>NC_090861.1:10710186-11013582 GCF_024217435.2 Syngnathus scovelli
TCGTGCGCAGCAGTCAACGCGGCACTCTCTAGCTGCCAAGAACACTTTTTACTATGCGCACCCAACCAGAGTGACGGGAGGAGCACATTTCAGAAAACGTGCTCAGCTCGTCGAGAAAATGCGATTCAAGCAATAAAATTTGAAATGCACCTAAAACCTAAACCAAACGTTGCAGGTGGTTATTTCTTCATGCGCATTGGTCAACGCGGCACTCTCTAGCTGCCAAGAGCACTTTTTACTTTGCACACCCAACCAGAGTGACGGGAGGAGCACATTTCAGAAAACGTGCTCAGCTCGTCGAGAAAATGCGATTTAAGCAATAAAATTAAAAATGCACCCAAAACCTAAACCAAACGTTGCAGGTGGTTATTTCTTCATGCGCATTGGTCAACGCGGCACTCTCTAGCTGCCAAGAGCACTTTTTACTTTGCGCACCCAACCAGAGTAACGGGAGGAACACATTTCAGAAAACGTACTCAGCTCGTCGAGAAAATGCGATTTAAGCAATAAAATTAAAAATGCACCCAAAACCTAAACCAAACGTTGCAGGTGGTTATTTCTTCATGCGCAGTGGTCAACGCGGCACTCTCTAGCTGCCAAGAGCACTTTTTACTATGCGCACCCAACCAGAGTGACGGGAGGAGCACATTTCAGAAAACGTGCTCAGCTCGTCGAGAAAATGCGATTTAAGCAATAAAATTAAAAATGCACCCAAAACCTAAACCAAACGTTGCAGATGGTCATTTCTTCATGCGCAGTGGTCAACGCGGCACTCTCTAGCTGCCAAGAGCACTTTTTACTATGCGCACCCAACCAGAGTGACGGGAGGACCACATTTCAGAAAACGTGCTCAGCTCGTCGAGAAAATGCGATTTAAGCAATAAAATTAAAAATGCACCCAAAACTTAAACCAAACGTTGCAGGTGGTTATTTCTTCATGCGCAGCAGTCAACGCGGCACTCTCTAGCTGCCAAGAGCACTTTTTACTATGCGCACCCAACCAGAGTGACGGGAGGAGCACATTTCAGAAAACGTGCTCAGCTCGTCGAGAAAATGCGATTTAAGCAATGAAATTAAAAATGCACCCAAAACCTAAACCAAACGTTGCAGGTGGTTATTTCTTCATGCGCAGTGGTCAACGCGGCACTCTCTAGCTGCCAAGAGCACTTTTTACTATGCGCACCCAACCAGAGTGACGGGAGGAGCACTTTTCAGAAAACGTGCTCAGTTCGTCGAGAAATTGCGAATTAAGCAATAAAATTAAAAATGCACCCAAAACCTAAACCAAACGTTGCAGATGGTCATTTCTTCATGCGCAGTGGTCAACGCGGCACTCTCTAGCTGCCAAGAGCACTTTTTACTATGCGCACCCAACCAGAGTGACGGGAGGAGCACATTTCAGAAAACGTGCTCAGCTCGTCGAGAAAATGCGATTTAAGCAATAAAATTAAAAATGCACCTAAAACCCAAACCAAACGTTGCAGGTGGTTATTTCTTCATGCGCAGTGGTCAACGCGGCACTCTCTAGCTGCCAAGAGCACTTTTTACTATGCGCACCCAACCAGAGTGACGGGAGGAGCACATTTCAGAAAATGTGCTCAGCTCGTCGAGAAAATGCCATTTAAGCCGTACAATTAAAAATGCACCTAAAACCTAAACCAAACGTTGCAGGTGGTTGTTTCTTCATGCGCAGTGGTCAACGTGGCACTCTCTAGCTGCCAAGAGCACTTTTTACTATGCGCACCCAACCAGAGTGACGGGAGGAGCACATTTCAGAAAACGTGCTCAGCTCGTCGAGAAAATGCGATTTAAGCAATAAAATTAAAAATGCACCTAAAACCTAAACCAAACGTTGCAGGTGGTTATTTCTTCATGCGCAGTGGTCAACGCGGCACTCTGTAGCTGCCAAGAGCACTTTTTACTATGCGCACCCACCCAGAGTGACGGGAGGAGCACATTTCAGAAAACGTGCTCACCTCGTCGAGAAAATGCGATTTAAGCAATAAAATTAAAAATGCACCTAAAACCTAAACCAAACGTTGCAGGTGGTTATTTCTTCATGCGCAGTGGTCAACGCGGCACTCTCTAGCTGCCAAGAGCACTTTTAACTATGCGCACCCAACCAGAGTGACGGGAGGAGCACATTTCAGAAAACGTGCTCAGCTCGTCGAGAAAATGCGATTTAAGCAATAAAATAAAAAATGCACCTAAAACCTAAACCAAACGTTGCAGGTGGTTATTTCTTCATGCGCAGTGGTCAACGCGGCACTCTCTAGCTGCCAAGAGCACTTTTTACTATGCGCACCCAACCAGAGTGACGGGAGGAGCACATTTCAGAAAACGTGCTCAGCTCGTCGAGAAAATGCGATTTAAGCAATAAAATTAAAAATGCACCTAAAACCTAAACCAAACGTTGCAGGTGGTTATTTCTTCATGCGCAGTGGTCAACGCGGCACTCTCTAGCTGCCAAGAGCACTTTTTACTATGCGCACCCAACCAGAGTGACGGGAGGAGCTCATTTCAGAAAACGTGCTCAGCTCGTCGAGAAAATGCGATTTAAGCAATAAAATTAAAAATGCACCTAAAACCTAAACCAAACGTTGCAGGTGGTTATTTCTTCATGCGCAGTGGTCAACGCGGCACTCTCTAGCTGCCAAGAGCACTTTTTACTATGCGCACCTAACCAGAGTGACGGGAGGAGCACATTTCAGAAAACGTGCTCAGCTCGTCGAGAAAATGCGATTTACGCAATAAAATTAAAAATGCACCTAAAACCTAAACAAAACGTTGCAGGTGGTTATTTCTTCATGCGCAGTGGTCAACGCGGCACTCTCTAGCTGCCAAGAGCACTTTTTACTATGCGCACCCAACCAGAGTGACGGGAGGAGCACATTTCAGAAAACGTGCTCAGCTCGTCGAGAAAATGCGATTTAAGCAATAAAATTAAAAATGCACCCAAAACCTAAACCAAACGTTGCAGGTGGTTATTTCTTCATGCGCAGCAGTCAAAGCGGCACTCTCTAGCTGCCAAGAGCACTTTTTACTATGTGCACCCAACCAGAGTGACGGGAGGAGCACATTTCAGAAAACGTGCTCAGCTCGTCGAGAAAATGCGATTCAAGCAATAAAATTTGAAATGCACCTAAAACCTAAACCAAACGTTGCAGGTGGTTATTTCTTCATGCGCATTGGTCAACGCGGCACTCTCTAGCTGCCAAGAGCACTTTTTACTTTGCGCACCCAACCAGAGTGACGGGAGGAGCACATTTCAGAAAACGTGCTCAGCTCGTCGAGAAAATGCGATTTAAGCAATAAAATTAAAAATGCACCCAAAACCTAAACCAAACGTTGCAGGTGGTTATTTCTTCATGCGCATTGGTCAACGCGGCACTCTCTAGCTGCCAAGAGCACTTTTTACTTTGCACACCCAACCAGAGTGACGGGAGGAGCACATTTCAGAAAACGTGCTCAGCTCGTCGAGAAAATGCGATTTAAGCAATAAAATTAAAAATGCACCCAAAACCTAAACCAAACGTTGCAGGTGGTTATTTCTTCATGCGCAGTGGTCAACGCGGCACTCTCTAGCTGCCAAGAGCACTTTTTACTATGCGCTTCCCAACCAGAGTGACGGGAGGAGCACATTTCAGAAAACGTGCTCAGCTCGTCCAGAAAAGGCTATTTAAGCAATAAAATAAAAAATGCACATAAAACCTAAACCAAACGTTGCAGATGGTCATTTCTTCATGCGCAGTGGTCAATGCGGCACTCTCTAGCTGCCAAGAGCACTTTTTACTATGCGCACCAAACCAGAGTGACGGGAGGAGCACATTTCAGAAAACGTGCTCAGCTCGTCGAGAAAATGCGATTTAAGCAATAAAATTAAAACTGCACCCAAAACCTAAACCAAACGTTGCAGATGGTCATTTCTTCATGCGCAGTGGTCAACGCGGCACTCTCTAGCTGCCAAGAGCACTTTTTACTATGCACACCCAACCAGAGTGACGGGAGGAGCACATTTCAGAAAACGTGCTCAGCTCGTCGAGAAAATGCGATTTAAGCAATAAAATTAAAAATGCACCCAAAACCTAAACCAAACGTTGCAGGTGGTTATTTCTTCATGCGCAGCAGTCAACGCGGCACTCTCTAGCTGCCAAGAGCACTTTTTACTATGCGCACCCAACCAGAGTGACGGGAGGAGCACATTTCAGAAAACGTGCTCAGCTTGTCGAGAAAATGCGATTTAAGCAATAAAATTAAAAATGCACCCAAAACCTAAACCAAACGTTGCAGATGGTCATTTCTTCATGCGCAGTGGTCAACGCGGCACTCTCTAGCTGCCAAGAGCACTTTTTACTATGCGCACCCAACCAGAGTGACGGGAGGACCACATTTCAGAAAACGTGCTCAGCTCGTCGAGAAAATGCGATGTAAGCAATAAAATTAAAAATGCACCCAAAACCTAAACCAAACGTTGCAGGTGGTTATTTCTTCATGCGGAGCAGTCAACGCGGCACTCTCTAGCTGCCAAGAGCACTTTTTACTATGCGCACCCAACCAGAGTGACGGGAGGAGCACATTTCAGAAAACGTGCTCAGCTCGTCGAGAAAATGCGATTTAAGCAATGAAATTAAAAATGCACCCAAAACCTAAACCAAACGTTGCAGGTGGTTATTTCTTCATGCGCAGCAGTCAAAGCGGCACTCTCTAGCTGCCAAGAGCACTTTTTACTATGTGCACCCAACCAGAGTGACGGGAGGAGCACATTTCAGAAAACGTGCTCAGCTCGTCGAGAAAATGCGATTCAAGCAATAAAATTTGAAATGCACCTAAAACCTAAACCAAACGTTGCAGGTGGTTATTTCTTCATGCGCATTGGTCAACGCGGCACTCTCTAGCTGCCAAGAGCACTTTTTACTTTGCACACCCAACCAGAGTGACGGGAGGAGCACATTTCAGAAAACGTGCTCAGCTCGTCGAGAAAATGCGATTTAAGCAATAAAATTAAAAATGCACCCAAAACCTAAACCAAACGTTGCAGGTGGTTATTTCTTCATGCGCATTGGTCAACGCGGCACTCTCTAGCTGCCAAGAGCACTTTTTACTTTGCGCACCCAACCAGAGTGACGGGAGGAGCACATTTCAGAAAACGTGCTCAGCTCGTCGAGAAAATGCGATTTAAGCAATAAAATTAAAAATGCACCCAAAACCTAAACCAAACGTTGCAGGTGGTTATTTCTTCATGCGCAGCAGTCAACGCGGCACTCTCTAGCTGCCAAGAGCACTTTTTACTATGCGCACCCAACCAGAGTGACGGGAGGAGCACATTTCAGAAAACGTGCTCAGCTCGTCGAGAAAATGCGATTTAAGCAATGAAATTAAAAATGCACCCAAAACCTAAACCAAACGTTGCAGGTGGTTATTTCTTCATGCGCAGTGGTCAACGCGGCACTCTCTAGCTGCCAAGAGCACTTTTTACTATGCGCACCCAACCAGAGTGACGGGAGGAGCACTTTTCAGAAAACGTGCTCAGCTCGTCGAGAAATTGCGAATTAAGCAATAAAATTAAAAATGCACCCAAAACCTAAACCAAACGTTGCAGATGGTCATTTCTTCATGCGCAGTGGTCAACGCGGCACTCTCTAGCTGCCAAGAGCACTTTTTACTATGCGCACCCAACCAGAGTGACGGGAGGAGCACATTTCAGAAAACGTGCTCAGCTCGTCGAGAAAATGCGATTTAAGCAATAAAATTAAAAATGCACCTAAAACCCAAACCAAACGTTGCAGGTGGTTATTTCTTCATGCGCAGTGGTCAACGCGGCACTCTTTAGCTGCCAAGAGCACTTTTTACTATGCGCACCCAACCAGAGTGACGGGAGGAGCACATTTCAGAAAATGTGCTCAGCTCGTCGAGAAAATGCCATTTAAGCCGTACAATTAAAAATGCACCTAAAACCTAAACCAAACGTTGCAGGTGGTTGTTTCTTCATGCGCAGTGGTCAACGTGGCACTCTCTAGCTGCCAAGAGCACTTTTTACTATGCGCACCCAACCAGAGTGACGGGAGGAGCACATTTCAGAAAACGTGCTCAGCTCGTCGAGAAAATGCGATTTAAGCAATAAAATTAAAAATGCACCTAAAACCTAAACCAAACGTTGCAGGTGGTTATTTCTTCATGCGCAGTGGTCAACGCGGCACTCTGTAGCTGCCAAGAGCACTTTTTACTGTGCGCACCCACCCAGAGTGACGGGAGGAGCACATTTCAGAAAACGTGCTCACCTCGTCGAGAAAATGCGATTTAAGCAATAAAATTAAAAATGCACCTAAAACCTAAACCAAACGTTGCAGGTGGTTATTTCTTCATGCGCAGTGGTCGACGCGGCACTCTCTAGCTGCCAAGAGCACTTTTAACTATGCGCACCCAACCAGAGTGACGGGAGGAGCACATTTCAGAAAACGTGCTCAGCTCGTCGAGAAAATGCGATTTAAGCAATAAAATAAAAAATGCACCTAAAACCTAAACCAAACGTTGCAGGTGGTTATTTCTTCATGCGCAGTGGTCAACGCGGCACTCTCTAGCTGCCAAGAGCACTTTTTACTATGCGCACCCAACCAGAGTGACGGGAGGAGCACATTTCAGAAAACGTGCTCAGCTCGTCGAGAAAATGCGATTTAAGCAATAAAATTAAAAATGCACCTAAAACCTAAACCAAACGTTGCAGGTGGTTATTTCTTCATGCGCAGTGGTCAACGCGGCACTCTCTAGCTGCCAAGAGCACTTTTTACTAAGCGCACCCAACCAGAGTGACGGGAGGAGCACATTTCAGAAAACGTGCTCAGCTCGTCGAGAAAATGCGATTTAAGCAATAAAATTTAAAATGCACCTAAAACCTAAACCAAACGTTGCAGGTGGTTATTTCTTCATGCGCAGTGGTCAATGCGGCACTCTCTAGCTGCCAAGAGCACTTTTTACTATGCGCACCTAACCAGAGTGACGGGAGGAGCACATTTCAGAAAACGTGCTCAGCTCGTCGAGAAAATGCGATTTACGCAATAAAATTAAAAATGCACCTAAAACCTAAACAAAACGTTGCAGGTGGTTATTTCTTCATGCGCAGTGGTCAACGCGGCACTCTCTAGCTGCCAAGAGCACTTTTTACTATGCGCACCCAACCAGAGTGACGGGAGGAGCACATTTCAGAAAACGTGCTCAGCTCGTCGAGAAAATGCGATTTAAGCAATAAAATTAAAAATGCACCCAAAACCTAAACCAAACGTTGCAGGTGGTTATTTCTTCATGCGCAGCAGTCAAAGCGGCACTCTCTAGCTGCCAAGAGCACTTTTTACTATGTGCACCCAACCAAAGTGACGGGAGGAGCACATTTCAGAAAACGTGCTCAGCTCGTCGAGAAAATGCGATTCAAGCAATAAAATTTGAAATGCACCTAAAACCTAAACCAAACGTTGCAGGTGGTTATTTCTTCATGCGCATTGGTCAACGCGGCACTCTCTAGCTGCCAAGAGCACTTTTTACTTTGCGCACCCAACCAGAGTGACGGGAGGAGCACATTTCAGAAAACGTGCTCAGCTCGTCGAGAAAATGCGATTTAAGCAATAAAATTAAAAATGCACCCAAAACCTAAACCAAACGTTGCAGGTGGTTATTTCTTCATGCGCATTGGTCAACGCGGCACTCTCTAGCTGCCAAGAGCACTTTTTACTTTGCGCACCCAACCAGAGTGACGGGAGGAGCACATTTCAGAAAACGTGCTCAGCTCGTCGAGAAAATGCGATTTAAGCAATAAAATTAAAAATGCACCCAAAACCTAAACCAAACATTGCAGGTGGTTATTTCTTCATGCGCAGTGGTCAACGCGGCACTCTCTAGCTGCCAAGAGCACTTTTTACTATGCGCACCCAACCAGAGTGACGGGAGGAGCACATTTCAGAAAACGTGCTCAGCTCGTCCAGAAAAGGCTATTTAAGCAATAAAATAAAAAATGCACATAAAACCTAAACCAAACGTTGCAGATGGTCATTTCTTCATGCGCAGTGGTCAATGCGGCACTCTCTAGCTGCCAAGAGCACTTTTTACTATGCGCACCAAACCAGAGTGACGGGAGGAGCACATTTCAGAAAACGTGCTCAGCTCGTCGAGAAAATGCGATTTAAGCAATAAAATTAAAACTGCACCCAAAACCTAAACCAAACGTTGCAGATGGTCATTTCTTCATGCGCAGTGGTCAACGCGGCACTCTCTAGCTGCCAAGAGCACTTTTTACTATGCACACCCAACCAGAGTGACGGGAGGAGCACATTTCAGAAAACGTGCTCAGCTCGTCGAGAAAATGCGATTTAAGCAATAAAATTAAAAATGCACCCAAAACCTAAACCAAACGTTGCAGGTGGTTATTTCTTCATGCGCAGCAGTCAA
The DNA here is from genome assembly GCF_024217435.2 of Syngnathus scovelli. Taxonomy (NCBI): domain Eukaryota; kingdom Metazoa; phylum Chordata; class Actinopteri; order Syngnathiformes; family Syngnathidae; genus Syngnathus; species Syngnathus scovelli. The sequence continues at coordinate 10,718,620 of NC_090861.1, forward strand.
CGCGGCACTCTCTAGCTGCCAAGAGCACTTTTTACTATGCGCACCCAACCAGAGTGACGGGAGGAGCACATTTCAGAAAACGTGCTCAGCTCGTCGAGAAAATGCGATTTAAGCAATAAAATTAAAAATGCACCCAAAACCTAAACCAAACGTTGCAGATGGTCATTTCTTCATGCGCAGTGGTCAACGCGGCACTCTCTAGCTGCCAAGAGCACTTTTTACTATGCGCACCCAACCAGAGTGACGGGAGGACCACATTTCAGAAAACGTGCTCAGCTCGTCGAGAAAATGCGATTTAAGCAATAAAATTAAAAATGCTCCCAAAACTTAAACCAAACGTTGCAGGTGGTTATTTCTTCATGCGCAGCAGTCAACGCGGCACTCTCTAGCTGCCAAGAGCACTTTTTACTATGCGCACCCAACCAGAGTGACGGGAGGAGCACATTTCAGAAAACGTGCTCAGCTCGTCGAGAAAATGCGATTTAAGCAATGAAATTAAAAATGCACCCAAAACCTAAACCAAACGTTGCAGGTGGTTATTTCTTCATGCGCAGTGGTCAACGCGGCACTCTCTAGCTGCCAAGAGCACTTTTTACTATGCGCACCCAACCAGAGTGACGGGAGGAGCACTTTTCAGAAAACGTGCTCAGTTCGTCGAGAAATTGCGAATTAAGCAATAAAATTAAAAATGCACCCAAAACCTAAACCAAACGTTGCAGATGGTCATTTCTTCATGCGCAGTGGTCAACGCGGCACTCTCTAGCTGCCAAGAGGACTTTTTACTATGCGCACCCAACCAGAGTGACGGGAGGAGCACATTTCAGAAAACGTGCTCAGCTCGTCGAGAAAATGCGATTTAAGCAATAAAATTAAAAATGCACCTAAAACCCAAACCAAACGTTGCAGGTGGTTATTTCTTCATGCGCAGTGGTCAACGCGGCACTCTCTAGCTGCCAAGAGCACTTTTTACTATGCGCACCCAACCAGAGTGACGGGAGGAGCACATTTCAGAAAATGTGCTTTGCTCGTCGAGAAAATGCCATTTAAGCCGTACAATTAAAAATGCACCTAAAACCTAAACCAAACGTTGCAGGTGGTTGTTTCTTCATGCGCAGTGGTCAACGTGGCACTCTCTAGCTGCCAAGAGCACTTTTTACTATGCGCACCCAACCAGAGTGACGGGAGGAGCACATTTCAGAAAACGTGCTCAGCTCGTCGAGAAAATGCGATTTAAGCAATAAAATTAAAAATGCACCTAAAACCTAAACCAAACGTTGCAGGTGGTTATTTCTTCATGCGCAGTGGTCAACGCGGCACTCTGTAGCTGCCAAGAGCACTTTTTACTATGCGCACCCACCCAGAGTGACGGGAGGAGCACATTTCAGAAAACGTGCTCACCTCGTCGAGAAAATGCGATTTAAGCAATAAAATTAAAAATGCACCTAAAACCTAAACCAAACGTTGCAGGTGGTTATTTCTTCATGCGCAGTGGTCAACGCGGCACTCTCTAGCTGCCAAGAACACTTTTAACTATGCGCACCCAACCAGAGTGACGGGAGGAGCACATTTCAGAAAACGTGCTCAGCTCGTCGAGAAAATGCGATTTAAGCAATAAAATAAAAAATGCACCTAAAACCTAAACCAAACGTTGCAGGTGGTTATTTCTTCATGCGCAGTGGTCAACGCGGCACTCTCTAGCTGCCAAGAGCACTTTTTACTATGCGCACCCAACCAGAGTGACGGGAGGAGCACATTTCAGAAAACGTGCTCAGCTCGTCGAGAAAATGCGATTTAAGCAATAAAATTAAAAATGCACCTAAAACCTAAACCAAACGCTGCAGATGGTCATTTCTTCATGCGCAGTGGTCAACGCGGCACTCTCTAGCTGCCAAGAGCACTTTTTACTATGCGCACCCAACCAGAGTGACGGGAGGAGCACATTTCAGAAAACGTGCTCAGCTCGTCGAGAAAATGCGATTTAAGCAATAAAATTTAAAATGCACCTAAAACCTAAACCAAACGTTGCAGGTGGTTATTTCTTCATGCGCAGTGGTCAATGCGGCACTCTCTAGCTGCCAAGAGCACTTTTTACTATGCGCACCTAACCAGAGTGACGGGAGGAGCACATTTCAGAAAACGTGCTCAGCTCGTCGAGAAAATGCGATTTACGCAATAAAATTAAAAATGCACCTAAAACCTAAACAAAACGTTGCAGGTGGTTATTTCTTCATGCGCAGTGGTCAACGCGGCACTCTCTAGCTGCCAAGAGCACTTTTTACTATGCGCACCCAACCAGAGTGACGGGAGGAGCACATTTCAGAAAACGTGCTCAGCTCGTCGAGAAAATGCGATTTAAGCAATAAAATTAAAAATGCACCCAAAACCTAAACCAAACGTTGCAGGTGGTTATTTCTTCATGCGCAGCAGTCAAAGCGGCACTCTCTAGCTGCCAAGAGCACTTTTTACTATGTGCACCCAACCAGAGTGACGGGAGGAGCACATTTCAGAAAACGTGCTCAGCTCGTCGAGAAAATGCGATTCAAGCAATAAAATTTGAAATGCACCTAAAACCTAAACCAAACGTTGCAGGTGGTTATTTCTTCATGCGCATTGGTCAACGCGGCTCTCTCTAGCTGCCAAGAGCACTTTTTACTTTGCGCACCCAACCAGAGTGACGGGAGGAGCACATTTCAGAAAACGTGCTCAGCTCGTCGAGAAAATGCGATTTAAGCAATAAAATTAAAAATGCACCCAAAACCTAAACCAAACGTTGCAGGTGGTTATTTCTTCATGCGCATTGGTCAACGCGGCACTCTCTAGCTGCCAAGAGCACTTTTTACTTTGCGCACCCAACCAGAGTGACGGGAGGAGCACATTTCAGAAAACGTGCTCAGCTCGTCGAGAAAATGCGATTTAAGCAATAAAATTAAAAATGCACCCAAAACCTAAACCAAACATTGCAGGTGGTTATTTCTTCATGCGCAGTGGTCAACGCGGCACTCTCTAGCTGCCAAGAGCACTTTTTACTATGCGCACCCAACCAGAGTGACGGGAGGAGCACATTTCAGAAAACGTGCTCAGCTCGTCCAGAAAAGGCTATTTAAGCAATAAAATAAAAAATGCACATAAAACCTAAACCAAACGTTGCAGATGGTCATTTCTTCATGCGCAGTGGTCAATGCGGCACTCTCTAGCTGCCAAGAGCACTTTTTACTATGCGCACCAAACCAGAGTGACGGGAGGAGCACATTTCAGAAAACGTGCTCAGCTCGTCGAGAAAATGCGATTTAAGCAATAAAATTAAAACTGCACCCAAAACCTAAACCAAACGTTGCAGATGGTCATTTCTTCATGCGCAGTGGTCAACGCGGCACTCTCTAGCTGCCAAGAGCACTTTTTACTATGCACACCCAACCAGAGTGACGGGAGGAGCACATTTCAGAAAACGTGCTCAGCTCGTCGAGAAAATGCGATTTAAGCAATAAAATTAAAAATGCACCCAAAACCTAAACCAAACGTTGCAGGTGGTTATTTCTTCATGCGCAGCAGTCAACGCGGCACTCTCTAGCTGCCAAGAGCACTTTTTACTATGCGCACCCAACCAGAGTGACGGGAGGAGCACATTTCAGAAAACGTGCTCAGCTCGTCGAGAAAATGCGATTTAAGCAATGAAATTAAAAATGCACCCAAAACCTAAACCAAACGTTGCAGGTGGTTATTTCTTCATGCGCAGTGGTCAACGCGGCACTCTCTAGCTGCCAAGAGCACTTTTTACTATGCGCACCCAACCAGAGTGACGGGAGGAGCACTTTTCAGAAAACGTGCTCAGTTCGTCGAGAAATTGCGAATTAAGCAATAAAATTAAAAATGCACCCAAAACCTAAACCAAACGTTGCAGATGGTCATTTCTTCATGCGCAGTGGTCAACGCGGCACTCTCTAGCTGCCAAGAGCACTTTTTACTATGCGCACCCAACCAGAGTGACGGGAGGAGCACATTTCAGAAAACGTGCTCAGTTCGTCGAGAAAATGCGATTTAAGCAATAAAATTAAAAATGCACCTAAAACCCAAACCAAACGTTGCAGGTGGTTATTTCTTCATGCGCAGTGGTCAACGCGGCACTCTCTAGCTGCCAAGAGCACTTTTTACTATGCGCACCCAACCAGAGTGACGGGAGGAGCACATTTCAGAAAATGTGCTCAGCTCGTCGAGAAAATGCCATTTAAGCCGTACAATTAAAAATGCACCTAAAACCTAAACCAAACGTTGCAGGTGGTTGTTTCTTCATGCGCAGTGGTCAACGTGGCACTCTCTAGCTGCCAAGAGCACTTTTTACTATGCGCACCCAACCAGAGTGACGGGAGGAGCACATTTCAGAAAACGTGCTCAGCTCGTCGAGAAAATGCGATTTAAGCAATGAAATTAAAAATGCACCTAAAACCTAAACCAAACGTTGCAGGTGGTTATTTCTTCATGCGCAGTGGTCAACGCGGCACTCTGTAGCTGCCAAGAGCACTTTTTACTATGCGCACCCACCCAGAGTGACGGGAGGAGCACATTTCAGAAAACGTGCTCACCTCGTCGAGAAAATGCGATTTAAGCAATAAAATTAAAAATGCACCTAAAACCTAAACCAAACGTTGCAGGTGGTTATTTCTTCATGCGCAGTGGTCAACGCGGCACTCTCTAGCTGCCAAGAGCACTTTTAACTATGCGCACCCAACCAGAGTGACGGGAGGAGCACATTTCAGAAAACGTGCTCAGCTCGTCGAGAAAATGCGATTTAAGCAATAAAATAAAAAATGCACCTAAAACCTAAACCAAACGTTGCAGGTGGTTATTTCTTCATGCGCAGTGGTCAACGCGGCACTCTCTAGCTGCCAAGAGCACTTTTTACTATGCGCACCCAACCAGAGTGACGGGAGGAGCACATTTCAGAAAACGTGCTCAGCTCGTCGAGAAAATGCGATTTAAGCAATAAAATTAAAAATGCACCTAAAACCTAAACCAAACGTTGCAGGTGGTTATTTCTTCATGCGCAGTGGTCAACGCGGCACTCTCTAGCTGCCAAGAGCACTTTTTACTATGCGCACCCAACCAGAGTGACGGGAGGAGCACATTTCAGAAAACGTGCTCAGCTCGTCGAGAAAATGCGATTTAAGCAATAAAATTAAAAATGCACCCAAAACCTAAACCAAACGTTGCAGGTGGTTATTTCTTCATGCGCAGCAGTCAAAGCGGCACTCTCTAGCTGCCAAGAGCACTTTTTACTATGTGCACCCAACCAGAGTGACGGGAGGAGCACATTTCAGAAAACGTGCTCAGCTCGTCGAGAAAATGCGATTCAAGCAATAAAATTTGAAATGCACCTAAAACCTAAACCAAACGTTGCAGGTGGTTATTTCTTCATGCGCATTGGTCAACGCGGCTCTCTCTAGCTGCCAAGAGCACTTTTTACTTTGCGCACCCAACCAGAGTGACGGGAGGAGCACATTTCAGAAAACGTGCTCAGCTCGTCGAGAAAATGCGATTTAAGCAATAAAATTAAAAATGCACCCAAAACCTAAACCAAACGTTGCAGGTGGTTATTTCTTCATGCGCATTGGTCAACGCGGCACTCTCTAGCTGCCAAGAGCACTTTTTACTATGCGCACCCAACCAGAGTGACGGGAGGACCACATTTCAGAAAACGTGCTCAGCTCGTCGAGAAAATGCGATTTAAGCAATAAAATTAAAAATGCACCCAAAACTTAAACCAAACGTTCACTGTTAAAAATGGCTGTGAAATCTACAGTTACTTACTGTATTAAACACAGTAACCGTACTGTGTATGATTATTACAGTAGAATGCTGTAATTGTTACAGTTACACCTCGTAAACATGACAAAATCACAGTAGGATAAGTATTACAGTGAGAAACACAGTACTCGAAGCATTACTGTAAATAAATCACAATAGCCAGTATAGTACTGTAAACAGAAAAGTAAACTACTGTAATTTTAATGTCAATGTCCACTGTTAAAATTGGCTGTTAAATCTACAGTTACTTACTGTATTAAACACAGTAACCGTACTGTGTATGATTATTACAGTTGAATGCTGTAATTTTTACAGGTAAACCTCGTAAACATGAAAAAAATCACAGTAGGATAAGTAGTGTAGTGAAAAACACAGTAGTCGAAGCATTACTGTAAAAGAATCACAATATCCTGTATAGTACTGTAAATAGAAAAGTAATCTACTGTAATTTTATTGTCAATGTCGTTGATGAATGAACATTGAAAGTTGATATTTAAATTTATATTCATATTAAAATTATTTCTCTAATATGTATATACATATATGTATACAGATATATATTATATATAATATATCTCATAATAAAATCAATGATTATCATATAATTTCATATAATCATTATGACTTTTAACTCAATGACTCACCATGGCATTTTTTTATTATCAACATTAAGTTCTTTTCTCTTTTCTTTTTCACTGGCGGACATGTACGGAAGAGAAAAAAAAGTCAGATTTTTTTTTCTCTTCCGTCACCCCTTTTGTTTTTTTTATTAACTGACCCTAACCATCTTCCGTAGACATGGGCTGATATGGGCTGACCTGAATTTATCTAATGAGGATCAAGAGATTTTCTTGCTTCGGTTTGTCAATCACGTCAAACTAAACGGGACAAATCGCGATCACAACAAGAGTATTTTACCGCCTGTTTTTTTTTTTTCCACCTTCTGCCTCGTTTTTCGGGTTTTCGTCCTGGCGGCGGCACACCAAGCACACTCCGCGACGTCCAGACACTCGATAAGTAAGCCTACCAGCACTTTCACTATAAGTAATAAAATAAAATAGTAATACATCAAAATGAATTACTCATGCAAGTACTGTAATTTCACCACAGCTTCAATCCCTGCATTTGTTCGTCATTTGAGGATTCACAGACATTTAGCTAACTTTAGATTTCCATGTGGGGTAGCAGAATGCTTTGCCACTTGTCACACACGTGGCGCCCTTCAAGCTCACATGTACCGCTGTCACAAGAAGACAGCTAAACCAGCACTTGAAAGGCAAATTGATGGAGTTGACTTGGCTTGCACTGTTGAAGGTTGTGGCTTTATGTCAGCAAATTTTTCAACCTTATGTGAACATCTTCATTGGCATATCAAAGATGGCAAAAAAGTGTCATGCCCCTTTACGAACTGTTCAAGGTATTTTCATGTCCGCTCATCCTTTTCCTCACACTTGAGCCGGAAGCACAAAAAGACTTCTAGTTCTCCATGTAGTGGCCATACTTCTACCAGTGCTACTAACATTACTAATGCCTGCATGAATACGCCATCAGACTGTGAACTTGGTCAAACTTTTGAGACAATTGTTGATGATGACACACATGATGAAGTGGACACACATGATTTTATGAACAATCTGGCCATGTTTTATCTCCGAATGCAGGCTAAAATGCTGCTACCAGCCAGTACAATTCAGACCATAATAGAGGAAATACAAGAGGTCCACAACACTGGTTTGACTTATCTTTTGTCTAGGATGCATGAAGAATTAACAAAGCTGAATGTGTCTGAAAGTGATATTAAGAGGCTTCTTGATGATCTCTCAAAAGATAACCTTCTGAAAATGTGCAATGAAGGAGTGTTTAGAACAGATCAACTTCGTAAAACATTCTTTAAGAGCAGATTTAAGTATGTTGAGCCAGCAAAGACTTACTTAGGCATTGATGCTAAAGGCAAAGAGAGGTTCTATCAGTATGTGCCCATCAAGGATACAATCAAATCACTCATCAGTCAAAGCTCTGTTAAAGAGCAAGCTAAAGCTGACACAGGAACTACTCCTGATGTTCTTGAAGACGTGAGAGATGGCAGAAACGTTAAAGATAATATACTTTTTCAAGAATCACCATCTTCATTGTCGATCATCTTGTATCAGGATTCGTTTGAAGTTGTGAACCCGCTGGGCTCAGGCAGAAAAAAACACAAAATATTGGCTATGTACTTGACACTTGCAGAGATTGCGCCACACAACCGGTCTTCCATTGATCCAATGCAACTTGTTATGTTGTGCAGAGAGGAGGATTTCAAATTTTTCGGACAAGAAAAAGTATTCTCCACTTTAGTCAGTGACTTAAAACAAATCGAGGAAAGTGGAATTGATTATGGTGATGGGGAGAAGATAAAAGGCTCTGTGATTGCCATTACTGGAGATAATCTGGGGTCACACAGTATTGGTGGGTTTACTGAAAACTTCAGTAAAAGCACACATTTTTGCCGGTACTGTGTCATAGATAGAGAATCTTTCCACACAGATCCCACCAAATCTGGTCCTAAAAGAACCATTGAGAGTTACAAAAAGAGTGTGGCACAGGTAGCCTCAAACCAGGAAATGACCAATGGAATAAAGTTTGACTCAGTTTTCAATCAGTTGAAATATTATCATGTTTGCCAGCCAGGACTCCCTCCATGTCTGGGTCATGACCTGTTCGAAGGTGTTGTTTCATTTGATCTTGCAATGTACATTAAACACTTGGTGAATGTGGGAAAACACTTCACCTATGGTCAACTGAATCAGACTATATCTCAGTTCACATACCTAGGCAGTGATTCAAATAACAAACCATGTGAGGTAAAATCTGATGGAGAGAAGTTGGGAGGGCATGCTGCTCAAAACTGGTGCCTCTTACGTCTCCTTCCTATTCTGATTGGAGACAGAATCAAAAATCCACTTGATGATGAGGTGTGGCAGTTATGCTTAAAGCTCAGAGAAATTGTGGATTTGATTTGTGCACCCAAGATCCATACCAACCAAGTGGCATATCTTAAGATTCTCATTGAGGAATACATCCATCTTAGAACTGCCACATTCCCAGAAAATACACTAAAGGCCAAGCACCACTATCTTGTCCATTACCCAGAACTCATTCTTCGGTTTGGTCCCCTCATTAGGTTGTGGACATTGCGCTTTGAAAGCAAGCACTCGTATTTCAAGCAATGTGCAAGAAAACTGCATAACTTTAAAAATCTCTGCAGTACCTTAGCAGAAAGACACCAGTTACTACAAGCATATTTACATACTGGTAGCTTATTTCCACCAACTCTGCAAATGGGCCAACCAAGTAGATTTGATGACCAACTGTACCAGATAGGCATTCAGAGAGCTGTCAGTCTTAAGGGTCTCTGCCCGGAACACACAATTGAAACACCCTCTGTCACTTTCAAAGGCACTCTGTACAAAAGAGGCTTAACTGTTGTAGTGGACCAAAATGACACAGGGTGTCTATTTGGGAAAATACTGTTGATACTGATAAATGAGTCAAACATATATTTTGTTGTCGAGCATTATCAATCTGTACCAGTTGTGGATCTTGGTGTGTATTGCTTACAAAGTAACTCTGAAGCACAGTATCAGTGTTTGACTGTGGACACGCTTGCAGATTATTACCCTCTTTCTGTATATAAACGATTTGGTCTTAATCTTGTTGCTCTGCATCATTCTGTGTTTCAGAAGAATGAGTAATGGACTCCATTAAGAAGGCAATACAGACAGCACTACCACAGCTAGATGAAGTGAAACTTGAAACTTTGGTCAATGAGTTGGTGACCAAAGTAGGTGTTGAAGTACCAGATGATCTGCAGTTCATTCAAGAAGATGACATGAAACATCTGCTCACACCCATTCAGTGCAGAAAGATTCTTCATTCCTTGAAAGGTGAGATTACATTGCTTCAATTAACATTAGTTTAGTTTAGTAATCCTTATTTCAAAGATGTAAACAAATAAATAAACAGAAAAAAACATCACTGAATTATGATTTCATAATGTCAGAGCATATTAAAGTCAAAGTCAAAGTCAGCTTTATTGTCAATTTCTCCACATGCCAAAGACACACAAAGAAACCGAAATTTCGTTCCCCACTATCCCACGGTGACAAGACATGGCCCACAATAGACAATCAAGTAAAACAAGTAAACAACAGCGTGCTGAATAAATAATGAATAAATAACACAACAAATAAATAAATAAATAAATAAGAGGAGCAAAAAGGAGCAAGTGAGCGTACAGCAGACAGTTTTCCTGCAATTTTGTTTGTTTTCTGCTCATTAATTTGTGACTTTAATGTCAGAGAATTTAAATCTCTTCCAGGTAGTGATTGATGGATTATTCAATAATCAAAATAAGTACCGTAATTTTTGGACTATAAGTCGCTCCGGAGTATAAGTCGCACCAGCCATAAAATGCCCCAAAAAGTGAAAAAAACATATATAAGTCGCTCCGGAGTATAAGTCGCCCCCCCACCCAAACTATGAGAAAAAACACGACTTATAGTCCGGAAATTACGGTACTTGCAGACTTGTATATGTTAATATGGGGTTATATACAAAATTTGAAGGATATTATTTTGTGGTATTAAACTGGTCACAATCATTTGTGCGCTTTCACTCGTGTGTAATGCAGGTCCCGCCGACCCCCAGCTAAGCCCTTCATCGCCTGAGCCACGGCCAGTTGGCTCTTCCAGCACATGCCCCATACTATCACCCACCAGTCCCATCTCTGCATGGGTGGACAGTTTTGAGGTGCCATGGAACAAAGTGAGGCCTACTCTTAGAAGAGCAGTAGATGCTGGTGAGAGGCCAGCTGTGGAGGACCGCCGACACTTGATAAGAGTCACCGTTGATGCAATGAGAGAGCATTCATTGAACCCTACTCGCAGAGAGTGTGTGGTAGTGGCAAAAGCTATAACTCAAAAATATCCAAATAGTTTTTTAGACAAAAATGAAGAGGGGGAGCTAATTGGATGTGGGTATTTTAGTGTTTTAAATCAGCTCAAGACCAGAGTAGAATATTTAAATCGTGGCAACACTCTTTCCCGTCTGAGGAAGACCAAACGCACCCAGAGAGATGATAAGGATGGTGATGATGACCAGCCAACAGTAGCTACATGCTTAAGAGTCGACAGTTATGGGTGTGTTCGTTGGCAGCCAGAGAACTATCCAGATGGGGAAACATCAGCATCATTAGAAGAAAAGAAGCTTGAGATGTTGGATATATTCAGCCAAGAGGGACTCAAGGGCAGTGAGAGAGGAAGAGTCGAAGACCTAATGGCAATCACTTATGCCAAGCAGCGGGAATGTATCAACGCAAACCCTCCCCCAAATATTCTGAATGTGGGTAAAGAGTGGCCATTTCTCTTTTCACATAAGTTCTTATTATCACATTTCACCACTCTCACCAATGTTGACATATACACAAGACTGAATGAAGACTTGGAGAAAAAAGGTAAAAGACTTCTGGATTTCTTCAGAAGTCAGATTACAAGGTGGGGGAAGGAAGTAAGAGCTGTCCTGAAGGAAGCTCGAAAGGAGGACCAAGAAGGAACTGATGGCCTATCAGCGATGCTTGTGATGTTGGCACACTTCAAAGAGCAAGAAGATTCACTTTTTCTCCTTGCTGATGTAAGCGCCTTATTTACGAAAACTTTTTTCCTAGAGATAATATGCCATCTCGTTTGTTTCAAGTAACTTTCCCCTTTACTGGCATTCATAGGTGACAACCACTCCAGCAGATGCAGAGGCCCAGCTGTCTCTCCCCATCACTCCAAGAATCATCATGCTTGGTAAGTTTCACATTGTACACAATGTTAATGAATCCTTTGAACATAGAGGCCACAAGCAAAGAAAGTCTAGTTCGGAAACAGTAGTGAATGCAGCTCGTCTCGCTTCATTCACTGTTTCTTCACTGGTCAGGATTTCCAGCTTGTAATACAAGGCTCACACAGACTTCAAAACCTGAACACACACACATAAACTGATACTCTCACGCTTGCGCTCAGACCACATAATGAACATTGCATTTGACATTGTCCTGCCCCGCTTGAAAAAAAAAAAAACAACTTGCGGAAACACTAAACACACACAAAAAAAAAGCTATGTTGAGTGCGAAAACTCAAGTTCATGCATTTTACTTCATACCTATATACTCCTACATATGTTCATTAATTTTCCAGAGTTTATTCATGTTCTGTTTGTGAACATTTGTCTCTGTAAATACTTCTCTGACTCTTGTGATCAAAAACGTTTATCTAAAGCTAAATATGAGGCTTTTATGTAAATAGTTTTCTAATAAACAATACATATAGAAACTTCTGATCAATTTGTATACATTTCTGGCAAAAAAGACAACTTGTGGGGCAGGATCAGTCTATTTCTGGGTTGAACCACACCCACTTCCGGGTTAAGCCCCATTCAGAGTACGGATATTGATAATTTAGTTGATCGAACAGATACAGATAATGGTGTACTCACTCATCCCGAGTAGCCAACTCATTTGTCATTGCTGCTATTTCAGATTGGTTGCTATACATGTCACTTTTTGTTCATCTTTCACCAACTCCGTTACTATATCTGCTCCTTTTATCTGTTTTATGTACTGCTTGGAAGATATGTATGCTCCCTGCCCTGTTTTTACAGTCATTCACCTGAAGCAGATCATTTATAAAATGGATTGCTGTGAAATATGATTTTTGTAATGTCTGACTTTAAGGAGAGACAATCCTGACTGCGAAAAAGTGGATGCTGTCGATCGAGGGGAGGGTCATCATCCCACCTGCTGCTCACCTGGCTGACTTCACCACTGCCTTGGCCACTCTCTTCGCCTGTTACTATGTTTTCAACCTGGAGTATCAGGTGGAAGCCTGCACAACACTGGAGTTTATTCAGAGGTATTAACTGATGAAATTATATACATAACTTTATTCTCACTGGCATTTTCTATATCTCTCTCTGATAATTGCAACACAGCGTTTGAATTCTTGCTGGCTGCCATTGTGTTCACAACTAACTACTTGTATCATAACTGAAATTATGTAAATACCTAGAGTAACAAGTCTTATTCAGGAAGTATTATCACCTCTTAATAGTAAAATGAATGTAATGCAAGTATAAAATACTGCAATATTGTATTTATTCAATTAAAACAATTTATTTTTATCGATTCTTTTAATTAATCCCCCCGCAATCACAGTTGTGATTTGCTAACAGATTACTCGTTGACATGTACATAATGTCTCAACCTCTAACTCCTATACTCATTTCATAGGTTTTTGGTCAGAATTAATCCTGACTCCACCAAGTGCAGTGCCAAGGAGCAGATGAGCCGGAAGACTGGGAGAGTGGTGAAGAGGAAGACGTCATACATGAACCCCCATGTGATCTCCTTCATCAGGGGCTTCATGGAGTTCAATTGGCTAACTGACTAGATATAGGTGAGGTTCAGATAATAACTTTTGCATAGAAAGTTCAAGATGGTTTATTGAAAGAAGTCATCTCAAATAGTTATGTTAACTCATGTGGTTGTTTTTTCCCCCATTAATTCTTAATGGCACATTCAACATTTCACATTTACGTCGTACCAGTTTGAAATTGTTTTTTCTCTCCGATTTAACTTGCGACATATTCCAATCGATTTTTAACCGTCTCACGAGTAATCGTTACATCCCTACTAATAATATAACTCCAACCTTGCTAATTGCATGAGTGTTCCTGCAGCCAGTGACACACTTCCTATCAGGAACAAGTATCTTACCATGACACCGACATCACCATCATAATTCTTAATGTGTTTTCTTCTTTAATTTCAGGGCTCCTGTTTTGTCCAAGCCCAAGGAAGTTTTGTCTGAAAGGTTTGGTAATGTGCTTTATGTTCCTGTTCACCAAAAAATACATGATCCCGTTAACAAATTTTTTGTCTGTAGTTAATTGAATTATTTTAGAATATGGGTCATTCTATTAATGATTAATATTGAATCACTGATTCAGCATTTAAATTGTACAGTGAGAAACTTAATTTACTATGATTACCTACTGTTCATAGTACTGCATTGCCATATACAATGCTGTTGTATGTATTGTATGTTACATTGTATGTTGTATGTGGTAATGACCACTTCATTTGTTTGTACATTAAATAAAGCAGTAATGTAAACACAACTGAAATCGCAGTATTTCATTGATATTCATTCTGCAGTTAAACAACTAATACTGTAAATGCAACTGACATCACAGTATTTAACTGTTATGTAGCATACAGTTAAACTACCTAATACTGTATATACAACCAAGCCCACAGTATTTGACTGTTTTTTGTTTTACAGTAAATACTCGAATACTGTAAAGCTCATCTACTGTAATATGTATTTACAGTAAGTTACTGGTTAATTGCTACCAGTTAATAACTGTAAAGCGTTTTAACAATAACTTACTGGTTAATTGCTGCCAGTTAATCACTGTAAAATGTTTTTACAATAAGTTGCTGGTCAATTGCTGCCAGTTAATTGCTGTAAAATGTTTTTACAATAAGTTGCTGGTCAATTGCTGCCAGTTAATTGCTGTAAAATGTTTTTACAATAAGTTGCTGGTCAATTGCTGCCAGTTAATTACTGTAAAGTTTACAGGAATTTTTTAACAGTGTTGCAGGTGGTTATTTCTTCATGCGCAGCAGTCAACGCGGCACTCTCTAGCTGCCAAGAGCACTTTTTACTATGCGCACCCAACCAGAGTGACGGGAGGAGCACATTTCAGAAAACGTGCTCAGCTCGTCGAGAAAATGCGATTTAAGCAATGAAATTAAAAATGCACCCAAAACCTAAACCAAACGTTGCAGGTGGTTATTTCTTCATGCGCAGTGGTCAACGCGGCACTCTCTAGCTGCCAAGAGCACTTTTTACTATGCGCACCCAACCAGAGTGACGGGAGGAGCACTTTTCAGAAAACGTGCTCAGCTCGTCGAGAAATTGCGAATTAAGCAATAAAATTAAAAATGCACCCAAAACCTAAACCAAACGTTGCAGATGGTCATTTCTTCATGCGCAGTGGTCAACGCGGCACTCTCTAGCTGCCAAGAGCACTTTTTACTATGCGCACCCAACCAGAGTGACGGGAGGAGCACATTTCAGAAAACGTGCTCAGCTCGTCGAGAAAATGCGATTTAAGCAATAAAATTAAAAATGCACCTAAAACCCAAACCAAACGTTGCAGGTGGTTATTTCTTCATGCGCAGTGGTCAACGCGGCACTCTCTAGCTGCCAAGAGCACTTTTTACTATGCGCACCCAACCAGAGTGACGGGAGGAGCACATTTCAGAAAATGTGCTCAGCTCGTCGAGACAATGCCATTTAAGCCGTACAATTAAAAATGCACCTAAAACCTAAACCAAACGTTGCAGGTGGTTGTTTCTTCATGCGCAGTGGTCAACGTGGCACTCTCTAGCTGCCAAGAGCACTTTTTACTATGCGCACCCAACCAGAGTGACGGGAGGAGCACATTTCAGAAAACGTGCTCAGCTCGTCGAGAAAATGCGATTTAAGCAATAAAATTAAAAATGCACCTAAAACCTAAACCAAACGTTGCAGGTGGTTATTTCTTCATGCGCAGTGGTCAACGCGGCACTCTGTAGCTGCCAAGAGCACTTTTTACTGTGCGCACCCACCCAGAGTGACGGGAGGATCACATTTCAGAAAACGTGCTCACCTCGTCGAGAAAATGCGATTTAAGCAATAAAATTAAAAATGCACCTAAAACCTAAACCAAACGTTGCAGGTGGTTATTTCTTCATGCGCAGTGGTCAACGCGGCACTCTCTAGCTGCCAAGAGCACTTTTAACTATGCGCACCCAACCAGAGTGACGGGAGGAGCACATTTCAGAAAACGTGCTCAGCTCGTCGAGAAAATGCGATTTAAGCAATAAAATAAAAAATGCACCTAAAACCTAAACCAAACGTTGCAGGTGGTTATTTCTTCATGCGCAGTGGTCAACGCGGCACTCTCTAGCTGCCAAGAGCACTTTTTACTATGCGCACCCAACCAGAGTGACGGGAGGAGCACATTTCAGAAAACGTGCTCAGCTCGTCGAGAAAATGCGATTTAAGCAATAAAATTAAAAATGCACCTAAAACCTAAACCAAACGTTGCAGGTGGTTATTTCTTCATGCGCAGTGGTCAACGCGGCACTCTCTAGCTGCCAAGAGCACTTTTTACTAAGCGCACCCAACCAGAAGTGACGGGAGGAGCACATTTCAGAAAACGTGCTCAGCTCGTCGAGAAAATGCGATTTAAGCAATAAAATTTAAAATGCACCTAAAACCTAAACCAAACGTTGCAGGTGGTTATTTCTTCATGCGCAGTGGTCAATGCGGCACTCTCTAGCTGCCAAGAGCACTTTTTACTATGCGCACCTAACCAGAGTGACGGGAGGAGCACATTTCAGAAAACGTGCTCAGCTCGTCGAGAAAATGCGATTTACGCAATAAAATTAAAAATGCACCTAAAACCTAAACAAAACGTTGCAGGTGGTTATTTCTTCATGCGCAGTGGTCAACGCGGCACTCTCTAGCTGCCAAGAGCACTTTTTACTATGCGCACCCAACCAGAGTGACGGGAGGAGCACATTTCAGAAAACGTGCTCAGCTCGTCGAGGAAATGCGATTTAAGCAATAAAATTAAAAATGCACCCAAAACCTAAACCAAACGTTGCAGGTGGTTATTTCTTCATGCGCAGCAGTCAAAGCGGCACTCTCTAGCTGCCAAGAGCACTTTTTACTATGTGCACCCAACCAGAGTGACGGGAGGAGCACATTTCAGAAAACGTGCTCAGCTCGTCGAGAAAATGCGATTCAAGCAATAAAATTTGAAATGCACCTAAAACCTAAACCAAACGTTGCAGGTGGTTATTTCTTCATGCGCATTGGTCAACGCGGCACTCTCTAGCTGCCAAGAGCACTTTTTACTTTGCGCACCCAACCAGAGTGACGGGAGGAGCACATTTCAGAAAACGTGCTCAGCTCGTCGAGAAAATGCGATTTAAGCAATAAAATTAAAAATGCACCCAAAACCTAAACCAAACGTTGCAGGTGGTTATTTCTTCATGCGCATTGGTCAACGCGGCACTCTCTAGCTGCCAAGAGCACTTTTTACTTTGCGCACCCAACCAGAGTGACGGGAGGAGCACATTTCAGAAAACGTGCTCAGCTCGTCGAGAAAATGCGATTTAAGCAATAAAATTAAAAATGCACCTAAAAACCTAAACCAAACGTTGCAGGTGGTTATTTCTTCATGCGCAGTGGTCAACGCGGCACTCTCTAGCTGCCAAGAGCACTTTTTACTATGCGCACCCAACCAGAGTGACGGGAGGAGCACATTTCAGAAAACGTGCTCAGCTCGTCCAGAAAAGGCTATTTAAGCAATAAAATAAAAAATGCACATAAAACCTAAACCAAACGTTGCAGATGGTCATTTCTTCATGCGCAGTGGTCAATGCGGCACTCTCTAGCTGCCAAGAGCACTTTTTACTATGCGCACCAAACCAGAGTGACGGGAGGAGCACATTTCAGAAAACGTGCTCAGCTCGTCGAGAAAATGCGATTTAAGCAATAAAAATAAAACTGCACCCAAAACCTAAACCAAACGTTGCAGATGGTCATTTCTTCATGCGCAGTGGTCAACGCGGCACTCTCTAGCTGCCAAGAGCACTTTTTACTATGCGCACCCAACCAGAGTGACGGGAGGAGCACATTTCAGAAAACGTGCTCAGCTCGTCGAGAAAATGCGATTTAAGCAATAAAATTAAAAATGCACCTAAAACCTAAACCAAACGTTGCAGGTGGTTATTTCTTCATGCGCAGTGGTCAACGCGGCACTCTCTAGCTGCCAAGAGCACTTTTTACTAAGCGCACCCAACCAGAAGTGACGGGAGGAGCACATTTCAGAAAACGTGCTCAGCTCGTCGAGAAAATGCGATTTAAGCAATAAAATTTAAAATGCACCTAAAACCTAAACCAAACGTTGCAGGTGGTTATTTCTTCATGCGCAGTGGTCAATGCGGCACTCTCTAGCTGCCAAGAGCACTTTTTACTATGCGCACCTAACCAGAGTGACGGGAGGAGCACATTTCAGAAAACGTGCTCAGCTCGTCGAGAAAATGCGATTTACGCAATAAAATTAAAAATGCACCTAAAACCTAAACAAAACGTTGCAGGTGGTTATTTCTTCATGCGCAGTGGTCAACGCGGCACTCTCTAGCTGCCAAGAGCACTTTTTACTATGCGCACCCAACCAGAGTGACGGGAGGAGCACATTTCAGAAAACGTGCTCAGCTCGTCGAGGAAATGCGATTTAAGCAATAAAATTAAAAATGCACCCAAAACCTAAACCAAACGTTGCAGGTGGTTATTTCTTCATGCGCAGCAGTCAAAGCGGCACTCTCTAGCTGCCAAGAGCACTTTTTACTATGTGCACCCAACCAGAGTGACGGGAGGAGCACATTTCAGAAAACGTGCTCAGCTCGTCGAGAAAATGCGATTCAAGCAATAAAATTTGAAATGCACCTAAAACCTAAACCAAACGTTGCAGGTGGTTATTTCTTCATGCGCATTGGTCAACGCGGCACTCTCTAGCTGCCAAGAGCACTTTTTACTTTGCGCACCCAACCAGAGTGACGGGAGGAGCACATTTCAGAAAACGTGCTCAGCTCGTCGAGAAAATGCGATTTAAGCAATAAAATTAAAAATGCACCCAAAACCTAAACCAAACGTTGCAGGTGGTTATTTCTTCATGCGCATTGGTCAACGCGGCACTCTCTAGCTGCCAAGAGCACTTTTTACTTTGCGCACCCAACCAGAGTGACGGGAGGAGCACATTTCAGAAAACGTGCTCAGCTCGTCGAGAAAATGCGATTTAAGCAATAAAATTAAAAATGCACCTAAAAACCTAAACCAAACGTTGCAGGTGGTTATTTCTTCATGCGCAGTGGTCAACGCGGCACTCTCTAGCTGCCAAGAGCACTTTTTACTATGCGCACCCAACCAGAGTGACGGGAGGAGCACATTTCAGAAAACGTGCTCAGCTCGTCCAGAAAAGGCTATTTAAGCAATAAAATAAAAAATGCACATAAAACCTAAACCAAACGTTGCAGATGGTCATTTCTTCATGCGCAGTGGTCAATGCGGCACTCTCTAGCTGCCAAGAGCACTTTTTACTATGCGCACCAAACCAGAGTGACGGGAGGAGCACATTTCAGAAAACGTGCTCAGCTCGTCGAGAAAATGCGATTTAAGCAATAAAAATAAAACTGCACCCAAAACCTAAACCAAACGTTGCAGATGGTCATTTCTTCATGCGCAGTGGTCAACGCGGCACTCTCTAGCTGCCAAGAGCACTTTTTACTATGCACACCCAACCAGAGTGACGGGAGGAGCACATTTCAGAAAACGTGCTCAGCTCGTCGAGAAAATGCGATTTAAGCAATAAAATTAAAAATGCACCCAAAACCTAAACCAAACGTTGCAGGTGGTTATTTCTTCATGCGCAGCAGTCAACGCGGCACTCTCTAGCTGCCAAGAGCACTTTTTACTATGCGCACCCAACCAGAGTGACGGGAGGAGCACATTTCAGAAAACGTGCTCAGCTCGTCGAGAAAATGCGATTTAAGCAATAAAATTAAAAATGCACCCAAAACCTAAACCAAACGTTGCAGATGGTCATTTCTTCATGCGCAGTGGTCAACGCGGCACTCTCTAGCTGCCAAGAGCACTTTTTACTATGCGCACCCAACCAGAGTGACGGGAGGACCACATTTCAGAAAACGTGCTCAGCTCGTCGAGAAAATGCGATTTAAGCAATAAAATTAAAAATGCACCCAAAACTTAAACCAAACGTTGCAGGTGGTTATTTCTTCATGCGCAGTGGTCAACGCGGCACTCTCTAGCTGCCAAGAGCACTTTTTACTATGCGCACCCAACCAGAGTGACGGGAGGAGCACTTTTCAGAAAACGTGCTCAGTTCGTCGAGAAATTGCGAATTAAGCAATAAAATTAAAAATGCACCCAAAACCTAAACCAAACGTTGCAGATGGTCATTTCTTCATGCGCAGTGGTCAACGCGGCACTCTCTAGCTGCCAAGAGCACTTTTTACTATGCGCACCCAACCAGAGTGACGGGAGGAGCACATTTCAGAAAACGTGCTCAGCTCGTCGAGAAAATGCGATTTAAGCAATAAAATTAAAAATGCACCTAAAACCTAAACCAAACGTTGCAGGTGGTTATTTCTTCATGCGCAGCAGTCAACGCGGCACTCTCTAGCTGCCAAGAGCACTTTTTACTATGCGCACCCAACCAGAGTGACGGGAGGAGCACATTTCAGAAAACGTGCTCAGCTCGTCGAGAAAATGCGATTTAAGCAATAAAATTAAAAATGCAACTAAAACCTAAACCAAACGTTGCAGGTGGTTATTTCTTCGTGCGCAGCAGTCAACGCGGCACTCTCTAGCTGCCAAGAGCACTTTTTACTATGCGCACCCAACCAGAGTGACGGGAGGAGCACATTTCAGAAAACGTGCTCAGCTCGTCGAGTAAATGCGATTTAAGCAATAAAATTAAAAATGCACCTAAAACCTAAACCAAACGTTGCAGATGGTCATTTCTTCATGCGCATTGGTCAACGCGGCACTCTCTAGCTGCCAAGAGGACTTTTTACTATGCACACCCAACCAGAGTGACGGGAGGAGCACATTTCAGAAAACGTGCTCAGCTCGTCCAGACAATGCGATTTAAGCAATAAAATTAAAAATGCACCCAAAACCTAAACCAAACGTTGCAGGTGGTTATTTCTTCATGCGCAGTGGTCAACGCGGCACTCTCTAGCTGCCAAGAGCACTTTTTACTATGCGCACCCAACCAGAGTGACGGGAGGAGCGCATTTCAGAAAACGTGCTCAGCTCGTCGAGAAAATGCGATTTAAGCAATAAAATTAAAAATGCACCCAAAACCTAAACCAAACGTTGCAGGTGGTTATTTCTTCATGCGCAGTGGTCAACGCGGCACTCTCTAGCTACCAAGAGCACTTTTTACTATGCGCACCCAACCAGAGTGACGGGAGGAGCACATTTCAGAAAACGTGCTCAGCTCGTCGAGAAAATGCGATTTAAGCAATAAAATTAAAAATGCACCCAAAACCTAAACCAAACGTTGCAGGTGGTTATTTCTTCATGCGCAGTGGTAAACGCGGCACTCTCTAGCTGCCAAGAGCACTTTTTACTATGCACACCCAACCAGAGTGACGGGAGGAGCACATTTCAGAAAACGTGCTCAGCTCGTCGAGAAAATGCGATTTAAGCAATAAAATTAAAAATGCACCTAAAACCTAAACCAAACGTTGCAGGTGGTTATTTCTTCATGCGCAGTGGTCAACGCGGCACTCTCTAGCTGCCAAGAGCACTTTTTACTAAGCGCACCCAACCAGAAGTGACGGGAGGAGCACATTTCAGAAAACGTGCTCAGCTCGTCGAGAAAATGCGATTTAAGCAATAAAATTTAAAATGCACCTAAAACCTAAACCAAACGTTGCAGGTGGTTATTTCTTCATGCGCAGTGGTCAATGCGGCACTCTCTAGCTGCCAAGAGCACTTTTTACTATGCGCACCTAACCAGAGTGACGGGAGGAGCACATTTCAGAAAACGTGCTCAGCTCGTCGAGAAAATGCGATTTACGCAATAAAATTAAAAATGCACCTAAAACCTAAACAAAACGTTGCAGGTGGTTATTTCTTCATGCGCAGTGGTCAACGCGGCACTCTCTAGCTGCCAAGAGCACTTTTTACTATGCGCACCCAACCAGAGTGACGGGAGGAGCACATTTCAGAAAACGTGCTCAGCTCGTCGAGGAAATGCGATTTAAGCAATAAAATTAAAAATGCACCCAAAACCTAAACCAAACGTTGCAGGTGGTTATTTCTTCATGCGCAGCAGTCAAAGCGGCACTCTCTAGCTGCCAAGAGCACTTTTTACTATGTGCACCCAACCAGAGTGACGGGAGGAGCACATTTCAGAAAACGTGCTCAGCTCGTCGAGAAAATGCGATTCAAGCAATAAAATTTGAAATGCACCTAAAACCTAAACCAAACGTTGCAGGTGGTTATTTCTTCATGCGCATTGGTCAACGCGGCACTCTCTAGCTGCCAAGAGCACTTTTTACTTTGCGCACCCAACCAGAGTGACGGGAGGAGCACATTTCAGAAAACGTGCTCAGCTCGTCGAGAAAATGCGATTTAAGCAATAAAATTAAAAATGCACCCAAAACCTAAACCAAACGTTGCAGGTGGTTATTTCTTCATGCGCATTGGTCAACGCGGCACTCTCTAGCTGCCAAGAGCACTTTTTACTTTGCGCACCCAACCAGAGTGACGGGAGGAGCACATTTCAGAAAACGTGCTCAGCTCGTCGAGAAAATGCGATTTAAGCAATAAAATTAAAAATGCACCTAAAAACCTAAACCAAACGTTGCAGGTGGTTATTTCTTCATGCGCAGTGGTCAACGCGGCACTCTCTAGCTGCCAAGAGCACTTTTTACTATGCGCACCCAACCAGAGTGACGGGAGGAGCACATTTCAGAAAACGTGCTCAGCTCGTCCAGAAAAGGCTATTTAAGCAATAAAATAAAAAATGCACATAAAACCTAAACCAAACGTTGCAGATGGTCATTTCTTCATGCGCAGTGGTCAATGCGGCACTCTCTAGCTGCCAAGAGCACTTTTTACTATGCGCACCAAACCAGAGTGACGGGAGGAGCACATTTCAGAAAACGTGCTCAGCTCGTCGAGAAAATGCGATTTAAGCAATAAAAATAAAACTGCACCCAAAACCTAAACCAAACGTTGCAGATGGTCATTTCTTCATGCGCAGTGGTCAACGCGGCACTCTCTAGCTGCCAAGAGCACTTTTTACTATGCACACCCAACCAGAGTGACGGGAGGAGCACATTTCAGAAAACGTGCTCAGCTCGTCGAGAAAATGCGATTTAAGCAATAAAATTAAAAATGCACCCAAAACCTAAACCAAACGTTGCAGGTGGTTATTTCTTCATGCGCAGCAGTCAACGCGGCACTCTCTAGCTGCCAAGAGCACTTTTTACTATGCGCACCCAACCAGAGTGACGGGAGGAGCACATTTCAGAAAACGTGCTCAGCTCGTCGAGAAAATGCGATTTAAGCAATAAAATTAAAAATGCACCCAAAACCTAAACCAAACGTTGCAGATGGTCATTTCTTCATGCGCAGTGGTCAACGCGGCACTCTCTAGCTGCCAAGAGCACTTTTTACTATGCGCACCCAACCAGAGTGACGGGAGGACCACATTTCAGAAAACGTGCTCAGCTCGTCGAGAAAATGCGATTTAAGCAATAAAATTAAAAATGCACCCAAAACTTAAACCAAACGTTGCAGGTGGTTATTTCTTCATGCGCAGTGGTCAACGCGGCACTCTCTAGCTGCCAAGAGCACTTTTTACTATGCGCACCCAACCAGAGTGACGGGAGGAGCACTTTTCAGAAAACGTGCTCAGTTCGTCGAGAAATTGCGAATTAAGCAATAAAATTAAAAATGCACCCAAAACCTAAACCAAACGTTGCAGATGGTCATTTCTTCATGCGCAGTGGTCAACGCGGCACTCTCTAGCTGCCAAGAGCACTTTTTACTATGCGCACCCAACCAGAGTGACGGGAGGAGCACATTTCAGAAAACGTGCTCAGCTCGTCGAGAAAATGCGATTTAAGCAATAAAATTAAAAATGCACCTAAAACCTAAACCAAACGTTGCAGGTGGTTATTTCTTCATGCGCAGCAGTCAACGCGGCACTCTCTAGCTGCCAAGAGCACTTTTTACTATGCGCACCCAACCAGAGTGACGGGAGGAGCACATTTCAGAAAACGTGCTCAGCTCGTCGAGAAAATGCGATTTAAGCAATAAAATTAAAAATGCAACTAAAACCTAAACCAAACGTTGCAGGTGGTTATTTCTTCGTGCGCAGCAGTCAACGCGGCACTCTCTAGCTGCCAAGAGCACTTTTTACTATGCGCACCCAACCAGAGTGACGGGAGGAGCACATTTCAGAAAACGTGCTCAGCTCGTCGAGTAAATGCGATTTAAGCAATAAAATTAAAAATGCACCTAAAACCTAAACCAAACGTTGCAGATGGTCATTTCTTCATGCGCATTGGTCAACGCGGCACTCTCTAGCTGCCAAGAGGACTTTTTACTATGCACACCCAACCAGAGTGACGGGAGGAGCACATTTCAGAAAACGTGCTCAGCTCGTCCAGACAATGCGATTTAAGCAATAAAATTAAAAATGCACCCAAAACCTAAACCAAACGTTGCAGGTGGTTATTTCTTCATGCGCAGTGGTCAACGCGGCACTCTCTAGCTGCCAAGAGCACTTTTTACTATGCGCACCCAACCAGAGTGACGGGAGGAGCGCATTTCAGAAAACGTGCTCAGCTCGTCGAGAAAATGCGATTTAAGCAATAAAATTAAAAATGCACCCAAAACCTAAACCAAACGTTGCAGGTGGTTATTTCTTCATGCGCAGTGGTCAACGCGGCACTCTCTAGCTACCAAGAGCACTTTTTACTATGCGCACCCAACCAGAGTGACGGGAGGAGCACATTTCAGAAAACGTGCTCAGCTCGTCGAGAAAATGCGATTTAAGCAATAAAATTAAAAATGCACCCAAAACCTAAACCAAACGTTGCAGGTGGTTATTTCTTCATGCGCAGTGGTAAACGCGGCACTCTCTAGCTGCCAAGAGCACTTTTTACTATGCACACCCAACCAGAGTGACGGGAGGAGCACATTTCAGAAAACGTGCTCAGCTCGTCGAGAAAATGCGATTTAAGCAATAAAATTAAAAATGCACCCAAAACCTAAACCAAACGTTGCAGGTGGTTATTTCTTCATGCGCAGTGGTCAACGCGGCACTCTCTAGCTGCCAATATCACTTTTCACTATGCGCACCCAACCAGAGTGACGGGAGGAGCACATTTCATAAAACGTGCTCAGCTCGTCGATAAAATGCGATTTAAGCAATAAAATTAAAAATGCACCCAAAACCTAAACCAAACGTTGCAGGTGGTTATTTCTTCATGCGCAGTGGTCAACGCGGCACTCTCTAGCTGCCAAGAGCACTTTTTACTATGCACACCCAACCAGAGTGACGGGAGGAGCGCATTTCAGAAAACCTGCTCAGCTCGACGAGAAAATGCGATTTAAGCAATAAAATTAAAAATGCACCCAAAACCTAAACCAAACGTTGCAGGTGGTTATTTCTTCATGCGCAGTGGTCAACGCGGCACTCTCTAGCTGCCAAGAGCACTTTTTCGATGCACACCCAACCAGAGAGACGGGAGGAGCGCATTTCAGAAAACGTGCTCAGCTCGACGAGAAAATGCGATTTAAGCAATAAAATTAAAAATGCACCCAAAACCTCTAACCAAACGTTGCAGGTGGTTATTTCTTCATGCGCAGTGGTCAACGCGGCACTCTCTAGCTGCCAAGAGCACTTTTTACTATGCGCACCCAACCAGAGTGACGGGAGGAGCACATTTCAGAAAACGTGCTCAGCTCGTCGAGAAAATGCGATTTAAGCAATAAAATTAAAAATGCACCTAAAACCTAAACCAAACGCTGCAGATGGTCATTTCTTCATGCGCAGTGGTCAACGCGGCACTCTCTAGCTGCCAAGAGCACTTTTTACTATGCGCACCCAACCAGAGTGACGGGAGGAGCGCATTTCAGAAAACGTGCTCAGCTCGTCGAGAAAATGCGATTTAAGCAATAAAATTAAAAATGCACCTAAAACCTAAACCATAAGTTGCAGGTGGTTATTTCTTCATGCGCAGCAGTCAACACGGCACTCTCTAGCTGCCAAGAGCACTTTTTACTATGCGCACCCAACCAGAGTGACGGGAGAAGCACATTTCAGAAAACGTGCTCAGCTCGTCGAGAAAATGCGATTTAAGCAATAAAATCAAAAATGCACCCAAAACCTAAACCAAACGTTGCAGATGGTCATTTCTTCATGTGCAGTGGTCAACGCGGCACTCTCTAGCTGCCAAGAGCACTTTTTACTATGCACACCCAACCAGAGTGACGGGAGGAGCGCATTTCAGAAAACGTGCTCAGCTCGTCGAAAAAATGCGATTTAAGCAATAAAATTAAAAATGCACCCAAAACCTAAACCAAACGTTGCAGGTGGTTATTTCTTCATGCGCAGTGGTCAACGCGGCACTCTCTAGCTGCCAAGAGCACTTTTTACTATGCGCACCCAACCAGAGTGACGGGAGGAGCACATTTCAGAAAACGTGCTCAGCTCGTCGAGAAAATGCGATTTAAGCAATAAAATTAAAAATGCACCTAAAACCTAAACCAAACGCTGCAGATGGTCATTTCTTCATGCGCGGTGGTCAACGCGGCACTCTCTAGCTGCCAAGAGCACTTTTTACTATACACACCCAACCAGAGTGACGGGAGGAGCACATTCCAGAAAACGTGCTCAGCTCGTCGGGAAAATGCGATTTAAGAAATAAAATTAAAAATGCACCCAAAACCTAAACCAAACGTTGCAGATGGTCATTTCTTCATGTGCAGTGGTCAACGCGGCACTCTCTAGCTGCCAAGAGCACTTTTTACTATGCACACCCAACCAGAGTGACGGGAGGAGCGCATTTCAGAAAACGTGCTCAGCTCGTCGAGAAAATGCGATTTAAGCAATAAAATTAAAAATGCACCCAAAACCTAAACCAAACGTTGCAGATGGTCATTTCTTCATGCGCAGTGGTCAACGCGGCACTCTCTAGCTGCCAAGAGCATTTTTTACTATGCACACCCAACCAGGGTGACGGGAGGAGCACATTTCAGAAAACGTGCTCAGCTCGTCGAGAAAATGCGATTTAAGCAATAAAATTAAAAATGCACCCATAACCTAAACCAAACGTTGCAGATGGTCATTTCTTCATGCGCAGTGGTCAACGCGGCACTCTCTAGCTGCCAAGAGCACTTTTTACTATGCGCACCCAACCAGAGTGACGGGAGGAGCACATTTCAGAAAACGTGCTCAGCTCGTTGAGAAAATGCGATTTAAGCAATAAAATTAAAAATGCACCCGAAAACCTAAACCAAACGTTGCAGGTGGTTATTTCTTCTTGCGCAGTGGTCAACGCGGCACTCTCTAGCTGCCAAGAGCACTTTTTACTATACACACCCAACGAGAGTGACGGGAGGAGCACATTCCAGAAAACGTGCTCAGCTCGTCGAGAAAATGCGATTTAAGCAATAAAATTAAAAATGCACCCAAAACCTAAACCAAACGTTGCAGGTGGTTATTTCTTCATGCGCAGTGGTCAACGCGGCACTCTCTAGCTGCCAAGAGCACTTTTTACTATGCGCACCCAACCAGAGTGACGGGAGGAGCACATTTCAGAAAACGTGCTCAGCTCGTCGAGAAAATGCGATTTAAGCAATAAAATTAAAAATGCACCTAAAACCTAAACCAAACGCTGCAGATGGTCATTTCTTCATGCGCAGTGGTCAACGCGGCACTCTCTAGCTGCCAAGAGCACTTTTTACTATACACACCCAACCAGAGTGACGGGAGGAGCACATTCCAGAAAACGAGCTGAGCTCGTCGAGAAAATGCGATTTAAGCAATAAAATTAAAAATGCACCCAAAACCTAAACCAAACGTTGCAGATGGTCATTTCTTCATGCGCAGTGGTCAACGCGGCACTCTCTAGCTGCCAAGAGCACTTTTTACTATGCGCACCCAACCAGAGTGACGGGAGGAGCACATTTCAGAAAACGTGCTCAGCTCGTCGAGAAAAATGCGATTTAAGCAATAAAATTAAAAATGCACCTAAAACCTAAACCAAACGTTGCAGGTGGTTATTTCTTCGTGCGCAGCAGTCAACGCGGCACTCTCTAGCTGCCAAGAGCACTTTTTACTATGCGCACCCAACCAGAGTGACGGGAGGAGCACATTTCAGAAAACGTGCTCAGCTCGTCGAGTAAATGCGATTTAAGCAATAAAATTAAAAATGCACCCAAAACCTAAACCAAACGTTGCAGGTGGTTATTTCTTCATGCGCAGTGGTCAACGCGGCACTCTCGAGCTGCCAAGAGCACTTTTTACTATGCGCACCCAACCAGAGTGACGGGAGGAGCACATTTCAGAAAACGTGCTCAGCTCGTCCAGAAAATGCGATTTAAGCAATAAAATTAAAAATGCACCCAAAACCTAAACCAAACGTTGCAGGTGGTTATTTCTTCATGCGCAGTGGTCAACGCGGCACTCTCTAGCTGCCAAGAGCACTTTTTACTATGCGCACCCAACCAGAGTGACGGGAGGAGCACATTTCAGAAAACGTGCTCAGCTCGTCCAGAAAATGCGATTTAAGCAATAAAATTAAAAATGCACCCAAAACCTAAACCAAACGTTGCAGATGGCCATTTCTTCATGCGCAGTGGTCAACGCGGCACTCTCTAGCTGCCAAGAGCACTTTTTAATATGCACACCCAACAAGAGTGACGGGAGGAGCGCATTTCAGAAAACGTGCTCAGCTCGACGAGAACATGCGATTTAAGCAATAAAATTAAAAATGCACCCAAAACCTAAACCAAACGTTGCAGGTGGTTATTTCTTCATGCGCAGTGGTCAACGCGGCACTCTCTAGCTACCAAGAGCACTTTTTACTATGCGCACCCAACCAGAGTGACGGGAGGAGCACATTTCAGAAAACGTGCTCAGCTCGTCGAGAAAATGCGATTTAAGCAATAAAATTAAAAATGCACCCAAAACCTAAACCAAACGTTGCAGGTGGTTATTTCTTCATGCGCAGTGGTAAACGCGGCACTCTCTAGCTGCCAAGAGCACTTTTTACTATGCACACCCAACCAGAGTGACGGGAGGAGCACATTTCAGAAAACGTGCTCAGCTCGTCGAGAAAATGCGATTTAAGCAATAAAATTAAAAATGCACCCAAAACCTAAACCAAACGTTGCAGGTGGTTATTTCTTCATGCGCAGTGGTCAACGCGGCACTCTCTAGCTGCCAATATCACTTTTTACTATGCGCACCCAACCAGAGTGACGGGAGGAGCACATTTCATAAAACGTGCTCAGCTCGTCGATAAAATGCGATTTAAGCAATAAAATTAAAAATGCACCCAAAACCTAAACCAAACGTTGCAGGTGGTTATTTCTTCATGCGCAGTGGTCAACGCGGCACTCTCTAGCTGCCAAGAGCACTTTTTACTATGCACACCCAACCAGAGTGACGGGAGGAGCGCATTTCAGAAAACCTGCTCAGCTCGACGAGAAAATGCGATTTAAGCAATAAAATTAAAAATGCACCCAAAACCTAAACCAAACGTTGCAGGTGGTTATTTCTTCATGCGCAGTGGTCAACGCGGCACTCTCTAGCTGCCAAGAGCACTTTTTCGATGCACACCCAACCAGAGAGACGGGAGGAGCGCATTTCAGAAAACGTGCTCAGCTCGACGAGAAAATGCGATTTAAGCAATAAAATTAAAAATGCACCCAAAACCTCTAACCAAACGTTGCAGGTGGTTATTTCTTCATGCGCAGTGGTCAACGCGGCACTCTCTAGCTGCCAAGAGCACTTTTTACTATGCGCACCCAACCAGAGTGACGGGAGGAGCACATTTCAGAAAACGTGCTCAGCTCGTCGAGAAAATGCGATTTAAGCAATAAAATTAAAAATGCACCTAAAACCTAAACCAAACGCTGCAGATGGTCATTTCTTCATGCGCAGTGGTCAACGCGGCACTCTCTAGCTGCCAAGAGCACTTTTTACTATGCGCACCCAACCAGAGTGACGGGAGGAGCGCATTTCAGAAAACGTGCTCAGCTCGTCGAGAAAATGCGATTTAAGCAATAAAAGTAAAAATGCACCTAAAACCTAAACCATAAGTTGCAGGTGGTTATTTCTTCATGCGCAGCAGTCAACACGGCACTCTCTAGCTGCCAAGAGCACTTTTTACTATGCGCACCCAACCAGAGTGACGGGAGAAGCACATTTCAGAAAACGTGCTCAGCTCGTCGAGAAAATGCGATTTAAGCAATAAAATCAAAAATGCACCCAAAACCTAAACCAAACGTTGCAGATGGTCATTTCTTCATGTGCAGTGGTCAACGCGGCACTCTCTAGCTGCCAAGAGCACTTTTTACTATGCACACCCAACCAGAGTGACGGGAGGAGCGCATTTCAGAAAACGTGCTCAGCTCGTCGAAAAAATGCGATTTAAGCAATAAAATTAAAAATGCACCCAAAACCTAAACCAAACGTTGCAGGTGGTTATTTCTTCATGCGCAGTGGTCAACGCGGCACTCTCTAGCTGCCAAGAGCACTTTTTACTATGCGCACCCAACCAGAGTGACGGGAGGAGCACATTTCAGAAAACGTGCTCAGCTCGTCGAGAAAATGCGATTTAAGCAATAAAATTAAAAATGCACCTAAAACCTAAACCAAACGCTGCAGATGGTCATTTCTTCATGCGCGGTGGTCAACGCGGCACTCTCTAGCTGCCAAGAGCACTTTTTACTATACACACCCAACCAGAGTGACGGGAGGAGCACATTCCAGAAAACGTGCTCAGCTCGTCGGGAAAATGCGATTTAAGAAATAAAATTAAAAATGCACCCAAAACCTAAACCAAACGTTGCAGATGGTCATTTCTTCATGTGCAGTGGTCAACGCGGCACTCTCTAGCTGCCAAGAGCACTTTTTACTATGCACACCCAACCAGAGTGACGGGAGGAGCGCATTTCAGAAAACGTGCTCAGCTCGTCGAGAAAATGCGATTTAAGCAATAAAATTAAAAATGCACCCAAAACCTAAACCAAACGTTGCAGATGGTCATTTCTTCATGCGCAGTGGTCAACGCGGCACTCTCTAGCTGCCAAGAGCATTTTTTACTATGCACACCCAACCAGGGTGACGGGAGGAGCACATTTCAGAAAACGTGCTCAGCTCGTCGAGAAAATGCGATTTAAGCAATAAAATTAAAAATGCACCCATAACCTAAACCAAACGTTGCAGATGGTCATTTCTTCATGCGCAGTGGTCAACGCGGCACTCTCTAGCTGCCAAGAGCACTTTTTACTATGCGCACCCAACCAGAGTGACGGGAGGAGCACATTTCAGAAAACGTGCTCAGCTCGTTGAGAAAATGCGATTTAAGCAATAAAATTAAAAATGCACCCGAAAACCTAAACCAAACGTTGCAGGTGGTTATTTCTTCTTGCGCAGTGGTCAACGCGGCACTCTCTAGCTGCCAAGAGCACTTTTTACTATACACACCCAACGAGAGTGACGGGAGGAGCACATTCCAGAAAACGTGCTCAGCTCGTCGAGAAAATGCGATTTAAGCAATAAAATTAAAAATGCACCCAAAACCTAAACCAAACGTTGCAGGTGGTTATTTCTTCATGCGCAGTGGTCAACGCGGCACTCTCTAGCTGCCAAGAGCACTTTTTACTATGCGCACCCAACCAGAGTGACGGGAGGAGCACATTTCAGAAAACGTGCTCAGCTCGTCGAGAAAATGCGATTTAAGCAATAAAATTAAAAATGCACCTAAAACCTAAACCAAACGCTGCAGATGGTCATTTCTTCATGCGCAGTGGTCAACGCGGCACTCTCTAGCTGCCAAGAGCACTTTTTACTATACACACCCAACCAGAGTGACGGGAGGAGCACATTCCAGAAAACGAGCTGAGCTCGTCGAGAAAATGCGATTTAAGCAATAAAATTAAAAATGCACCCAAAACCTAAACCAAACGTTGCAGATGGTCATTTCTTCATGCGCAGTGGTCAACGCGGCACTCTCTAGCTGCCAAGAGCACTTTTTACTATGCGCACCCAACCAGAGTGACGGGAGGAGCACATTTCAGAAAACGTGCTCAGCTCGTCGAGAAAAATGCGATTTAAGCAATAAAATTAAAAATGCACCTAAAACCTAAACCAAACGTTGCAGGTGGTTATTTCTTCGTGCGCAGCAGTCAACGCGGCACTCTCTAGCTGCCAAGAGCACTTTTTACTATGCGCACCCAACCAGAGTGACGGGAGGAGCACATTTCAGAAAACGTGCTCAGCTCGTCGAGTAAATGCGATTTAAGCAATAAAATTAAAAATGCACCCAAAACCTAAACCAAACGTTGCAGGTGGTTATTTCTTCATGCGCAGTGGTCAACGCGGCACTCTCGAGCTGCCAAGAGCACTTTTTACTATGCGCACCCAACCAGAGTGACGGGAGGAGCACATTTCAGAAAACGTGCTCAGCTCGTCCAGAAAATGCGATTTAAGCAATAAAATTAAAAATGCACCTAAAACCTAAACCAAACGTTGCAGATGGTCATTTCTTCATGCGCATTGGTCAACGCGGCACTCTCTAGCTGCCAAGAGGACTTTTTACTATGCACACCCAACCAGAGTGACGGGAGGAGCACATTTCAGAAAACGTGCTCAGCTCGTCCAGACAATGCGATTTAAGCAATAAAATTAAAAATGCACCCAAAACCTAAACCAAACGTTGCAGGTGGTTATTTCTTCATGCGCAGTGGTCAACGCGGCACTCTCTAGCTGCCAAGAGCACTTTTTACTATGCGCACCCAACCAGAGTGACGGGAGGAGCGCATTTCAGAAAACGTGCTCAGCTCGTCGAGAAAATGCGATTTAAGCAATAAAATTAAAAATGCACCTAAAACCTAAACCAAAAGTTGCAGGTGGTTATTTCTTCATGCGCAGCAGTCAACGCGGCACTCTCTAGCTGCCAAGAGCACTTTTTACTATGCGCACCCAACCAGAGTGACGGGAGGAGCACATTTAAGAAAACGTGCTCAGCTCGTCGAGAAAATGCGATTTAAGCAATAAAATTAAAAATGCACCTAAAACCTAAACCAAACGCTTCAGATGGTCATTTCTTCATGCGCAGTGGTCAACGCGGCACTCTCTAGCTGCCAAGAGCACTTTTTACTATACACACCCAACCAGAGTGACGGGAGGAGCACATTCCAGAAAACGTGCTCAGCTCGTCGAGAAAATGCGATTTAAGCAATAAAATTAAAAAATGCACCCAAAACCTAAACCAAACGTTGCAGATGGTCATTTCTTCATGTGCAGTGGTCAACGCGGCACTCTCTAGCTGCCAAGAGCACTTTTTACTATGCACACCCAACCAGAGTGACGGGAGGAGCGCATTTCAGAAAACGTGCTCAGCTCGTCGAGAAAATGCGATTTAAGCAATAAAATTAAAAATGCACCCAAAACCTAAACCAAACGTTGCAGGTGGTTATTTCTTCATGCGCAGTGGTCAACACGGCACTCTCTAGCTGCCAAGAGCACTTTTTACTATGCGCACCCAACCAGAGTGACGGGAGAAGCACATTTCAGAAAACGTGCTCAGCTCGTCGAGAAAATGCGATTTAAGCAATAAAATCAAAAATGCACCCAAAACCTAAACCAAACGTTGCAGATGGTCATTTCTTCATGTGCAGTGGTCAACGCGGCACTCTCTAGCTGCCAAGAGCACTTTTTACTATGCACACCCAACCAGAGTGACGGGAGGAGCGCATTTCAGAAAACGTGCTCAGCTCGTCGAAAAAATGCGATTTAAGCAATAAAATTAAAAATGCACCCAAAACCTAAACCAAACGTTGCAGGTGGTTATTTCTTCATGCGCAGTGGTCAACGC
The DNA here is from genome assembly GCF_024217435.2 of Syngnathus scovelli. Classification (NCBI taxonomy): domain Eukaryota; kingdom Metazoa; phylum Chordata; class Actinopteri; order Syngnathiformes; family Syngnathidae; genus Syngnathus; species Syngnathus scovelli. Next base: position 10,752,224 of record NC_090861.1, read on the forward strand.
GGCACTCTCTAGCTGCCAAGAGCACTTTTTACTATGCGCACCCAACCAGAGTGACGGGAGGAGCACATTTCAGAAAACGTGCTCAGCTCGTCGAGAAAATGCGATTTAAGCAATAAAATTAAAAATGCACCCAAAACCTAAACCAAACGTTGCAGGTGGTTATTTCTTCATGCGCAGTGGTCAACGCGGCACTCTTTAGCTGCCAAGAGCACTTTTTACTATGCGCACCCAACCAGAGGGACGGGAGGAGCGCATTTCAGAAAACGTGCTCAGCTCGTCGAGAAAATGCGATTTAAGCAATAAAATTAAAAATGCACCTAAAACCTAAACCAAACGTTGCAGATGGTCATTTCTTCATGCGCAGTGGTCAACGCGGCACTCTCTAGCTGCCAAGTGCACTTTTTACTATGCGCACCCAACCAGAGTGACGGGAGGAGCACATTTCAGAAAACGTGCTCAGCTCGTCCAGACAATGCGATTTAAGCAATAAAATTAAAAATGCACCCAAAACCTAAACCAAACGTTGCAGGTGGTTATTTCTTCATGCGCAGTGGTCAACGCGGCACTCTCTAGCTGCCAAGAGCACTTTTTACTATGCGCACCCAACCAGAGTGACGGGAGGAGCGCATTTCAGAAAACGTGCTCAGCTCGTCGAGAAAATGCGATTCAAGCAATAAAATTAAAAATGCACCTAAAACCTAAACCATAAGTTGCAGGTGGTTATTTCTTCATGCGCAGCAGTCAACACGGCACTCTCTAGCTGCCAAGAGCACTTTTTACTATGCGCACCCAACCAGAGTGACGGGAGAAGCACATTTCAGAAAACGTGCTCAGCTCGTCGAGAAAATGCGATTTAAGCAATAAAATCAAAAATGCACCCAAAACCTAAACCAAACGTTGCAGATGGTCATTTCTTCATGTGCAGTGGTCAACGCGGCACTCTCTAGCTGCCAAGAGCACTTTTTACTATGCACACCCAACCAGAGTGACGGGAGGAGCGCATTTCAGAAAACGTGCTCAGCTCGTCGAAAAAATGCGATTTAAGCAATAAAATTAAAAATGCACCCAAAACCTAAACCAAACGTTGCAGGTGGTTATTTCTTCATGCGCAGTGGTCAACGCGGCACTCTCTAGCTGCCAAGAGCACTTTTTACTATGCGCACCCAACCAGAGTGACGGGAGGAGCACATTTCAGAAAACGTGCTCAGCTCGTCGAGAAAATGCGATTTAAGCAATAAAATTAAAAATGCACCTAAAACCTAAACCAAACGCTGCAGATGGTCATTTCTTCATGCGCAGTGGTCAACGCGGCACTCTCTAGCTGCCAAGAGCACTTTTTACTATGCGCATCCAACCAGAGTGACGTGAGGAGCACATTTCAGAAAACGTGCTCAGCTCGTCGAGAAAATGCGATTTAAGCAATAACATTAAAAATGCACCTAAAACCTAAACCAAACGTTGCAGGTGGTTATTTCTTGATGCGCAGTGGTCAACGCGGCACTCTCTCGCTGCCAAGAGAACTTTTTACTATGCGCACCCAACCAGAGTGACGGGAGGAGCACATTTTAGAAAACGTGCTCAGCTCGTCGAGAAAATGCGATTTAAGCAATAAAATTAAAAATGCACCCAAAACCTAAACCAAACGTTGCAGATGGTCATTTCTTCATGCGCAGTGGTCAACGCGGCACTCTCTAGCTGCCAAGAGCATTTTTTACTATGCGCACCCAACCAGAGTGACGTGAGGAGCACATTTCAGAAAACGTGCTCAGCTCGTCGAGAAAATGCGATTTAAGCAATAAAATTAAAAATGCACCCATAACCTAAACCAAACGTTGCAGATGGTCATTTCTTCATGCGCAGTGGTCAACGCGGCACTCTCTAGCTGCCAAGAGCACTTTTTACTATGCGCACCCAACCAGAGTGACGGGAGGAGCACATTTCAGAAAACGTGCTCAGCTCGTTGAGAAAATGCGATTTAAGCAATAAAATTAAAAATGCACCCGAAAACCTAAACCAAACGTTGCAGGTGGTTATTTCTTCTTGCGCAGTGGTCAACGCGGCACTCTCTAGCTGCCAAGAGCACTTTTTACTATACACACCCAACGAGAGTGACGGGAGGAGCACATTCCAGAAAACGTGCTCAGCTCGTCGAGAAAATGCGATTTAAGCAATAAAATTAAAAATGCACCCAAAACCTAAACCAAACGTTGCAGGTGGTTATTTCTTCATGCGCAGTGGTCAACGCGGCACTCTCTAGCTGCCAAGAGCACTTTTTACTATGCGCACCCAACCAGAGTGACGGGAGGAGCACATTTCAGAAAACGTGCTCAGCTCGTCGAGAAAATGCGATTTAAGCAATAAAATTAAAAATGCACCTGAAACCTAAACCAAACGCTGCAGATGGTCATTTCTTCATGCGCAGTGGTCAACGCGGCACTCTCTAGCTGCCAAGAGCACTTTTTACTATACACACCCAACCAGAGTGACGGGAGGAGCACATTCCAGAAAACGAGCTGAGCTCGTCGAGAAAATGCAATTTAAGCAATAAAATTAAAAATGCACCCAAAACCTAAACCAAACGTTGCAGATGGTCATTTCTTCATGTGCAGTGGTCAACGCGGCACTCTCTAGCTGCCAAGAGCACTTTTTACTATGCACACCCAACCAGAGTGACGGGAGGAGCGCATTTCAGGAAACGTGCTCAGCTCGTCGAGAAAATGCGATTTAAGCAATAAAATTAAAAATGCACCCAAAACCTAAACCAAACGTTGCAGATGGTCATTTCTTCATGCGCAGTGGTCAACGCGGATCTCTAGCTGCCAAGAGCACTTTTTACTATGCGCACCCAACCAGAGTGACGGGAGGAGCACATTTCAGAAAACGTGCTCAGCTCGTCGAGAAAAATGCGATTTAAGCAATAAAATTAAAAATGCACCTAAAACCTAAACCAAACGTTGCAGGTGGTTATTTCTTCGTGCGCAGCAGTCAACGCGGCACTCTCTAGCTGCCAAGAGCACTTTTTACTATGCGCACCCAACCAGAGTGACGGGAGGAGCACATTTCAGAAAACGTGCTCAGCTCGTCGAGTAAATGCGATTTAAGCAATAAAATTAAAAATGCACCCAAAACCTAAACCAAACGTTGCAGGTGGTTATTTCTTCATGTGCAGTGGTCAACGCGGCACTCTCTAGCTGCCAAGAGCACTTTTTACTATGCGCACCCAACCAGAGTGACGGGAGGAGCACATTTCAGAAAACGTGCTCAGCTCGTCCAGAAAATGCGATTTAAGCAATAAAATTAAAAATGCACCTAAAACCTAAACCAAACGTTGCAGATGGTCATTTCTTCATGCGCATTGGTCAACGCGGCACTCTCTAGCTGCCAAGAGGACTTTTTACTATGCACACCCAACCAGAGTGACGGGAGGAGCACATTCCAGAAAACGAGCTGAGCTCGTCGAGAAAATGCAATTTAAGCAATAAAATTAAAAATGCACCCAAAACCTAAACCAAACGTTGCAGATGGTCATTTCTTCATGTGCAGTGGTCAACGCGGCACTCTCTAGCTGCCAAGAGCACTTTTTACTATGCACACCCAACCAGAGTGACGGGAGGAGCGCATTTCAGGAAACGTGCTCAGCTCGTCGAGAAAATGCGATTTAAGCAATAAAATTAAAAATGCACCCAAAACCTAAACCAAACGTTGCAGATGGTCATTTCTTCATGCGCAGTGGTCAACGCGGCACTCTCTAGCTGCCAAGAGCACTTTTTACTATGCGCACCCAACCAGAGTGACGGGAGGAGCACATTTCAGAAAACGTGCTCAGCTCGTCGAGAAAAATGCGATTTAAGCAATAAAATTAAAAATGCACCTAAAACCTAAACCAAACGTTGCAGGTGGTTATTTCTTCGTGCGCAGCAGTCAACGCGGCACTCTCTAGCTGCCAAGAGCACTTTTTACTATGCGCACCCAACCAGAGTGACGGGAGGAGCACATTTCAGAAAACGTGCTCAGCTCGTCGAGTAAATGCGATTTAAGCAATAAAATTAAAAATGCACCCAAAACCTAAACCAAACGTTGCAGGTGGTTATTTCTTCATGTGCAGTGGTCAACGCGGCACTCTCTAGCTGCCAAGAGCACTTTTTACTATGCGCACCCAACCAGAGTGACGGGAGGAGCACATTTCAGAAAACGTGCTCAGCTCGTCCAGAAAATGCGATTTAAGCAATAAAATTAAAAATGCACCTAAAACCTAAACCAAACGTTGCAGATGGTCATTTCTTCATGCGCATTGGTCAACGCGGCACTCTCTAGCTGCCAAGAGGACTTTTTACTATGCACACCCAACCAGAGTGACGGGAGGAGCACATTTCAGAAAACGTGCTCAGCTCGTCCAGACAATGCGATTTAAGCAATAAAATTAAAAATGCACCCAAAACCTAAACCAAACGTTGCAGGTGGTTATTTCTTCATGCGCAGTGGTCAACGCGGCACTCTCTAGCTGCCAAGAGCACTTTTTACTATGCGCACCCAACCAGAGTGACGGGAGGAGCGCATTTCAGAAAACGTGCTCAGCTCGTCGAGAAAATGCGATTTAAGCAATAAAATTAAAAATGCACCTAAAACCTAAACCAAAAGTTGCAGGTGGTTATTTCTTCATGCGCAGCAGTCAACGCGGCACTCTCTAGCTGCCAAGAGCACTTTTTACTATGCGCACCCAACCAGAGTGACGGGAGGAGCACATTTAAGAAAACGTGCTCAGCTCGTCGAGAAAATGCGATTTAAGCAATAAAATTAAAAATGCACCTAAAACCTAAACCAAACGCTTCAGATGGTCATTTCTTCATGCGCAGTGGTCAACGCGGCACTCTCTAGCTGCCAAGAGCACTTTTTACTATACACACCCAACCAGAGTGACGGGAGGAGCACATTCCAGAAAACGTGCTCAGCTCGTCGAGAAAATGCGATTTAAGCAATAAAATTAAAAAATGCACCCAAAACCTAAACCAAACGTTGCAGATGGTCATTTCTTCATGTGCAGTGGTCAACGCGGCACTCTCTAGCTGCCAAGAGCACTTTTTACTATGCACACCCAACCAGAGTGACGGGAGGAGCGCATTTCAGAAAACGTGCTCAGCTCGTCGAGAAAATGCGATTTAAGCAATAAAATTAAAAATGCACCCAAAACCTAAACCAAACGTTGCAGGTGGTTATTTCTTCATGCGCAGTGGTCAACGCGGCACTCTCTAGCTGCCAAGAGCACTTTTTACTATGCGCACCCAACCAGAGTGACGGGAGGAGCACATTTCAGAAAACGTGCTCAGCTCGTCGAGAAAATGCGATTTAAGCAATCCAATTAAAAATGCACCTAAAACCTAAACCAAACGTTGCAGGTGGTTATTTCTTCATGCGCAGTGGTCAACGCGGCACTCTCTAGCTGCCAAGAGCACTTTTTACTATGCGCACCCACCCAGAGTGACGGGAGGAGCATATTTCAGAAAACGTGCTCAGCTCGTCGAGAAAATGCGATTTAAGCAATAAAATTAAAAATGCACCTAAAATATATACCAAACGTTGCAGGTGGTTATTTCTTCATATGCAGTGGTCAACGCGGCACTCTCTAGCTGCCAAGAGCACTTTTTACTATGCGCACCCAACCAGAGTGACGGGAGGAGCACATTCCAGAAAACGTGCTCAGCTCGTCGAGAAAATGCGATTTAAGCAATAAAATTAAAAATGCACCCAAAACCTAAACCAAACGTTGCAGATGGTCATTTCTTCATGCGCAGTGGTCAACGCGGCACTCTCTAGCTGCCAAGAGCACTTTTTACTATGCGCACCCAACCAGAGTGACGGGAGGAGCACATTTCAGAAAACGTGCTCAGCTCGTCGAGAAAATGCAATTTAAGCAATAAAATTTAAAATGCACCTAAAACCTAAACCAAACGTTGCAGGTGGTTATTTCTTCATGCGCAGTGGTCAACGCGGCACTCTCTAGCTGCCAAGAGCACTTTTTACTATGCGCACCCAACCAGAGTGACGGGAGGAGCACATTCCAGAAAACGTGCTCAGCTCGTCGAGAAAATGCGATTTAAGCAATAAAATTAAAAATGCACTTAAAAACCTAAACCAAACGTTGCAGGTGGTTATTTCTTCATGCGCATTGGTCAACGCGGCACTCTCTAGCTGCCAAGAGCACTTTTTACTATGTGCACCCAACCAGAGTGACGGGAGGAGCACATTTCAGAAAACGTGCTCAGCTCGTCGAGAAAATGCGATTTAAGCAATAAAATTAAAAATGCACCCAAAACATTAAACCAAAGGTTGCAGGTGGTTATTTCTTCATGCGCAGTGGTCAACGCGGCACTCTCTAGCTGCCAAGAGCACTTTTTACTATGCGCACCCAACCAGAGTGACGGGAGGAGCACATTTCAGAAAACGTGCTCAGCTCGTCGAGAAAATGCGATTTAAGCAATAAAATTAAAAATGCACCTAAAACCTAAATCAAACGTTGCAGGTGGTTATTTCTTCGTGCGCAGCAGTCAACGCGGCACTCTCTAGCTGCCAAGAGCACTTTTTACTATGCGCACCCAACCAGAGTGACGGGAGGAGCACATTTCAGAAAACGTGCTCAGCTCGTCCAGAAAATGCGATTTAAGCAATAAAATTAAAAATGCACCTAAAACCTAAACCAAACGTTGCAGATGGTCATTTCTTCATGCGCAGTGGTCAACGCGGCACTCTCTAGCTGCCAAGAGCACTTTTTACTATGCACACCCAACCAGAGTGACGGGAGGAGCACATTTCAGAAAACGTGCACAGCTCGTCCAGACAATGCGATTTAAGCAATAAAATTAAAAATGCACCCAAAACCTAAACCAAACGTTGCAGGTGGTTATTTCTTCATGCACAGTGGTCAACGTGGCACTCTCTAGCTGCCAAGAGCACTTTTTACTATGTGCACCCAACCAGAGTGACGGGAGGAGCACATTTCAGAAAACGTGCTCAGCTCGTCGAGAAAATGCGATTTAAGCAATAAAATTAAAAATGCACCTCAAACCTAAACCAAAAGTTTCAGGTGGTTATTTCTTCATGCGCAGCAGTCAACACGGCACTCTCTAGCTGCCAAGAGCACTTTTTACTATGCGCACCCAACCAGAGTGACGGGAGGATCACATTTCAGAAAACGTGCTCAGCTCGTCGAGAAAATGCGATTTAAGCAATAAAATCAAAAATGCACCCAAAACCTAAACCAAACGTTGCAGATGGTCATTTCTTCATGTGCAGTGGTCAACGCGGCACTCTCTAGCTGCCAAGAGCACTTTTTACTATGCACACCCAACCAGAGTGACGGGAGGAGCGCATTTCAGAAAACGTGCTCAGCTCGTCGAAAAAATGCGATTTAAGCAATAAAATTAAAAATGCACCCAAAACCTAAACCAAACGTTGCAGGTGGTTATTTCTTCATGCGCAGTGGTCAACGCGGCACTCTCTAGCTGCCAAGAGCACTTTTTACTATGCGCACCCAACCAGAGTGACGGGAGGAGCACATTTCAGAAAACGTGCTCAGCTCGTCGAGAAAATGCGATTTAAGCAATAAAATTAAAAATGCACCTAAAACCTAAACCAAACGCTGCAGATGGTCATTTCTTCATGCGCATTGGTCAACGCGGCACTCTCTAGCTGCCAAGAGCACTTTTTACTATACACACCCAACCAGAGTGACGGGAGGAGCACATTCCAGAAAACGTGCTCAGCTCGTCGGGAAAATGCGATTTAAGCAATAAAATTAAAAATGCACCCAAAACCTAAACCAAACGTTGCAGATGGTCATTTCTTCATGTGCAGTGGTCAACGCGGCACTCTCTAGCTGCCAAGAGCACTTTTTACTATGCACACCCAACCAGAGTGACGGGAGGAGCGCATTTCAGAAAACGTGCTCAGCTCGTCGAGAAAATGCGATTTAAGCAATAAAATTAAAAATGCACCCAAAACCTAAACCAAACGTTGCAGGTGGTTATTTCTTCATGCGCAGTGGTCAACGCGGCACTCTCTAGCTGCCAAGAGCACTTTTTACTATGCGCACCCAACCAGAGTGACGGGAGGAGCACATTTCAGAAAACGTGCTCAGCTCGTCGAGAAAATGCGATTTAAGCAATAAAATTAAAAATGCACCTAAAACCTAAACATAACATTGCAGATGGTCATTTCTTCATGTGCAGTGGTGAACGCGGCACTCTCTAGCTGCCAAGAGCACTTTTTACTATGCGCACCCAACCAGAGTGACAGGAGGAGCACATTTCAGAAAACGTGCTCAGCTCGTTGAGAAAATGCGATTTAAGCAATAAAATTAAAAATGCACCCAAAACCTAAACCAAACGTTGCAGGTGGTTATTTCTTCATGCGCAGTGGTCAACGCGGCACTCTTTAGCTGCCAAGAGCACTTTTTACTATGCGCACCCAACCAGAGGGACGGGAGGAGCGCATTTCAGAAAACGTGCTCAGCTCGACGAGAAAATGCGATTTAAGCAATAAAATTAAAAATGCACCCAAAACCTAAACCAAACGTTGCAGGTGGTTATTTCTTCATGCGCAGTGGTCAACGCGGCACTCTCTAGCTGCCAAGAGCACTTTTTACGATGCACACCCAACCAGAGTGACGGGAGGAGCGCATTTCAGAAAACGTGCTCAGCTCGACGAGAAAATGCGATTTAAGCAATAAAATTAAAAATGCACCCAAAACCTAAACCAAACGTTGCAGGTGGTTATTTCTTCATGCGCAGTGGTCAACGCGGCACTCTCTAGCTGCCAAGAGCACTTTTTACTATGCGCACCCAACCAGAGTGACGGGAGGAGCACATTTCAGAAAAGGTGCTCAGCTCGTCGAGAAAATGCGATTTAAGCAATAAAATTAAAAATGCACCTAAAACCTAAACCAAACGTTGCAAGTAGTTATTTCTTCGTGCGCAGCAGTCAACGCGGCACTCTCTAGCTGCCAAGAGCACTTTTTACTATGCGCACCCAACCAGAGTGACGGGAGGAGCACATTTCAGAAAACGTGCTCAGCTCGTCGAGTAAATGCGATTTAAGCAATAAAATTAAAAATGCACCCAAAACCTAAACCAAACGTTGCAGGTGGTTATTTCTACATGCGCAGTGGTCAACGCGGCACTCTCTAGCTGCCAAGAGCACTTTTTACTATGCGCATCCAACCAGAGTGACGGGAGGAGCACATTTCAGAAAACGTGCTCAGCTCGTCCAGAAAATGCGATTTAAGCAATACAATTAAAAATGCACCTAAAACCTAAACCAAACGTTGCAGATGGTCATTTCTTCATGCGCAGTGGTCAACGCGGCACTCTCTAGCTGCCAAGAGCACTTTTTACTATGCACACCCAACCAGAGTGACGGGAGGAGCACATTTCAGAAAACGTACTCAGCTCGTCCAGACAATGCGATTTAAGCAATAAAATTAAAAATGCACCCAAAACCTAAACCAAACGTTGCAGGTGGTTATTTCTTCATGCGCAGTGGTCAACGCGGCACTCTCTAGCTGCCAAGAGCACTTTTTACTATGCGCACCCAACCAGAGTGACGGGAGGAGCGCATTTCAGAAAACGTGCTCAGCTCGTCGAGAAAATGCGATTTAAGCAATAAAATTAAAAATGCACCTAAAACCTAAACCAAAAGTTGCAAGTGGTTATTTCTTCATGCGCAGCAGTCAACGCGGCACTCTCTAGCTGCCAAGAGCACTTTTTACTATGCGCACCCAACCAGAGTGACGGGAGGAGCACATTTCAGAAAACGTGCTCAGCTCGTCGAGAAAATGCGATTGAAGCAATAAAATTAAAAATGCACCTAAAACCTAAACCAAACGCTGCAGATGGTCATTTCTTCATGCGCAGTTGTCAACGCGGCACTCTCTAGCTGCCAAGAGCACTTTTTACTATGCGCACCCAACCAGAGTGACGGGAGGAGCACATTTCAGAAAACGTGCTCAGCTCGTCGAGAAAATGCGATTTAAGCAATAAAATTAAAAATGCACCTAAAACCTAAACCAAACGTTGCAGGTGGTTATTTCTTCGTGCGCAGCAGTCAACGCGGCACTCTCTAGCTGCCAAGAGCACTTTTTACTATGCGCACCCAACCAGAGTGACGGGAGGAGCACATTTCAGAAAACGTGCTCAGCTCGTCGAGTAAATGCGATTTAAGCAATAAAATTAAAAATGCACCCAAAACCTAAACCAAACGTTGCAGGTGGTTATTTCTTCATGCGCAGTGGTCAACGCGGCACTCTCTAGCTGCCAAGAGCACTTTTTACTATGCGCACCCAACCAGAGTGACGGGAGGAGCACATTTCAGAAAACGTGCTCAGCTCGTCCAGAAAATGCGATTTAAGCAATAAAATTAAAAATGCACCTAAAACCTAAACCAAACGTTGCAGATGGTCATTTCTTCATGCGCAGTGGTCAACGCGGCACTCTCTAGCTGCCAAGAGCACTTTTTACTATGCGCACCCAACCAGAGTGACGGGAGGAGCACATTTCAGAAAACGTGCTCAGCTCGTCGAGAAAATGCGATTTAAGCAATAAAATTAAAAATGCACCCAAAACCTAAACCAAACGTTGCAGGTGGTTATTTCTTCATGCGCAGTGGTCAACGCGGCACTCTCTAGCTGCCAAGAGCACTTTTTACTATGCGCACCCAACCAGAGTGACGGGAGGAGCGCATTTCAGAAAACGTGCTCAGCTCGTCGAGAAAATGCGATTTAAGCAATAAAATTTAAAATGCACCCAAAACCTAAACCAAACGTTGCAGATGGTCATTTCTTCATGTGCAGTGGTGAACGCGGCACTCTCTAGCTGCCAAGAGCACTTTTTACTATGCGCACCCAACCAGAGTGACAGGAGGAGCACATTTCAGAAAACGTGCTCAGCTCGTCGAGAAAATGCGATTTAAGCAATAAAATTAAAAATGCACCTAAAACCTAAACCAAACGTTGCAGATGGTCATTTCTTCATGCGCAGTGGTCAACGCGGCACTCTCTAGCTGCCAAGAGCACTTTTTACTATGCGCACCCAACCAGAGTGACGGGAGGAGCACATTTCAGAAAACGTGCTCAGCTCGTCCAGACAATGCGATTTAAGCAATAAAATTAAAAATGCACCCAAAACCTAAACCAAACGTTGCAGGTGGTTATTTCTTCATGCGCAGTGGTCAACGCGGCACTCTCTAGCTGCCAAGAGAACTTTTTACTATGCGCACCCAACCAGAGTGACGGGAGGAGCACATTTCAGAAAACGTGCTCAGCTCGTCGAGAAAATGCGATTTAAGCAATAAAATTTAAAATGCACCTAAAACCTAAACCAAACGTTGCAGGTGGTTATTTCTTCATGCGCAGCAGTCAACGCGGCACTCTCTAGCTGCCAAGAGCACTTTTTACTATGCGCACCCAACCAGAGTGACGGGAGGAGCACATTTCAGAAAACGTGCTCAGCTCGTTGAGAAAATGCGATTTAAGCAATAAAATTAAAAATGCACCTAAAACCTAAACCAAACGTTGCAGGTGGTTATTTCTTCATATGTAGCAGTCAACGCGGCACTCTCTAGCTGCCAAGAGCACTTTTTACTATTCGCACCCAACCAGAGTGACGGGAGGAGCACATTTCAGAAAACGTGCTCAGCTCGTCGAGAAAATGCGATTTAAGCAATAAAATTAAAAATGCACCTAAAAACCTAAACCAAACGTTGCAGGTGGTTATTTCTTCATGCGCATTGGTCAACGCGGCACTCTCTAGCTGCCAAGAGAACTTTTTACTATGCGCACCCAACCAGAGTGACGGGAGGAGCACATTTCAGAAAACGTGCTCAGCTCGTCCAGACAATGCGATTTAAGCAATAAAATTAAGAATGCACCCAAAACCTAAACCAAACGTTGCAGGTGGTTATTTCTTCATGCGCAGTGGTCAACGCGGCACTCTCTAGCTGCCAAGAGCACTTTTTACTATGCGCACCCAACCAGAGTGACGGGAGGAGCACATTTCAGAAAACGTGCTCAGCTCGTCGAGAAAATGCGATTTAAGCAATAAAATTAAAAATGCACCTAAAACCTAAACCAAACGTTGCAGGTAGTTATTTCTTCGTGCGCAGCAGTCAACGCGGCACTCTCTAGCTGCCAAGAGCACTTTTTACTATGCGCACCCAACCAGAGTGACGGGAGGAGCACATTTCAGAAAACGTGCTCAGCTCGTCGAGTAAATGCGATTTAAGCAATAAAATTAAAAATGCACCCAAAACCTAAACCAAACGTTGCAGGTGGTTATTTCTACATGCGCAGTGGTCAACGCGGCACTCTCTAGCTGCCAAGAGCACTTTTTACTATGCGCACCCAACCAGAGTGACGGGAGGAGCACATTTCAGAAAACGTGCTCAGCTCGTCCAGAAAATGCGATTTAAGCAATACAATTAAAAATGCACCTAAAACCTAAACCAAACGTTGCAGAAGGTCATTTCTTCATGCGCAGTGGTCAACGCGGCACTCTCTAGCTGCCAAGAGCACTTTTTACTATGCACACCCAACCAGAGTGACGGGAGGAGCACATTTCAGAAAACGTACTCAGCTCGTCCAGACAATGCGATTTAAGCAATAAAATTAAAAATGCACCCAAAACCTAAACCAAACGTTGCAGGTGGTTATTTCTTCATGCGCAGTGGTCAACGCGGCACTCTCTAGCTGCCAAGAGCACTTTTTACTATGCGCACCCAACCAGAGTGACGGGAGGAGCGCATTTCAGAAAACGTGCTCAGCTCGTCGAGAAAATGCGATTTAAGCCGTACAATTAAAAATGCACCTAAAACCTAAACCAAACGTTGCAGGTGGTTATTTCTTCATGCGCAGCAGTCAACGCGGCACTCTCTAGCTGCCAAGAGCACTTTTTACTATGCGCACCCAACCAGAGTGACGGGAGGAGCACATTTCAGAAAACGTGCTCAGCTCGTCGAGAAAATGCGATTTAAGCAATAAAATTAAAAATGCACCTAAAACCCAAACCAAACGTTGCAGGTGGTTATTTCTTCATGCGCAGTGGTCAACGCGGCACTCTCTAGCTGCCAAGAGCACTTATTACTATGCGCACCCAACAAGAGTGACGGGAGGAGCACATTCCAGAAAACGTGCTCAGCTCGTCGAGAAAATGCGATTTAAGCAATAAAATTAAAAATGCACCCAAAACCTAAACATAACATAGCAGATGGTCATTTCTTCATGTGCAGTGGTGAACGCGGCACTCTCTAGCTGCCAAGAGCACTTTTTACTATGCGCACCCAACCAGAGTGACAGGAGGAGCACATTTCAGAAAACGTGCTCAGCTCGTTGAGAAAATGCGATTTAAGCAATAAAATTAAAAATGCACCCAAAACCTAAACCAAACGTTGCAGGTGGTTATTTCTTCATGCGCAGTGGTCAACGCGGCACTCTTTAGCTGCCAAGAGCACTTTTTACTATGCGCACCCAACCAGAGGGACGGGAGGAGCGCATTTCAGAAAACGTGCTCAGCTCGACGAGAAAATGCGATTTAAGCAATAAAATTAAAAATGCACCCAAAACCTAAACCAAACGTTGCAGGTGGTTATTTCTTCTTGCGCAGTGGTCAACGCGGCACTCTCTAGCTGCCAAGAGCACTTTTTACGATGCACACCCAACCAGAGTGACGGGAGGAGCGCATTTTAGAAAACGTGCTCAGCTCGACGAGAAAATGCGATTTAAGCAATAAAATTAAAAATGCACCCAAAACCTAAACCAAACGTTGCAGGTGGTTATTTCTTCATGCGCAGTGGTCAACGCGGCACTCTCTAGCTGCCAAGAGCACTTTTTACTATGCACACCCAACCAGAGTGACGGGAGGAGCACATTTCAGAAAACGTGCTCAGCTCGTCCAGACAATGCGATTTAAGCAATAAAATTAAAAATGCACCTAAAACCTAAACCAAACGTTGCAGGTGGTTATTTCTTCATGCGCAGTGGTCAACGCGGCACTCTCTCGCTGCCAAGAGCACTTTTTACTATGCGCACCCATCCAGAGTGACGGGAGGAGCACATTCCAGAAAACGTGCTCAGCTCGTCGAGAAAATGCGATTTAAGCAATAAAATTAAAAATGCACCTAAAACCTAAACCAAACGTTGCAGGTGGTTATTTCTTCATGCGCAGCAGTCAACGCGGCACTCTCTAGCTGCCAAGAGCACTTTTTACTATGCGCACCCAACCAGAGTGACGGGAGGAGCACATTTCAGAAAACGTGCTCAGCTCGTCGAGAAAATGCGATTTAAGCAATAAAATTAAAAATGCACCTAAAACCTAAACCAAACGTTGCAGGTGGTTATTTCTTCATATGTAGCAGTCAACGCGGCACTCTCTAGCTGCCAAGAGCACTTTTTACTATGCGCACCCAACCAGAGTGACGGGAGGAGCACATTTCAGAAAACGTGCTCAGCTCGTTGAGAAAATGCGATTTAAGCAATAAAATTAAAAATGTACCCAAAACCTAAACCAAACGTTGCAGGTGGTTATTTCTTCATGCGCAGTGGTCAACGCGGCACTCTTTAGCTGCCAAGAGCACTTTTTACTATGCGCACCCAACCAGAGGGACGGGAGGAGCGCATTTCAGAAAACGTGCTCAGCTCGACGAGAAAATGCGATTTAAGCAATAAAATTAAAAATGCACCCAAAACCTAAACCAAACGTTGCAGGTGGTTATTTCTTCTTGCGCAGTGGTCAACGCGGCACTCTCTAGCTGCCAAGAGCACTTTTTACGATGCACACCCAACCAGAGTGACGGGAGGAGCGCATTTTAGAAAACGTGCTCAGCTCGACGAGAAAATGCGATTTAAGCAATAAAATTAAAAATGCACCCAAAACCTAAACCAAACGTTGCAGGTGGTTATTTCTTCATGCGCAGTGGTCAACGCGGCACTCTCTAGCTGCCAAGAGCACTTTTTACTATGCACACCCAACCAGAGTGACGGGAGGAGCACATTTCAGAAAACGTGCTCAGCTCGTCGAGAAAATGCGATTTAAGCAATAAAATTAAAAATGCACCCAAAACCTAAACCAAACGTTGCAGGTGGTTATTTCTTCATGCGCAGTGGTCAACGCGGCACTCTCTAGCTGCCAAGAGCACTTTTTACTATGCGCACCCAACCAGAGTGACGGGAGGAGCACATTTTAGAAAACGTGCTCAGCTCGTCGAGAAAATGCGATTTAAGCAATAAAATTAAAAATGCACCTAAAAACCTAAACCAAACGTTGCAGGTGGTTATTTCTTCATGCGCATTGGTCAACGCGGCACTCTCTAGCTGCCAAGAGCACTTTTTACTAGGCGCACCCAACCAGAGTGACGGGAGGAGCACATTTCAGAAAACGTGCTCAGCTCGTCCAGAAAATGCGATTTAAGCAATAAAATTAAAAATGCACCTAACACCTAAACCAAACGTTGCAGATGGTCATTTCTTCATGCGCAGTGGTCAACGCGGCACTCTCTAGCTGCCAAGAGCACTTTTTACTATGCACACCCAACCAGAGTGACGGGAGGAGCACATTTCAGAAAACGTGCTCAGCTCGTCCAGACAATGCGATTTAAGCAATAAAATTAAAAATGCACCTAAAACCTAAACCAAACGTTGCAGGTGGTTATTTCTTCATGCGCAGTGGTCAACGCGGCACTCTCTCGCTGCCAAGAGCACTTTTTACTATGCGCACCCATCCAGAGTGACGGGAGGAGCACATTCCAGAAAACGTGCTCAGCTCGTCGAGAAAATGCGATTTAAGCAATAAAATTAAAAATGCACCTAAAACCTAAACCAAACGTTGCAGGTGGTTATTTCTTCATGCGCAGCAGTCAACGCGGCACTCTCTAGCTGCCAAGAGCACTTTTTACTATGCGCACCCAACCAGAGTGACGGGAGGAGCACATTTCAGAAAACGTGCTCAGCTCGTCGAGAAAATGCGATTTAAGCAATAAAATTAAAAATGCACCTAAAACCTAAACCAAAAGTTGCAGGTGGTTATTTCTTCATGCGCAGCAGTCAACACGGCACTCTCTAGCTGCCAAGAGCACTTTTTACTATGCGCACCCAACCAGAGTGACGGGAGGAGCACATTTCAGAAAACGTGCTCAGCTCGTCGAGAAAATGCGATTTAAGGAATAAAATCAAAAATGCACCCAAAACCTAAACCAAACGTTGCAGATGGTCATTTCTTCATGTGCAGTGGTCAACGCGGCACTCTCTAGCTGCCAAGAGCACTTTTTACTATGCACACCCAACCAGAGTGACGGGAGGAGCGCATTTCAGAAAACGTGCTCAGCTCGTCGAAAAAATGCGATTTAAGCAATAAAATTAAAAATGCACCCAAAACCTAAACCAAACGTTGCAGGTGGTTATTTCTTCATGCGCAGTGGTCAACGCGGCACTCTCTAGCTGCCAAGAGCACTTTTTACTATGCGCACCCAACCAGAGTGACGGGAGGAGCACATTTCAGAAAACGTGCTCAGCTCGTCGAGAAAATGCGATTTAAGCAATAAAATTAAAAATGCACCTAAAACCTAAACCAAACGCTGAAGATGGTCATTTCTTCATGCGCAGTGGTCAACGCGGCACTCTCTAGCTGCCAAGAGCACATTTTACTATAAACACCCAACCAGAGTGACGGGAGGAGCACATTCCAGAAAACGTGCTCAGCTCGTCGGGAAAATGCGATTTAAGCAATAAAATTAAAAATGCACCCAAAACCTAAACCAAACGTTGCAGGTGGTTATTTCTTCATGCGCAGTGGTCAACGCGGCACTCTCTAGCTGCCAAGAGCACTTTTTACTATGCGCACCCAACCAGAGTGACGGGAGGAGCACATTTCAGAAAACGTGCTCAGCTCGTCCAGAAAATGCGATTTAAGCAATACAATTAAAAATGCACCTAAAACCTAAACCAAACGTTGCAGGTGGTTATTTCTTCATGCGCAGTGGTCAACGCGGCACTCTCTAGCTGCCAAGAGCACTTTTTACTATGCGCACCCACCCAGAGTGACGGGAGGAGCACATTTCAGAAAACGTGCTCAGCTCGTCGAGAAAATGCGATTTAAGCAATAAAATTAAAAATGCACCTAAAATCTATACCAAACGTTGCAGGTGGTTATTTCTTCATATGCAGTGGTCAACGCGGCACTCTCTAGCTGCCAAGAGCACTTTTTACTATGCGCACCCAACCAGAGTGACGGGAGGAGCACATTCCAGAAAACGTGCTCAGCTCGTCGAGAAAATGCGATTTAAGCAATAAAATTAAAAATGCACCCAAAACCTAAACCAAACGTTGCAGATGGTCATTTCTTCATGCGCAGTGGTCAACGCGGCACTCTCTAGCTGCCAAGAGCACTTTTTACTATGCACACCCAACCAGAGTGATGGGAGGAGCGCATTTTAGAAAACGTGCTCAGCTCGACGAGAAAATGCAATTTAAGCAATAAAATTAAAAATGCACCCAAAACCTAAACCAAACGTTGCAGGTGGTTATTTCTTCATGCGCAGTGGTCAACGCGGCACTCTTTAGTTGCCAAGAGCACTTTTTACTATGCGCACCCAACCAGAGTGACGGGGGGAGCACATTTCAGAAAACCTGCTCAGCTCGTCCAGAAAATGCGATTTAAGCAATAAAATTAAAAATGCACCTAAAACCTAAACCAAACGTTGCAGATGGTCATTTCTTCATGCGCAGTGGTCAACGCGGCACTCTCTAGCTGCCAAGAGCACTTTTTACTATGCACACCCAACCAGAGTGACGGGAGGAGCACATTTCAGAAAACGTGCTCAGCTCGTCCAGACAATGCGATTTAAGCAATAAAATTAAAAATGCACCCAAAACCTAAACCAAACGTTGCAGGTGGTTATTTCTTCATGCGCAGTGGTCAACGCGGCACTCTCTAGCTGCCAAGAGCACTTTTTACTATGCGCACCCAACCAGAGTGACGGGAGGAGCACATTTCAGAAAACGTGCTCAGCTCGTCGAGAAAATGCGATTTAAGCAATAAAATTAAAAATGCACCTAAAACCTAAACCAAACGCTGCAGATGGTCATTTCTTCATGCGCGGTGGTCAACGCGGCACTCTCTAGCTGCCAAGAACACTTTTTACTATACACACCCAACCAGAGTGACGGGAGGAGCACATTCCAGAAAACGTGCTCAGCTCGTCGAGAAAATGCGATTTAAGCAATAAAATTAAAAATGCACCCAAAACCTAAACCAAACGTAGCAGATGGTAATTTCTTCATGTGCAGTGGTCAACGCGGCACTCTCTAGCTGCCAAGAGCACTTTTTACTATGCACACCCAACCAGAGTGACGGGAGGAGCGCATTTCAGAAAACGTGCTCAGCTCGTCGAGAAAATGCGATTTAAGCAATAAAATTAAAAATGCACCCAAAACCTAAACCAAACGTTGCAGGTGGTTATTTCTTCATGTGCAGTGGTCAACGCGGCACTCTCTAGCTGCCAAGAGCACTTTTTACTATGCGCACCCAACCAGAGTGACGGGAGGAGCACATTTCAGAAAACGTGCTCAGCTCGTCGAGAAAATGCGATTTAAGCAATAAAATTAAAAATGCACCCAAAACCTAAACCAAACGTTGCAGGTGGTTATTTCTTCATATGCAGCAGTCAACGCGGCACTCTCTAGCTGCCAAGAGCACTTTTTACTATGCGCACCCAACCAGAGTGACGGGAGGAGCACATTTCAGAAAACGTGCTCAGCTCGTCGAGAAAATGCGATTTAAGCAATAAAATAAAAAATGCACCTAAAACCTAAACCAAACGTTGCAGGTGGATATTTCTTCATGCGCAGTGGTCAACGCGGCACTCTCTAGCTGCCAAGAGCACTTTTTACTATGAGCACCCAACCAGAGTGACGTGAGGAGCACATTTCAGAAAACGTGCTCGGCTCGTCGAGAAAATGCGATTTAAGCAATAACATTAAAAATGCACCTAAAACCTAAACCAAACGTTGCAGGTGGTTATTTCTTCATGCGCAGTGGTCAACGCGGCACTCTCTCGCTGCCAAGAGCACTTTTTACTATGCGCACCCAACCAGAGTGACGGGAGGAGCACATTTCAGAAAACGTGCTCAGCTCGTCGAGAAAATGAGATTTAAGCAATAAAATTAAAAATGCACCTAAAACCTAAACCAAACGTTGCAGGTGGTTATTTCTTCATATGCAGCAGTCAACGCGGCACTCTCTAGCTGCCAAGAGCACTTTTTACTATGCGCACCCAACCAGAGTGACGGGAGGAGCACATTTCAGAAAACGTGCTCAGCTCGTCGAGAAAATAAGATTTAAGCAATAAAATTAAAAATGCACCTAAAAACCTAAACCAAACGTTGCAGGTGGTTATTTCTTCATGCGCATTGGTCAAAGCGGCACTCTGTAGCTGCCAAGAGCACTTTTTACTATGCGCACCCAACCAGAGTGACGGGAGGAGCACATTTCAGAAAACGTGCTCAGCTCGTCGAGAAAATGCGATTTAAGCAATAAAATTAAAAATGCACCTCAAACCTAAACCAAACGTTGCAGGTGGTTATTTCTTCATATGCAGCAGTCAACGCGGCACTCTCTAGCTGCCAAGAGCACTTTTTACTATGCGCACCCAACCAGAGTGACGGGAGGAGCACATTTCAGAAAACGTGCTCAGCTCGTCGAGAAAATGCGATTTAGGCAATAAAATTAAAAATGCACCTAAAACCTAAACCAAAAGTTGCAGGTGGTTATTTATTCATGCGCAGCAGTCAACACGGCACTCTCTAGCTGCCAAGAGCACATTTTACTATGCGCACCCAACCAGAGTGACGGGAGGAGCACATTTCAGAAAACGTGCTCAGCTCGTCGAGAAAATGCGATTTAAGCAATAAAATTAAAAATGCACCCAAAACCTAAACCACACGTTGCAGATGGTCATTTCTTCATGTGCAGTGGTCAACGCGGCACTCTCTAGCTGCCAAGAGCACTTTTTACAATGCACACCCAACCAGAGTGACGGGAGGAGCGCATTTCAGAAAACGTGCTCAGCTCGTCGAGAAAATGCGATTTAAGGAACAAAATTAAAAATGCACCCAAAACCTAAACCAAACGTTGCAGGTGGTTATTTCTTCATGCGCAGCAGTCAACGCGGCACTCTCTAGCTGCCAAGAGCACTTTTTAATATGCACACCCAACAAGAGTGACGGGAGGAGCGCATTTCAGAAAACGTGCTCAGCTCGACGAGAACATGCGATTTAAGCAATAAAATTAAAAATGCACCCAAAACCTAAACCAAACGTTGCAGGTGGTTATTTCTTCATGCGCAGTGGTCAAGGCGGCACTCTCTAGCTGCCAAGAGCACTTTTTACTATGCGCACCCAACCAGAGTGACGGGAGGAGCACATTTCAGAAAACGTGCTCAGCTCGTCGAGAAAATGCGATTTAAGCAATGAAATTAAAAATGCACCCAAAACCTAAACCAAACGTTGCAGGTGGTTATTTCTTCATGCGCAGTGGTCAACGCGGCACTCTCTAGCTGCCAAGAGCACTTTTTACTATGCGCACCCAACCAGAGTGACGGGAGGAGCACTTTTCAGAAAACGTGCTCAGCTCGTCGAGAAAATGCGAATTAAGCAATAAAATTAAAAATGCACCCAAAACCTAAACCAAACGTTGCAGATGGTCATTTCTTCATGCGCAGTGGTCAACGCGGCACTCTCTAGCTGCCAAGAGCACTTTTTACTATGCGCACCCAACCAGAGTGACGGGAGGAGCACATTTCAGAAAACGTGCTCAGCTCGTCGAGAAAATGCGATTTAAGCAATAAAATTAAAAATGCACCTAAAACCCAAACCAAACGTTGCAGGTGGTTATTTCTTCATGCGCAGTGGTCAACGCGGCACTCTCTAGCTGCCAAGAGCACTTTTTACTATGCGCACCCAACCAGAGTGACGGGAGGAGCACATTTCAGAAAACGTGCTCAGCTCGTCGAGAAAATGCGATTTAAGCAATAAAATTAAAAATGCACCTAAAACCTAAACCAAACGTTGCAGGTGGTTATTTCTTCGTGCGCAGTTGTCAACGCGGCACTCTCTAGCTGCCAAGAGCACTTTTTACTATGCGCACCCAACCAGAGTGACGGGAGGAGCACATTTCAGAAAACGTGCTCAGCTCGTCGAGAAAATGCGATTTAAGCAACAAAATTAAAAATGCACCCAAAACCTAAACCAAACGTTGCAGGTGGTTATTTCTTCATGCGCAGCAGTCAACGCGGCACTCTCTAGCTGCCAAGAGCACTTTTTACTATGCGCACCCAACCAGAGTGACGGGAGGAGCACATTTCAGAAAACGTGCTCAGCTCGTCGAGAAAATGCGATTTAAGCAATAAAATTAAAAATGCACCCAAAACCTAAACCAAACGTTGCAGGTGGTTATTTCTTCATGCGCAGTGGTAAACGCGGCACTCTCTAGCTGCCAAGAGCACTTTTTACTATGCGCACCCAACCAGAGTGACGGGAGGAGCACATTTCAGAAAACGTGCTCAGCTCGTCGAGAAAATGCGATTTAAGCAATAAAATTAAAAATGCACCCAAAACCAAAACCAAACGTTACAGGTGGTTATTTCTTCGTGCGCAGCAGTCAACGCGGCACTCTCTAGCTGCCAAGAACACTTTTTACTATGCGCACCCAACCAGAGTGACGGGAGGAGCACATTTCAGAAAACGTGCTCAGCTCGTCGAGAAAATGCGATTCAAGCAATAAAATTTGAAATGCACCTAAAACCTAAACCAAACGTTGCAGGTGGTTATTTCTTCATGCGCATTGGTCAACGCGGCACTCTCTAGCTGCCAAGAGCACTTTTTACTTTGCACACCCAACCAGAGTGACGGGAGGAGCACATTTCAGAAAACGTGCTCAGCTCGTCGAGAAAATGCGATTTAAGCAATAAAATTAAAAATGCACCCAAAACCTAAACCAAACGTTGCAGGTGGTTATTTCTTCATGCGCAGCAGTCAAAGCGGCACTCTCTAGCTGCCAAGAGCACTTTTTACTATGTGCACCCAACCAGAGTGACGGGAGGAGCACATTTCAGAAAACGTGCTCAGCTCGTCGAGAAAATGCGATTCAAGCAATAAAATTTGAAATGCACCTAAAACCTAAACCAAACGTTGCAGGTGGTTATTTCTTCATGCGCATTGGTCAACGCGGCACTCTCTAGCTGCCAAGAGCACTTTTTACTTTGCGCACCCAACCAGAGTGACGGGAGGAGCACATTTCAGAAAACGTGCTCAGCTCGTCGAGAAAATGCGATTTAAGCAATAAAATTAAAAATGCACCCAAAACCTAAACCAAACGTTGCAGGTGGTTATTTCTTCATGCGCATTGGTCAACGCGGCACTCTCTAGCTGCCAAGAGCACTTTTTACTTTGCACACCCAACCAGAGTGACGGGAGGAGCACATTTCAGAAAACGTGCTCAGCTCGTCGAGAAAATGCGATTTAAGCAATAAAATTAAAAATGCACCCAAAACCTAAACCAAACGTTGCAGGTGGTTATTTCTTCATGCGCAGTGGTCAACGCGGCACTCTCTAGCTGCCAAGAGCACTTTTTACTATGCGCTTCCCAACCAGAGTGACGGGAGGAGCACATTTCAGAAAACGTGCTCAGCTCGTCCAGAAAAGGCTATTTAAGCAATAAAATAAAAAATGCACATAAAACCTAAACCAAACGTTGCAGATGGTCATTTCTTCATGCGCAGTGGTCAATGCGGCACTCTCTAGCTGCCAAGAGCACTTTTTACTATGCGCACCAAACCAGAGTGACGGGAGGAGCACATTTCAGAAAACGTGCTCAGCTCGTCGAGAAAATGCGATTTAAGCAATAAAATTAAAACTGCACCCAAAACCTAAACCAAACGTTGCAGATGGTCATTTCTTCATGCGCAGTGGTCAACGCGGCACTCTCTAGCTGCCAAGAGCACTTTTTACTATGCACACCCAACCAGAGTGACGGGAGGAGCACATTTCAGAAAACGTGCTCAGCTCGTCGAGAAAATGCGATTTAAGCAATAAAATTAAAAATGCACCCAAAACCTAAACCAAACGTTGCAGGTGGTTATTTCTTCATGCGCAGCAGTCAACGCGGCACTCTCTAGCTGCCAAGAGCACTTTTTACTATGCGCACCCAACCAGAGTGACGGGAGGAGCACATTTCAGAAAACGTGCTCAGCTTGTCGAGAAAATGCGATTTAAGCAATAAAATTAAAAATGCACCCAAAACCTAAACCAAACGTTGCAGATGGTCATTTCTTCATGCGCAGTGGTCAACGCGGCACTCTCTAGCTGCCAAGAGCACTTTTTACTATGCGCACCCAACCAGAGTGACGGGAGGACCACATTTCAGAAAACGTGCTCAGCTCGTCGAGAAAATGCGATGTAAGCAATAAAATTAAAAATGCACCCAAAACCTAAACCAAACGTTGCAGGTGGTTATTTCTTCATGCGGAGCAGTCAACGCGGCACTCTCTAGCTGCCAAGAGCACTTTTTACTATGCGCACCCAACCAGAGTGACGGGAGGAGCACATTTCAGAAAACGTGCTCAGCTCGTCGAGAAAATGCGATTTAAGCAATGAAATTAAAAATGCACCCAAAACCTAAACCAAACGTTGCAGGTGGTTATTTCTTCATGCGCAGCAGTCAAAGCGGCACTCTCTAGCTGCCAAGAGCACTTTTTACTATGTGCACCCAACCAGAGTGACGGGAGGAGCACATTTCAGAAAACGTGCTCAGCTCGTCGAGAAAATGCGATTTAAGCAATAAAATTAAAAATGCACCCAAAACCTAAACCAAACGTTGCAGGTGGTTATTTCTTCATGCGCAGTGGTCAACGCGGCACTCTCTAGCTGCCAAGAGCACTTTTTACTATGCGCTTCCCAACCAGAGTGACGGGAGGAGCACATTTCAGAAAACGTGCTCAGCTCGTCCAGAAAAGGCTATTTAAGCAATAAAATAAAAAATGCACATAAAACCTAAACCAAACGTTGCAGATGGTCATTTCTTCATGCGCAGTGGTCAATGCGGCACTCTCTAGCTGCCAAGAGCACTTTTTACTATGCGCACCAAACCAGAGTGACGGGAGGAGCACATTTCAGAAAACGTGCTCAGCTCGTCGAGAAAATGCGATTTAAGCAATAAAATTAAAACTGCACCCAAAACCTAAACCAAACGTTGCAGATGGTCATTTCTTCATGCGCAGTGGTCAACGCGGCACTCTCTAGCTGCCAAGAGCACTTTTTACTATGCACACCCAACCAGAGTGACGGGAGGAGCACATTTCAGAAAACGTGCTCAGCTCGTCGAGAAAATGCGATTTAAGCAATAAAATTAAAAATGCACCCAAAACCTAAACCAAACGTTGCAGGTGGTTATTTCTTCATGCGCAGTAGTCAACGCGGCACTCTCTAGCTGCCAAGAGCACTTTTTACTATGCGCACCCAACCAGAGTGACGGGAGGAGCACATTTCAGAAAACGTGCTCAGCTTGTCGAGAAAATGCGATTTAAGCAATAAAATTAAAAATGCACCCAAAACCTAAACCAAACGTTGCAGATGGTCATTTCTTCATGCGCAGTGGTCAACGCGGCACTCTCTAGCTGCCAAGAGCACTTTTTACTATGCGCACCCAACCAGAGTGACGGGAGGACCACATTTCAGAAAACGTGCTCAGCTCGTCGAGAAAATGCGATGTAAGCAATAAAATTAAAAATGCACCCAAAACCTAAACCAAACGTTGCAGGTGGTTATTTCTTCATGCGGAGCAGTCAACGCGGCACTCTCTAGCTGCCAAGAGCACTTTTTACTATGCGCACCCAACCAGAGTGACGGGAGGAGCACATTTCAGAAAACGTGCTCAGCTCGTCGAGAAAATGCGATTTAAGCAATGAAATTAAAAATGCACCCAAAACCTAAACCAAACGTTGCAGGTGGTTATTTCTTCATGCGCAGCAGTCAAAGCGGCACTCTCTAGCTGCCAAGAGCACTTTTTACTATGTGCACCCAACCAGAGTGACGGGAGGAGCACATTTCAGAAAACGTGCTCAGCTCGTCGAGAAAATGCGATTCAAGCAATAAAATTTGAAATGCACCTAAAACCTAAACCAAACGTTGCAGGTGGTTATTTCTTCATGCGCATTGGTCAACGCGGCACTCTCTAGCTGCCAAGAGCACTTTTTACTTTGCACACCCAACCAGAGTGACGGGAGGAGCACATTTCAGAAAACGTGCTCAGCTCGTCGAGAAAATGCGATTTAAGCAATAAAATTAAAAATGCACCCAAAACCTAAACCAAACGTTGCAGGTGGTTATTTCTTCATGCGCATTGGTCAACGCGGCACTCTCTAGCTGCCAAGAGCACTTTTTACTTTGCGCACCCAACCAGAGTGACGGGAGGAGCACATTTCAGAAAACGTGCTCAGCTCGTCGAGAAAATGCGATTTAAGCAATAAAATTAAAAATGCACCCAAAACCTAAACCAAACGTTGCAGGTGGTTATTTCTTCATGCGCAGCAGTCAACGCGGCACTCTCTAGCTGCCAAGAGCACTTTTTACTATGCGCACCCAACCAGAGTGACGGGAGGAGCACATTTCAGAAAACGTGCTCAGCTCGTCGAGAAAATGCGATTTAAGCAATGAAATTAAAAATGCACCCAAAACCTAAACCAAACGTTGCAGGTGGTTATTTCTTCATGCGCAGTGGTCAACGCGGCACTCTCTAGCTGCCAAGAGCACTTTTTACTATGCGCACCCAACCAGAGTGACGGGAGGAGCACTTTTCAGAAAACGTGCTCAGCTCGTCGAGAAATTGCGAATTAAGCAATAAAATTAAAAATGCACCCAAAACCTAAACCAAACGTTGCAGATGGTCATTTCTTCATGCGCAGTGGTCAACGCGGCACTCTCTAGCTGCCAAGAGCACTTTTTACTATGCGCACCCAACCAGAGTGACGGGAGGAGCACATTTCAGAAAACGTGCTCAGCTCGTCGAGAAAATGCGATTTAAGCAATAAAATTAAAAATGCACCTAAAACCCAAACCAAACGTTGCAGGTGGTTATTTCTTCATGCGCAGTGGTCAACGCGGCACTCTCTAGCTGCCAAGAGCACTTTTTACTATGCGCACCCAACCAGAGTGACGGGAGGAGCACATTTCAGAAAATGTGCTCAGCTCGTCGAGAAAATGCCATTTAAGCCGTACAATTAAAAATGCACCTAAAACCTAAACCAAACGTTGCAGGTGGTTGTTTCTTCATGCGCAGTGGTCAACGTGGCACTCTCTAGCTGCCAAGAGCACTTTTTACTATGCGCACCCAACCAGAGTGACGGGAGGAGCACATTTCAGAAAACGTGCTCAGCTCGTCGAGAAAATGCGATTTAAGCAATAAAATTAAAAATGCACCTAAAACCTAAACCAAACGTTGCAGGTGGTTATTTCTTCATGCGCAGTGGTCAACGCGGCACTCTGTAGCTGCCAAGAGCACTTTTTACTGTGCGCACCCACCCAGAGTGACGGGAGGAGCACATTTCAGAAAACGTGCTCACCTCGTCGAGAAAATGCGATTTAAGCAATAAAATTAAAAATGCACCTAAAACCTAAACCAAACGTTGCAGGTGGTTATTTCTTCATGCGCAGTGGTCGACGCGGCACTCTCTAGCTGCCAAGAGCACTTTTAACTATGCGCACCCAACCAGAGTGACGGGAGGAGCACATTTCAGAAAACGTGCTCAGCTCGTCGAGAAAATGCGATTTAAGCAATAAAATAAAAAATGCACCTAAAACCTAAACCAAACGTTGCAGGTGGTTATTTCTTCATGCGCAGTGGTCAACGCGGCACTCTCTAGCTGCCAAGAGCACTTTTTACTATGCGCACCCAACCAGAGTGACGGGAGGAGCACATTTCAGAAAACGTGCTCAGCTCGTCGAGAAAATGCGATTTAAGCAATAAAATTAAAAATGCACCTAAAACCTAAACCAAACGTTGCAGGTGGTTATTTCTTCATGCGCAGTGGTCAACGCGGCACTCTCTAGCTGCCAAGAGCACTTTTTACTAAGCGCACCCAACCAGAGTGACGGGAGGAGCACATTTCAGAAAACGTGCTCAGCTCGTCGAGAAAATGCGATTTAAGCAATAAAATTTAAAATGCACCTAAAACCTAAACCAAACGTTGCAGGTGGTTATTTCTTCATGCGCAGTGGTCAATGCGGCACTCTCTAGCTGCCAAGAGCACTTTTTACTATGCGCACCTAACCAGAGTGACGGGAGGAGCACATTTCAGAAAACGTGCTCAGCTCGTCGAGAAAATGCGATTTACGCAATAAAATTAAAAATGCACCTAAAACCTAAACAAAACGTTGCAGGTGGTTATTTCTTCATGCGCAGTGGTCAACGCGGCACTCTCTAGCTGCCAAGAGCACTTTTTACTATGCGCACCCAACCAGAGTGACGGGAGGAGCACATTTCAGAAAACGTGCTCAGCTCGTCGAGAAAATGCGATTTAAGCAATAAAATTAAAAATGCACCCAAAACCTAAACCAAACGTTGCAGGTGGTTATTTCTTCATGCGCAGCAGTCAAAGCGGCACTCTCTAGCTGCCAAGAGCACTTTTTACTATGTGCACCCAACCAAAGTGACGGGAGGAGCACATTTCAGAAAACGTGCTCAGCTCGTCGAGAAAATGCGATTCAAGCAATAAAATTTGAAATGCACCTAAAACCTAAACCAAACGTTGCAGGTGGTTATTTCTTCATGCGCATTGGTCAACGCGGCACTCTCTAGCTGCCAAGAGCACTTTTTACTTTGCGCACCCAACCAGAGTGACGGGAGGAGCACATTTCAGAAAACGTGCTCAGCTCGTCGAGAAAATGCGATTTAAGCAATAAAATTAAAAATGCACCCAAAACCTAAACCAAACGTTGCAGGTGGTTATTTCTTCATGCGCATTGGTCAACGCGGCACTCTCTAGCTGCCAAGAGCACTTTTTACTTTGCGCACCCAACCAGAGTGACGGGAGGAGCACATTTCAGAAAACGTGCTCAGCTCGTCGAGAAAATGCGATTTAAGCAATAAAATTAAAAATGCACCCAAAACCTAAACCAAACATTGCAGGTGGTTATTTCTTCATGCGCAGTGGTCAACGCGGCACTCTCTAGCTGCCAAGAGCACTTTTTACTATGCGCACCCAACCAGAGTGACGGGAGGAGCACATTTCAGAAAACGTGCTCAGCTCGTCCAGAAAAGGCTATTTAAGCAATAAAATAAAAAATGCACATAAAACCTAAACCAAACGTTGCAGATGGTCATTTCTTCATGCGCAGTGGTCAATGCGGCACTCTCTAGCTGCCAAGAGCACTTTTTACTATGCGCACCAAACCAGAGTGACGGGAGGAGCACATTTCAGAAAACGTGCTCAGCTCGTCGAGAAAATGCGATTTAAGCAATAAAATTAAAACTGCACCCAAAACCTAAACCAAACGTTGCAGATGGTCATTTCTTCATGCGCAGTGGTCAACGCGGCACTCTCTAGCTGCCAAGAGCACTTTTTACTATGCACACCCAACCAGAGTGACGGGAGGAGCACATTTCAGAAAACGTGCTCAGCTCGTCGAGAAAATGCGATTTAAGCAATAAAATTAAAAATGCACCCAAAACCTAAACCAAACGTTGCAGGTGGTTATTTCTTCATGCGCAGCAGTCAACGCGGCACTCTCTAGCTGCCAAGAGCACTTTTTACTATGCGCACCCAACCAGAGTGACGGGAGGAGCACATTTCAGAAAACGTGCTCAGCTCGTCGAGAAAATGCGATTTAAGCAATAAAATTAAAAATGCACCCAAAACCTAAACCAAACGTTGCAGATGGTCATTTCTTCATGCGCAGTGGTCAACGCGGCACTCTCTAGCTGCCAAGAGCACTTTTTACTATGCGCACCCAACCAGAGTGACGGGAGGACCACATTTCAGAAAACGTGCTCAGCTCGTCGAGAAAATGCGATTTAAGCAATAAAATTAAAAATGCTCCCAAAACTTAAACCAAACGTTGCAGGTGGTTATTTCTTCATGCGCAGCAGTCAACGCGGCACTCTCTAGCTGCCAAGAGCACTTTTTACTATGCGCACCCAACCAGAGTGACGGGAGGAGCACATTTCAGAAAACGTGCTCAGCTCGTCGAGAAAATGCGATTTAAGCAATGAAATTAAAAATGCACCCAAAACCTAAACCAAACGTTGCAGGTGGTTATTTCTTCATGCGCAGTGGTCAACGCGGCACTCTCTAGCTGCCAAGAGCACTTTTTACTATGCGCACCCAACCAGAGTGACGGGAGGAGCACTTTTCAGAAAACGTGCTCAGTTCGTCGAGAAATTGCGAATTAAGCAATAAAATTAAAAATGCACCCAAAACCTAAACCAAACGTTGCAGATGGTCATTTCTTCATGCGCAGTGGTCAACGCGGCACTCTCTAGCTGCCAAGAGGACTTTTTACTATGCGCACCCAACCAGAGTGACGGGAGGAGCACATTTCAGAAAACGTGCTCAGTTCGTCGAGAAAATGCGATTTAAGCAATAAAATTAAAAATGCACCTAAAACCCAAACCAAACGTTGCAGGTGGTTATTTCTTCATGCGCAGTGGTCAACGCGGCACTCTCTAGCTGCCAAGAGCACTTTTTACTATGCGCACCCAACCAGAGTGACGGGAGGAGCACATTTCAGAAAATGTGCTCAGCTCGTCGAGAAAATGCCATTTAAGCCGTACAATTAAAAATGCACCTAAAACCTAAACCAAACGTTGCAGGTGGTTGTTTCTTCATGCGCAGTGGTCAACGTGGCACTCTCTAGCTGCCAAGAGCACTTTTTACTATGCGCACCCAACCAGAGTGACGGGAGGAGCACATTTCAGAAAACGTGCTCAGCTCGTCGAGAAAATGCGATTTAAGCAATGAAATTAAAAATGCACCTAAAACCTAAACCAAACGTTGCAGGTGGTTATTTCTTCATGCGCAGTGGTCAACGCGGCACTCTGTAGCTGCCAAGAGCACTTTTTACTATGCGCACCCACCCAGAGTGACGGGAGGAGCACATTTCAGAAAACGTGCTCACCTCGTCGAGAAAATGCGATTTAAGCAATAAAATTAAAAATGCACCTAAAACCTAAACCAAACGTTGCAGGTGGTTATTTCTTCATGCGCAGTGGTCAACGCGGCACTCTCTAGCTGCCAAGAGCACTTTTAACTATGCGCACCCAACCAGAGTGACGGGAGGAGCACATTTCAGAAAACGTGCTCAGCTCGTCGAGAAAATGCGATTTAAGCAATAAAATAAAAAATGCACCTAAAACCTAAACCAAACGTTGCAGGTGGTTATTTCTTCATGCGCAGTGGTCAACGCGGCACTCTCTAGCTGCCAAGAGCACTTTTTACTATGCGCACCCAACCAGAGTGACGGGAGGAGCACATTTCAGAAAACGTGCTCAGCTCGTCGAGAAAATGCGATTTAAGCAATAAAATTAAAAATGCACCTAAAACCTAAACCAAACGTTGCAGGTGGTTATTTCTTCATGCGCAGTGGTCAACGCGGCACTCTCTAGCTGCCAAGAGCACTTTTTACTATGCGCACCCAACCAGAGTGACGGGAGGAGCACATTTCAGAAAACGTGCTCAGCTCGTCGAGAAAATGCGATTTAAGCAATAAAATTAAAAATGCACCCAAAACCTAAACCAAACGTTGCAGGTGGTTATTTCTTCATGCGCAGCAGTCAAAGCGGCACTCTCTAGCTGCCAAGAGCACTTTTTACTATGTGCACCCAACCAGAGTGACGGGAGGAGCACATTTCAGAAAACGTGCTCAGCTCGTCGAGAAAATGCGATTCAAGCAATAAAATTTGAAATGCACCTAAAACCTAAACCAAACGTTGCAGGTGGTTATTTCTTCATGCGCATTGGTCAACGCGGCTCTCTCTAGCTGCCAAGAGCACTTTTTACTTTGCGCACCCAACCAGAGTGACGGGAGGAGCACATTTCAGAAAACGTGCTCAGCTCGTCGAGAAAATGCGATTTAAGCAATAAAATTAAAAATGCACCCAAAACCTAAACCAAACGTTGCAGGTGGTTATTTCTTCATGCGCATTGGTCAACGCGGCACTCTCTAGCTGCCAAGAGCACTTTTTACTTTGCGCACCCAACCAGAGTGACGGGAGGAGCACATTTCAGAAAACGTGCTCAGCTCGTCGAGAAAATGCGATTTAAGCAATAAAATTAAAAATGCACCCAAAACCTAAACCAAACGTTGCAGGTGGTTATTTCTTCATGCGCAGTGGTCAACGCGGCACTCTCTAGCTGCCAAGAGCACTTTTTACTATGCGCACCCAACCAGAGTGACGGGAGGAGCACATTTCAGAAAACGTGCTCAGCTCGTCCAGAAAAGGCTATTTAAGCAATAAAATAAAAAATGCACATAAAACCTAAACCAAACGTTGCAGATGGTCATTTCTTCATGCGCAGTGGTCAATGCGGCACTCTCTAGCTGCCAAGAGCACTTTTTACTATGCGCACCAAACCAGAGTGACGGGAGGAGCACATTTCAGAAAACGTGCTCAGCTCGTCGAGAAAATGCGATTTAAGCAATAAAATTAAAACTGCACCCAAAACCTAAACCAAACGTTGCAGATGGTCATTTCTTCATGCGCAGTGGTCAACGCGGCACTCTCTAGCTGCCAAGAGCACTTTTTACTATGCACACCCAACCAGAGTGACGGGAGGAGCCCATTTCAGAAAACGTGCTCAGCTCGTCGAGAAAATGCGTTTTAAGCAATAAAATTAAAAATGCACCCAAAACCTAAACCAAACGTTGCAGGTGGTTATTTCTTCATGCGCAGCAGTCAACGCGGCACTCTCTAGCTGCCAAGAGCACTTTTTACTATGCGCACCCAACCAGAGTGACGGGAGGAGCACATTTCAGAAAACGTGCTCAGCTCGTCGAGAAAATGCGATTTAAGCAATAAAATTAAAAATGCACCAAAAACCTAAACCAAACGTTGCAGATGGTCATTTCTTCATGCGCAGTGGTCAACGCGGCACTCTCTAGCTGCCAAGAGCACTTTTTACTATGCGCACCCAACCAGAGTGACGGGAGGACCACATTTCAGAAAACGTGCTCAGCTCGTCGAGAAAATGCGATTTAAGCAATAAAATTAAAAATGCACCCAAAACCTAAACCAAACGTTGCAGATGGTCATTTCTTCATGCGCAGTGGTCAACGCGGCACTCTCTAGCTGCCAAGAGCACTTTTTACTATGCGCACCCAACCAGAGTGACGAGAGGACCACATTTCAGAAAACGTGCTCAGCTCGTCGAGAAAATGCGATTTAAGCAATAAAATTAAAAATGCACCCAAAACTTAAACCAAACGTTGCAGGTGGTTATTTCTTCATGCGCAGCAGTCAACGCGGCACTCTCTAGCTGCCAAGAGCACTTTTTACTATGCGCACCCAACCAGAGTGACGGGAGGAGCACATTTCAGAAAACGTGCTCAGCTCGTCGAGAAAATGCGATTTAAGCAATGAAATTAAAAATGCACCCAAAACCTAAACCAAACGTTGCAGGTGGTTATTTCTTCATGCGCAGTGGTCAACGCGGCACTCTCTAGCTGCCAAGAGCACTTTTTACTATGCGCACCCAACCAGAGTGACGGGAGGAGCACTTTTCAGAAAACGTGCTCAGCTCGTCGAGAAATTGCGAATTAAGCAATAAAATTAAAAATGCACCCAAAACCTAAACCAAACGTTGCAGATGGTCATTTCTTCATGCGCAGTGGTCAACGCGGCACTCTCTAGCTGCCAAGAGCACTTTTTACTATGCGCACCCAACCAGAGTGACGGGAGGAGCACATTTCAGAAAACGTGCTCAGCTCGTCGAGAAAATGCGATTTAAGCAATAAAATTAAAAATGCACCTAAAACCCAAACCAAACGTTGCAGGTGGTTATTTCTTCATGCGCAGTGGTCAACGCGGCACTCTCTAGCTGCCAAGAGCACTTTTTACTATGCGCACCCAACCAGAGTGACGGGAGGAGCACATTTCAGAAAATGTGCTCAGCTCGTCGAGACAATGCCATTTAAGCCGTACAATTAAAAATGCACCTAAAACCTAAACCAAACGTTGCAGGTGGTTGTTTCTTCATGCGCAGTGGTCAACGTGGCACTCTCTAGCTGCCAAGAGCACTTTTTACTATGCGCACCCAACCAGAGTGACGGGAGGAGCACATTTCAGAAAACGTGCTCAGCTCGTCGAGAAAATGCGATTTAAGCAATAAAATTAAAAATGCACCTAAAACCTAAACCAAACGTTGCAGGTGGTTATTTCTTCATGCGCAGTGGTCAACGCGGCACTCTGTAGCTGCCAAGAGCACTTTTTACTGTGCGCACCCACCCAGAGTGACGGGAGGATCACATTTCAGAAAACGTGCTCACCTCGTCGAGAAAATGCGATTTAAGCAATAAAATTAAAAATGCACCTAAAACCTAAACCAAACGTTGCAGGTGGTTATTTCTTCATGCGCAGTGGTCAACGCGGCACTCTCTAGCTGCCAAGAGCACTTTTAACTATGCGCACCCAACCAGAGTGACGGGAGGAGCACATTTCAGAAAACGTGCTCAGCTCGTCGAGAAAATGCGATTTAAGCAATAAAATAAAAAATGCACCTAAAACCTAAACCAAACGTTGCAGGTGGTTATTTCTTCATGCGCAGTGGTCAACGCGGCACTCTCTAGCTGCCAAGAGCACTTTTTACTATGCGCACCCAAGCAGAGTGACGGGAGGAGCACATTTCAGAAAACGTGCTCAGCTCGTCGAGAAAATGCGATTTAAGCAATAAAATTAAAAATGCACCTAAAACCTAAACCAAACGTTGCAGGTGGTTATTTCTTCATGCGCAGTGGTCAACGCGGCACTCTCTAGCTGCCAAGAGCACTTTTTACTAAGCGCACCCAACCAGAAGTGACGGGAGGAGCACATTTCAGAAAACGTGCTCAGCTCGTCGAGAAAATGCGATTTAAGCAATAAAATTTAAAATGCACCTAAAACCTAAACCAAACGTTGCAGGTGGTTATTTCTTCATGCGCAGTGGTCAATGCGGCACTCTCTAGCTGCCAAGAGCACTTTTTACTATGCGCACCTAACCAGAGTGACGGGAGGAGCACATTTCAGAAAACGTGCTCAGCTCGTCGAGAAAATGCGATTTACGCAATAAAATTAAAAATGCACCTAAAACCTAAACAAAACGTTGCAGGTGGTTATTTCTTCATGCGCAGTGGTCAACGCGGCACTCTCTAGCTGCCAAGAGCACTTTTTACTATGCGCACCCAACCAGAGTGACGGGAGGAGCACATTTCAGAAAACGTGCTCAGCTCGTCGAGAAAATGCGATTTAAGCAATAAAATTAAAAATGCACCCAAAACCTAAACCAAACGTTGCAGGTGGTTATTTCTTCATGCGCAGCAGTCAAAGCGGCACTCTCTAGCTGCCAAGAGCACTTTTTACTATGTGCACCCAACCAGAGTGACGGGAGGAGCACATTTCAGAAAACGTGCTCAGCTCGTCGAGAAAATGCGATTCAAGCAATAAAATTTGAAATGCACCTAAAACCTAAACCAAACGTTGCAGGTGGTTATTTCTTCATGCGCATTGGTCAACGCGGCACTCTCTAGCTGCCAAGAGCACTTTTTACTTTGCGCACCCAACCAGAGTGACGGGAGGAGCACATTTCAGAAAACGTGCTCAGCTCGTCGAGAAAATGCGATTTAAGCAATAAAATTAAAAATGCACCCAAAACCTAAACCAAACGTTGCAGGTGGTTATTTCTTCATGCGCATTGGTCAACGCGGCACTCTCTAGCTGCCAAGAGCACTTTTTACTTTGCGCACCCAACCAGAGTGACGGGAGGAGCACATTTCAGAAAACGTGCTCAGCTCGTCGAGAAAATGCGATTTAAGCAATAAAATTAAAAATGCACCTAAAAACCTAAACCAAACGTTGCAGGTGGTTATTTCTTCATGCGCAGTGGTCAACGCGGCACTCTCTAGCTGCCAAGAGCACTTTTTACTATGCGCACCCAACCAGAGTGACGGGAGGAGCACATTTCAGAAAACGTGCTCAGCTCGTCCAGAAAAGGCTATTTAAGCAATAAAATAAAAAATGCACATAAAACCTAAACCAAACGTTGCAGATGGTCATTTCTTCATGCGCAGTGGTCAATGCGGCACTCTCTAGCTGCCAAGAGCACTTTTTACTATGCGCACCAAACCAGAGTGACGGGAGGAGCACATTTCAGAAAACGTGCTCAGCTCGTCGAGAAAATGCGATTTAAGCAATAAAAATAAAACTGCACCCAAAACCTAAACCAAACGTTGCAGATGGTCATTTCTTCATGCGCAGTGGTCAACGCGGCACTCTCTAGCTGCCAAGAGCACTTTTTACTATGCACACCCAACCAGAGTGACGGGAGGAGCACATTTCAGAAAACGTGCTCAGCTCGTCGAGAAAATGCGATTTAAGCAATAAAATTAAAAATGCACCCAAAACCTAAACCAAACGTTGCAGGTGGTTATTTCTTCATGCGCAGCAGTCAACGCGGCACTCTCTAGCTGCCAAGAGCACTTTTTACTATGCGCACCCAACCAGAGTGACGGGAGGAGCACATTTCAGAAAACGTGCTCAGCTCGTCGAGAAAATGCGATTTAAGCAATAAAATTAAAAATGCACCCAAAACCTAAACCAAACGTTGCAGATGGTCATTTCTTCATGCGCAGTGGTCAACGCGGCACTCTCTAGCTGCCAAGAGCACTTTTTACTATGCGCACCCAACCAGAGTGACGGGAGGACCACATTTCAGAAAACGTGCTCAGCTCGTCGAGAAAATGCGATTTAAGCAATAAAATTAAAAATGCACCCAAAACTTAAACCAAACGTTGCAGGTGGTTATTTCTTCATGCGCAGTGGTCAACGCGGCACTCTCTAGCTGCCAAGAGCACTTTTTACTATGCGCACCCAACCAGAGTGACGGGAGGAGCACTTTTCAGAAAACGTGCTCAGTTCGTCGAGAAATTGCGAATTAAGCAATAAAATTA
The DNA here is from genome assembly GCF_024217435.2 of Syngnathus scovelli. Taxonomy (NCBI): domain Eukaryota; kingdom Metazoa; phylum Chordata; class Actinopteri; order Syngnathiformes; family Syngnathidae; genus Syngnathus; species Syngnathus scovelli. Next base: position 10,788,447 of record NC_090861.1, read on the forward strand.
AAAATGCACCCAAAACCTAAACCAAACGTTGCAGATGGTCATTTCTTCATGCGCAGTGGTCAACGCGGCACTCTCTAGCTGCCAAGAGCACTTTTTACTATGCGCACCCAACCAGAGTGACGGGAGGAGCACATTTCAGAAAACGTGCTCAGCTCGTCGAGAAAATGCGATTTAAGCAATAAAATTAAAAATGCACCTAAAACCTAAACCAAACGTTGCAGGTGGTTATTTCTTCATGCGCAGCAGTCAACGCGGCACTCTCTAGCTGCCAAGAGCACTTTTTACTATGCGCACCCAACCAGAGTGACGGGAGGAGCACATTTCAGAAAACGTGCTCAGCTCGTCGAGAAAATGCGATTTAAGCAATAAAATTAAAAATGCAACTAAAACCTAAACCAAACGTTGCAGGTGGTTATTTCTTCGTGCGCAGCAGTCAACGCGGCACTCTCTAGCTGCCAAGAGCACTTTTTACTATGCGCACCCAACCAGAGTGACGGGAGGAGCACATTTCAGAAAACGTGCTCAGCTCGTCGAGTAAATGCGATTTAAGCAATAAAATTAAAAATGCACCCAAAACCTAAACCAAACGTTGCAGGTGGTTATTTCTTCATGCGCAGTGGTCAACGCGGCACTCTCTAGCTGCCAAGAGCACTTTTTACTATGCGCACCCAACCAGAGTGACGGGAGGAGCACATTTCAGAAAACGTGCTCAGCTCGTCCAGAAAATGCGATTTAAGCAATAAAATTAAAAATGCACCCAAAACCTAAACCAAACGTTGCAGATGGCCATTTCTTCATGCGCAGTGGTCAACGCGGCACTCTCTAGCTGCCAAGAGCACTTTTTAATATGCACACCCAACAAGAGTGACGGGAGGAGCGCATTTCAGAAAACGTGCTCAGCTCGACGAGAACATGCGATTTAAGCAATAAAATTAAAAATGCACCCAAAACCTAAACCAAACGTTGCAGGTGGTTATTTCTTCATGCGCAGTGGTCAACGCGGCACTCTCTAGCTACCAAGAGCACTTTTTACTATGCGCACCCAACCAGAGTGACGGGAGGAGCACATTTCAGAAAACGTGCTCAGCTCGTCGAGAAAATGCGATTTAAGCAATAAAATTAAAAATGCACCCAAAACCTAAACCAAACGTTGCAGGTGGTTATTTCTTCATGCGCAGTGGTAAACGCGGCACTCTCTAGCTGCCAAGAGCACTTTTTACTATGCACACCCAACCAGAGTGACGGGAGGAGCACATTTCAGAAAACGTGCTCAGCTCGTCGAGAAAATGCGATTTAAGCAATAAAATTAAAAATGCACCCAAAACCTAAACCAAACGTTGCAGGTGGTTATTTCTTCATGCGCAGTGGTCAACGCGGCACTCTCTAGCTGCCAATATCACTTTTTACTATGCGCACCCAACCAGAGTGACGGGAGGAGCACATTTCATAAAACGTGCTCAGCTCGTCGATAAAATGCGATTTAAGCAATAAAATTAAAAATGCACCCAAAACCTAAACCAAACGTTGCAGGTGGTTATTTCTTCATGCGCAGTGGTCAACGCGGCACTCTCTAGCTGCCAAGAGCACTTTTTACTATGCACACCCAACCAGAGTGACGGGAGGAGCGCATTTCAGAAAACCTGCTCAGCTCGACGAGAAAATGCGATTTAAGCAATAAAATTAAAAATGCACCCAAAACCTAAACCAAACGTTGCAGGTGGTTATTTCTTCATGCGCAGTGGTCAACGCGGCACTCTCTAGCTGCCAAGAGCACTTTTTCGATGCACACCCAACCAGAGAGACGGGAGGAGCGCATTTCAGAAAACGTGCTCAGCTCGACGAGAAAATGCGATTTAAGCAATAAAATTAAAAATGCACCCAAAACCTCTAACCAAACGTTGCAGGTGGTTATTTCTTCATGCGCAGTGGTCAACGCGGCACTCTCTAGCTGCCAAGAGCACTTTTTACTATGCGCACCCAACCAGAGTGACGGGAGGAGCACATTTCAGAAAACGTGCTCAGCTCGTCGAGAAAATGCGATTTAAGCAATAAAATTAAAAATGCACCCAAAACATTAAACCAAACGTTGCAGGTGGTTATTTCTTCATGCGCAGTGGTCAACGCGGCACTCTCTAGCTGCCAAGAGCATTTTTTACTTTGCGCACCCAACCAGAGTGACGGGAGGAGCACATTTCAGAAAACGTGCTCAGCTCGTCGAGAAAATGCGATTTAAGCAATAAAATTAAAAATGCACCTAAAACCTAAACCAAACGTTGCAGGTGGTTATTTCTTCATGCGCAGTGGTCAACGCGGCACTCTCTAGCTGCCAAGAGCACTTTTTACTATGCGCACCCAACCAGAGCGACGGGAGCAGCACATTTCAGAAAACGTGCTCAGCTCGTCGAGAAAATGCGATTTAAGCAATAAAATTAAAAATGCACCTAAAACCTAAACTAAACGTTGCAGGTGGTTATTTCTTCGTGCGCAGCAGTAAACGCGGCACTCTCTAGCTGCCAAGAGCACTTTTTACTATGCGCACCCAACCAGAGTGACGGGAGGAGCACATTTCAGAAAACGTGCTCAGCTCGTCGAGTAAATGCAATTTAAGCAATAAAATTAAAACTGCACCCAAAACCTAAACCAAACGTTGCAGGTGGTTATTTCTTCATGCGCAGTGATCAACGCGGCACTCTCTAGCTGCCAAGAGCACTTTTTACTATGCGCACCCAACCAGAGTGACGGGAGGAGCACATTTCAGAAAACGTGCTCAGCTCGTCCAGAAAATGCGATTTAAGCAATAAAATTAAAAATGCACCTAAAACCTAAACCAAACGTTGCAGATGGTCATTTCTTCATGCGCAGTGGTCAACGCGGCACTCTCTAGCTGCCAAGAGCACTTTTTACTATGCGCACCCAACCAGAGTGACGGGAGGAGCACATTTCAGAAAACGTGCTCAGCTCGTCGAGAAAATGCGATTTAAGCAATAAAATAAAAAATGCACCTAAAACCTAAACCAAACGTTGCAGGTGGATATTTCTTCATGCGCAGTGGTCAACGCGGCACTCTCTAGCTGCCAATAGCACTTCTTACTATGCGCACCCAACCAGAGTGACGTGAGGAGCACATTTCAGAAAACGTGCTCAGCTCGTCGAGAAAATACGATTTAAGCAATAACATTAAAAATGCACCTAAAACCTAAACCAAACGTTGCAGGTGGTTATTTCTTCGTGCGCAGCAGTCAACGCGGCACTCTCTAGCTGCCAAGAGCACTTTTTACTATGCGCACCCAACCAGAGTGACGGGAGGAGCACATTTCAGAAAACGTGCTCAGCTCGTCGAGTAAATGCGATTTAAGCAATAAAATTAAAAATGCACCCAAAACCTAAACCAAACGTTGCAGGTGGTTATTTCTTCATGCGCAGTGGTCAACGCGGCACTCTCTAGCTGCCAAGAGCACTTTTTACTATGCGCACCCAACCAGAGTGACGGGAGGAGCACATTTCAGAAAACGTGCTCAGCTCGTCCAGAAAATGCGATTTAAGCAATAAAATTAAAAATGCACCTAAAACCTAAACCAAACGTTGCAGATGGTCATTTCTTCATGCGCAGTGGTCAACGCGGCACTCTCTAGCTGCCAAGAGCACTTTTTAATATGCACACCCAACAAGAGTGACGGGAGGAGCGCATTTCAGAAAACGTGCTCAGCTCGTCGAGTAAATGCGATTTAAGCAATAAAATTAAAAATGCACCCAAAACCTAAACCAAACGTTGCAGGTGGTTATTTTTTCATGCGCAGTGGTCAACGCGGCACTCTCTAGCTGCCAAGACCACTTTTTACTATGCGCACCCAACCAGAGTGACGGGAGGAGCACATTTCAGAAAACGTGCTCAGCTCGTCGAGAAAATGCGATTTAAGCAATAAAATTAAAAATGCACCTAAAACCTAAACCAAACGTTGCAGGTGGTTAATTCTTCGTGCGCAGCAGTCAACGCGGCACTCTCTAGCTGCCAAGAGCACTTTTTACTATGCGCACCCAACCAGAGTGACGGGAGGAGCACATTTCAGAAAACGTGCTCAGCTCGTCGAGTAAATGCGATTTAAGCAATAAAATTAAAAATGCACCCAAAACCTAAACCAAACGTTGCAGATGGTCGTTTCTTCATGCGCAGTGGTCAACGCGGCACTCTCTAGCTGCCAAGAGCACTTTTTACTATGCGCACCCAACCAGAGTGACGGGAGGAGCACATTTCAGAAAACGTGCTCAGCTCGTCGAGAAAATGCGATTTAAGCAATAAAATTAAAAATACACCTAAAACCTAAACCAAACGTTGCAGGTGGTTATTTCTTCATGCGCAGTGGTCAACGCGGCACTCTCTAGCTGCCAAGAGCACTTTTTACTATGCGCACCCAACCAGAGTGACGGGAGGAGCACATTTCAGAAAACGTGCTCAGCTCGTCCAGAAAATGCGATTTGAGCAATAAAATTAAAAATGCACCTAAAACCTAAACCAAACGTTGCAGATGGTCATTTCTTCATGCGCAGTGGTCAACGCGGCACTCTCTAGCTGCCAAGAGCACTTTTTACTATGCACACCCAACCAGAGTGACGGGAGGAGCACATTTCAGAAAACGTGCTCAGCTCGTCCAGACAATGCGATTTAAGCAATAAAATTAAAAATGCAGCCCAAACCTAAACCAAACGTTGCAGGTGGTTATTTCTTCATGCGCAGTGGTCAACGCGGCACTCTCTAGCTGCCAAGAGCACTTTTTACTACGCGCACCCAACCAGAGTGACGGGAGGAGCACATTTCAGAAAACGTGCTCAGCTCGTCGAGAAAATGCGATTTAAGCAATAAAATTAAAAATGCACCCAAAACCTAAACCAAACGTTGCAGGTGGTTATTTCTTCATGCTCAGTGGTAAACGCGGCACTCTCTAGCTGCCAAGAGCACTTTTTACTATGCGCACCCAACCAGAGTGACGGGAGGAGCACATTTCATAAAACGTGCTCAGCTCGTCCAGAAAATGCTATTTAAGCAATAAAATTAAAAATGCACCTAAAACCTAAACCAAACGTTGCAGATGGTCATTTCTTCATGCGCAGTGGTCAACGCGGCACTCTCTAGCTGCCAAGAGCACTTTTTACTATGCACACCCAACCAGAGTGACGGGAGGAGCACATTTCAGAAAACGTGCTCAGCTCGTCCAGAAAATGCGATTTAAGCAATAAAATTAAAAATGCACCCAAAACCTAAACCAAACGTTGCAGGTGGTTATTTCTTCGTGCGCAGTGGTCAACGCGGCACTCTCTAGCTGCCAAGAGCACTTTTTACTATGCGCACCCAACCAGAGTGAAGGGAGGAGCACATTTCAGAAAACGTGCTCAGCTCGTCGAGAAAATGCAATTTAAGCAATAAAATTAAAAATGCACCCAAAACCTAAACCAAACGTTGCAGGTGGTTATTTCTTCGTGCGCAGCAGTCAACGCGCCACTCTCTAGCCGCCAAGAACACTTTTTACTATGCGCACCCAACCAGAGTGACGGGAGGAGCACATTTCAGAAAACGTGCTCAGCTCGTCGAGAAAATGCGATTTAAGCAATAAAATTAAAAATGCACCTAAAACCTAAACCAAACGTTGCAGGTGGTTATTTCTTCATGCGCAGTGGTCAACGCGGCACTCTCTAGCTGCCAAGAGCACTTTTTACTATGCGCACCCAACCAGAGTGACGGGAGGAGCACATTTCAGAAAACGTGCTCAGCTCGTCCAGAAAATGCGATTTAAGCAATAAAATTAAAAATGCACCCAAAACCTAAACCAAACGTTGCAGGTGGTAATTTCTTCATGCGCAGCAGTCAACGCGGCACTCTCTAGCTGCCAAGAGCATTTTTTACTATGCGCACCCAACCAGAGTGACGGGAGGAGCGCATTTCAGGAAACGTGCTCAGCTCGTCGAGAAAATGCGATTTAAGCAATAAAATTAAAAATGCACCCAAAACCTAAACCAAACGTTGCAGGTGGTTATTTCTTCATGCGCAGCAGTCAACGCGGCACTCTCTAGCTGCCAAGAGCACTTTTTACTATGCACACCCAACCAGAGTGACTGGAGGAGCGCATTTCAGAAAACGTGCTCAGCTCGTCGAGAAAATGCGATTTAAGCAATAAAATTAAAAATGCACCTAAAACCTAAACCAAACGTTGCAGGTGGTTATTTCTTCATGCGCAGTGGTCAACGCGGCACTCTCTAGCTGCCAAGAGCACTTTTTACTATGCGCACCCAACCAGAGTGACGGGAGGAGCACATTTCAGAAAACGTGCTCAGCTCGTCCAGAAAATGCGATTTAAGCAATAAAATTAAAAATGCACCCAAAACCTAAACCAAACGTTGCAGGTGGTAATTTCTTCATGCGCAGCAGTCAACGCGGCACTCTCTAGCTGCCAAGAGCACTTTTTACTATGCGCACCCAACCAGAGTGACGGGAGGAGCACATTTCAGAAAACGTGCTTAGCTCGTCGAGAAAATGCGATTTAAGCAATAAAATTAAAAATGCACCCAAAACCTAAACCAAACGTTGCAGGTGGTTATTTCTTCATGCGCAGTGGTCAACGCGGCACTCTCTAGCTGCCAAGAGCACTTTTTACTATGCACACCCAACCAGAGTGACGGGAGGAGCACATTTCAGAAAACGTGCTCAGCTCCTCGAGAAAATGCGATTTAAGCAATAAAATTAAAAATGCACCCAAAACATTAAACCAAACGTTGCAGGTGGTTATTTCTTCATGCGCAGTGGTCAACGCGGCACTCTCTAGCTGCCAAGAGCATTTTTTACTATGCGCACCCAACCAGAGTGACGGGAGGAGCGCATTTCAGGAAACGTGCTCAGCTCGTCGAGAAAATGCGATTTAAGCAATAAAATTAAAAATGCACCCAAAACCTAAAGCAAACGTTGCAGATGGTCATTTCTTCATGTGCAGCAGTCAACGCGGCACTCTCTAGCTTCCAAGAGCACTTTTTACTATGCGCACCGAACCAGAGTGACGGGAGGAGCACATTTCAGAAAACGTGCTCAGCTCGTCGAGAAAATGCGATTTAAGCAATAAAATTAAAAATGCACCTAAAAACCTAAACCAAACGTTGCAGGTGGTTATTTCTTCATGCGCAGTGGTCAACGCGGCACTCTGTAGCTGCCAAGAGCACTATTAACTATGCGCACCCAACCAGAGTGACGGGAGGAGCGCATTTCAGGAAACGTGCTCAGCTCGTCGAGAAAATGCGATTTAAGCAATAAAATTAAAAATGCACCCAAAACCTAAACCAAACGTTGCAGGTGGTTATTTCTTCATGCGCAGTGGTCAACGCGGCACTCTCTAGCTGCCAAGAGCACTTTTTACTATGCGCACCCAACCAGAGTGACGGGAGGAGCACATTTCAGAAAACGTGCTCAGCTCGCCGAGAAAATGCGATTTAAGCAATACAATTAAAAATGCACCTAAAACCTAAACCAAACGTTGCAGGTGGTTATTTCTTCATGCGCAGTGGTCAACGCGGCACTCTCTAGCTGCCAAGAGCACTTTTTACTATGCGCACCCACCCAGAGTGACGGGAGGAGCACATTTAAGAAAACGTGCTCAGCTCGTCGAGAAAATGCGATTTAAGCAATAAAATTAAAAATGCACCTAAAATCTATACCAAACGTTGCAGGTGGTTATTTCTTCATGCGCAGCAGTCAACACGGCACTCTCTAGCTGCCAAGAGCACTTTTTACTATGCACACCCAACCAGAGTGACGGGAGGAGCACATTTCAGAAAACGTGCTCAGCTCGTCGAGAAAATGCGATTTAAGCAATACAATTAAAAATGCACCCAAAACATTAAACCAAACGTTGCAGGTGGTTATTTCTTCATGCGCAGTGGTCAACGCGGCACTCTCTAGCTGCCAAGAGCATTTTTTTACTTTGCGCACCCAACCAGAGTGACGGGAGGAGCGCATTTCAGAAAACGTGCTCAGCTCGACGAGAAAATGCGATTTAAGCAATAAAATTAAAAATGCACCCAAAACCTAAACCAAACGTTGCAGGTGGTTATTTCTTCATGCGCAGTGGTCAACGCGGCACTCTCTAGCTGCCAAGAGCACTTTTTACTATGCGCACCCAACCAGAGTGACGGGAGGAGCACATTTCAGAAAACGTGCTCAGCTCGCCGAGAAAATGCGATTTAAGCAATACAATTAAAAATGCACCTAAAACCTAAACCAAACGTTGCAGGTGGTTATTTCTTCATGCGCAGTGGTCAACGCGGCACTCTCTAGCTGCCAAGAGCACTTTTTACTATGCGCACCCACCCAGAGTGACGGGAGGAGCACATTTAAGAAAACGTGCTCAGCTCGTCGAGAAAATGCAATTTAAGCAATAAAATTAAAAATGCACCTAAAATCTATACCAAACGTTGCAGGTGGTTATTTCTTCATGCGCAGCAGTCAACACGGCACTCTCTAGCTGCCAAGAGCACTTTTTACTATGCACACCCAACCAGAGTGACGGGAGGAGCACATTTCAGAAAACGTGCTCAGCTCGTCGAGAAAATGCGATTTAAGCAATAAAATCAAAAATGCACCCAAAACATTAAACCAAACGTTGCAGGTGGTTATTTCTTCATGCGCAGTGGTCAACGCGGCACTCTCTAGCTGCCAAGAGCATTTTTTACTTTGCGCACCCAACCAGAGTGACGGGAGGAGCACATTTCAGAAAACGTGCTCAGCTCGTCGAGAAAATGCGATTTAAGCAATAAAATTAAAAATGCACCTAAAACCTAAACCAAACGTTGCAGGTGGTTATTTCTTCATGCGCAGTGGTCAACGCGGCACTCTCTAGCTGCCAAGAGCACTTTTTACTATGCGCACCCAACCAGAGCGACGGGAGCAGCACATTTCAGAAAACGTGCTCAGCTCGTCGAGAAAATGCGATTTAAGTAATAAAATTAAAAATGCACCTAAAACCTAAACTAAACGTTGCAGGTGGTTATTTCTTCGTGCGCAGCAGTAAACGCGGCACTCTCTAGCTGCCAAGAGCACTTTTTACTATGCGCACCCAACCAGAGTGACGGGAGGAGCACATTTCAGAAAACGTGCTCAGCTCGTCGAGTAAATGCAATTTAAGCAATAAAATTAAAACTGCACCCAAAACCTAAACCAAACGTTGCAGGTGGTTATTTCTTCATGCGCAGTGATCAACGCGGCACTCTCTAGCTGCCAAGAGCACTTTTTACTATGCGCACCCAACCAGAGTGACGGGAGGAGCACATTTCAGAAAACGTGCTCAGCTCGTCCAGAAAATGCGATTTAAGCAATAAAATTAAAAATGCACCTAAAACCTAAACCAAACGTTGCAGATGGTCATTTCTTCATGCGCAGTGGTCAACGCGGCACTCTCTAGCTGCCAAGAGCACTTTTTACTATGCACACCCAACCAGAGTGACGGGAGGAGCACATTTCAGAAAACGTGCTCAGCTCGTCCAGACAATGCGATTTAAGCAATAAAATTAAAAATGCACCCAACACCTAAACCAAACGTTGCAGGTGGTTATTTCTTCATGCGCAGTGGTCAACGCGGCACTCTCTAGCTGCCAAGAGCACTTTTTACTATGCGCACCCAACCAGAGTGACGGGAGGAGCGCATTTCAGAAAACGTGCTCAGCTCGTCGAGAAAATGCCATTTAAGCCGTACAATTAAAAATGCACCTAAAACCTAAACCAAACGTTGCAGGTCGTTTTTTCTTCATGCGCAGTGGTCAACGTGGCACTCTCTAGCTGCCAAGAGCACTTTTTACTATGCGCACCCAACCAGAGTGACGGGAGGAGCACATTCCAGAAAACGTGCTCAGCTCGTCGAGAAAATGCGATTTAAGCAATAAAATTAAAAATGCACCCAAAACCTAAACCAAACGTTGCAGATGGTCATTTCTTCATGTGCAGTGGTCAACGCGGCACTCTCTAGCTGCCAAAGGCATTTTTTACTATGCGCACCCAACCAGAGTGACGGGAGGAGCACATTTCAGAAAACGTGCTCAGCCCGTCGAGAAAATGCGATTTAAGCAATAAAATTAAAAATGCACCTAAAACCTAAACCAAACGTTGCAGGTGGTTATTTCTTCATGCGCAGTGGTCAACCCGGCACTCTCTAGCTGCCAAGAGCACTTTTTACTATGCGCACCCAACCAGAGTGACGGGAGGAGCACATTTCAGAAAACGTGCTCAGCTTGTCGAGAAAATGCGATTTAAGCAATAAATTTAAAAATGCACCTAAAACCTAAACCAAACGTTGCAGGTGGTTATTTCTGCATGCGCAGTGGTCAACGCGGCACTCTCTAGCTGCCAAGAGCACTTTTTACTATGCACACCAAACCAGAGTGACGGGAGGAGCTCATTTCAGAAAACGTGCTCAGCTCGTCCAGACAATGCGATTTAAGCAATAAAATTAAAAATGCACCCAAAACCTAAACCAAACGTTGCAGGTTGTTATTTCTTCATGCGCAGTGGTCAACGCGGCACTCTCTAGCTGCCAAGAGCACTTTTTACTATGCGCACCCAACCAGAGTGACGGGAGGAGCGCATTTCAGAAAACGTGCTCAGCTCGTCGAGAAAATGCGATTTAAGCAATAAAATTAAAAATGCACCTAAAACCTAAACCAAAAGTTGCAGGTGGTTATTTCTTCATGCGCATCAGTCAACACGGCACTCTCTAGCTGCCAAGAGCACTTTTTACTATGCGCACCCAACCAGAGTGACGGGAGGAGCACATTTCAGAAAACGTGCTCAGCTCGTCGAGAAAATGCGATTTAAGCAATAAAATTAAAAATGCACCCAAAACCTAAACGAAACGTTGCAGATGGTCATTTCTTCATGTGCAGTGGTCAACGCGGCACTCTCTAGCTGCCAAGAGCACTTTTTACAATGCACACCCAACCAGAGTGACGGGAGGAGCGCATTTCAGAAAACGTGCTCAGCTCGTCGAGAAAATGCGATTTAAGCAATACAATTAAAAATGCACCCAAAACCTAAACCAAACGTTGCAGGTGGTTATTTCTTCGTGCGCAGCAGTCAACGCGGCACTCTCTAGCTGCCAAGAACACTTTTTACTATGCGCACCCAACCAGAGTGACGAGAGGAGCACATTTCAGAAAACGTGCTCAGCTCGTCGAGAAAATGCGATTTAAGCAATAAAATTAAAAATACACCTAAAACCTAAACCAAACGTTGCAGGTGGTTATTTCTTCATGCGCAGTGGTCAACGCGGCACTCTCTAGCTGCCAAGAGCACTTTTTACTATGCGCACCCAACCAGAGTGACGGGAGGAGCACATTTCAGAAAACGTGCTCAGCTCGTCGAGAAAATGCGATTTAAGCAATAAAATTAAAAATGCACCCAAAACCTAAACCAAACGTTGCAGGTGGTTATTTCTTCATGCGCAGTGGTCAACGCGGCACTCTCTAGCTGCCAAGAGCACTTTTTACTATGCGCACCCAACCAGAGTGACGGGAGGAGCACATTTCAGAAAATGTGCTCAGCTCGTCGAGAAAATGCCATTTAAGCCGTACAATTAAAAATGCACCTAAAACCTAAACCAAACGTTGCAGGTGGTTGTTTCTTCATGCGCAGTGGTCAACGTGGCACTCTCTAGCTGCCAAGAGCACTTTTTACTATGCGCACCCAATCAGAGTGACGGGAGGAGCACATTTCAGAAAACGTGCTCAGCTCGTCGAGAAAATGCGATTTAAGCAATAAAATTGAAAATGCACCTAAAACCTAAACCAAACGTTGCAGGTGGTTATTTCTTCATGCGCAGTGGTCAACGCGGCACTCTGTAGCTGCCAAGAGCACTTTTTACTATGCGCACCCACCCAGAGTGACGGGAGGAGCACATTTCAGAAAACGTGCTCACCTCGTCGAGAAAATGCGATTTAAGCAATAAAATTAAAAATGCACCTAAAACCTAAACCAAACGTTGCAGGTGGTTATTTCTTCATGCGCAGTGGTCAACGCGGCACTCTCTAGCTGCCAAGAGCTGTAAGGGAACGGACAGTACAGCCAAGTGCGTAGCGACGGACTTTATTGGAGAAGGGGATGATGGGAACAGCGGGCGCTGGAGCGGCGATCGGGCTGGAGAGGACAAACGATTCTTCGGGGGTTCCAAGTAGTCAAGCGGGTCCGTAGCTTCGGGACTGATGAGCAAGGCAGCATCAAGGGACAGACTGACACTCAGGTCTGCGCTGGCGGCGCTGATATAGTGCTGTCCATGAGCCCGTGGCAGGTGACGGCGATTCCATTGACAGGGGGGCGTGGTCCTGTCGCCGGTGGCACCAGCACGTGACAGAACCCCCCCCCACAAGGGACGGCTCCCGACGTCCCCAGGAACCAAAAACAAAACAAAAAAAACAAAAAAGGAAGGCAATTCCCCGGGCGACCAGGTGGGGGGGTCAGCACACCGCCGAAACGTCCGACACCTCGCCAGACGCAGGATCGACGGACGCGGGAGCAGAAGACCCCGGTACCGGCGGGCAAGACCTCCCCTCGTCCCTCCTCGGGCGCCCGCGCCGAGGACCCGGTTGGTCCGGATGGCAGCGATGGAACTCCGTGATGAGCGAACGGTCGAGTATCCAGCGGCTCGGAACCCAGGAGCGGTGCGCGTCGTCATAACCCTCCCAGTCCACGAGGTATTGGAGACCACGACCGCGCCGCCGCGATCGGAGCAGGGAGCGGACAGCGTAAGCCGGGCCCCCCTCAACGAGCTGGGGCGGCGGCGGCGGAACGGGCGCCGGCGCCAACGCGCTCTCATGGATGGGGCGCACACGGGACACGTGGAACGTGGGGTGAACCTTCATGGACTCTGGAAGGAGAAGACGGACTGCGGCCGGGCCAATCACCTTCTGAATAGGGAACGGTCCAACAAAGCGGGGCGCCAGTTTGCGGGATCCTGCTCACAGCGGCAAATCCCGCGTCGAGAGCCACACACGCTGCCCCACTCTGTACTCCGGAGCCGGTGTCCGGTGCTTGTTCGCCTGGCGGGCGTAGCCTGAAACAGAGCGGAGAAGAGTGACCCGGGCCCTCGCCCAGGCGCGATGACAACGGCGGACACAAGCCTGGGCCGACGGGCACGCCGCACCACGCTCCTGGTGGGCGAACAAGGGTGGCTGGTACCCGAAGACGCAGTGGAAAGGCGAAAGTCCAGTAGCCGAGCTGGGGAGGGAATTGTGAGCGTACTCTACCCAGGGAAGCTGTTGGACCCACCCGCGCTGGTCCCCGGCGGCCATGCATCGGAGAGACCTGCCCAGTTCCTGGTTCAGGCGCTCCGCTTGACCGTTGGACTGAGGGTGAAACCCCGAGGAGAGGCTGGCCGTGGCGCCGAGGAGTCGGCAGAACTCCGTCCAGAAGGTGGAAGCGAATTGAGGTCCTCGGTCTGACACGATGTCCTGTGGGAGACCGTGGTGGCGAAACACCTCCCGCACCATGATGGACGCCGTCTGCTTCGCAGATGGGAGCTTAGGCAGAGGGATGAAATGCGTCATTTTGCTAAAACGGTCCACCACCGTGAGGACCACCGTGTTTCCCTCAGAGGGGGGGAGGCCCGTGACAAAGTCGATCGACAGGTGAGACCAGGGACGCTGGGGGACCGGCAAGGGTTGAAGCAGCCCGGCCGGAGGACGAGTAGACGTCTTGTAGCGGTTACAAATTGAGCAGGCTCTGACGTAATCGTTGGTGTCCACTTGCCAGGTGGGCCACCAGAAACGCTGTGCCACCACGTACCTCGTGCGTGCCGCGCCGGGATGACAGGCCAGGCGTGAGTCGTGCGCCCATTGCAGCACGGACGACCGCAGACCTTCAGGGACGAACAGGCGACCCTCCGGGCAGTTGCTGGGGCCGGGTTGATCGCGTGATGCGGCTTCCACTTGGCGTTCGATCTCCCATGTAAGAGCCGCCACCCGAACTGAGCTCGGGAGGATAGTGGGAGGCGGACCCTGTCCCTCCTCCCCCCCAGGAAACAAACGCGACAGGGCGTCCGCCTTCGCGTTACGGGAACCCGGTCTATAGGAAAGAGAGAACTCAAACCGGTCAAAGAACAGAGCCCACCGTGCTTGTCTTGCGTTCAGCCTCTTGGCCGATCGCAGATACTCCAAGTTGCGGTGGTCGGTCCAGACGATGAACGGAGTGGTGGCGCCCTCCAGCCAATGCCGCCACTCCTCCAAGGCCAACTTGACGGCGAGGAGCTCCCGATTCCCGATGTCATAGTTTCGTTCCGAGGCCGACAGACGGCGAGAAAAGAAGGCGCACGGGTGGAGGCGATCGTCTTGGTGGCTACGTTGAGACAGCACCGCCCCGACACCCACGTTCGAGGCGTCCACCTCTACCACGAACTGTCTGTCGGGATCGGGAACCCTGAGGATGGGAGCGGATGTGAACCTCCTCTTAAGCTCCTGAAATGCCCGTTCTGCCCGTTCCGTCCATTTGTACGGGGAGGCGGGGCTGGTAAGGGAGGTGAGGGGCGCGGCCACTGTGCTGTATCCACGGATAAAACGGCGATAAAAGTTCGCGAACCCTAAGAACTGTTGCAGTCGCTTGCGTGTTTCGGGAACAGGCCATGACGTGACCGCTTGCACCTTCCCAGGGTCCATCTCGATGGATCCCTCACGCACCACATAGCCGAGGAATTTGACAGAGGAGGCGTGGAACTCGCACTTCTCCGCCTTCACGTAGAGCGAATTCTCAAGGAGACGGCGCAGCACCGCCCGTACATGCTTGATGTGCTCAGGGAGCGAGCGTGAGAAAATGAGGATGTCGTCTAAATAAACGAACACAAATTTGTCCAGCATGTCTCGTAGCACGTCATTAATCAGTGACTGGAAAACCGCTGGGGCGTTGGTGAGCCCAAACGGAACCACCAAGTACTCGTAGTGTCCGCTCGGGGTGTTGAAAGCCGTCTTCCACTCGTCTCCCTCCCGGATGCGGATTAGGTGGTAGGCGTTGCGAAGATCCAGCTTGGTGAAAATGGTGGCTCCCTGAAGGCTCTCGAAGGCGGAAGACAGAAGAGGCAGAGGGTATCGGTTCTTCACAGTGATCTCGTTTAGTCCCCGGTAGTCGATACACGGGCGTAGCGTGCCCTCCCTCTTCTTCACGAAGAAGAACCCCGCTCCCGCAGGTGAAGAGGACGGTCGTATGATACCGGCTGCCAGGGACTCCCGGATGTATTCCTCCATAGCCCGGCGCTCAGGAGCGGACAGGGAGTAGACGCGTCCTTTGGGAGGGAAGGTGCCGGGTAACAGCTCGATAGCGCAGTCGTAGGACCGGTGTGGAGGAAGAGAAGTGGCCCTGGCTTTACTAAAAACCTCCTTGAGCTCGTGATAAAACGCTGGGACATTGGGGATGTCGGGACTGTACCTCGGCGGGGCTCTGCTGAGTGGGCTGGTGGCCGCCTTCAGGCACGCCTGATGGCAGCGTTCGCTCCACTGCCGAACAACCCCCACCTCCCAGTCCAGCACCGGGTTGTGCTGCCGCAACCAAGGGTGCCCCAGTATGACCTGCTGTCCTGGGAGGGAGAGAAGAAAAAACTGGATGGTCTCGTGGTGATTGCCCGAGAGCAGTAACTTAATTGGTTCCGTCACGAAAGCCACCTCGCCGATCAGACGGCCATCAATGGCACGTGCGGGAATAGACGGGCTCAGAGGGAGGAAGCCGACACCCCACTTGCGTGCCAGGCTAATGTCCATGATGTTCCCCTCCGCGCCGGAATCCACCAAGGCCGCCACGTTCTGGTCGCCCGCCGCGAGCTGGACGCGTGCCTGTAGCGTGAGCGTGCTGGGGCTGGGAGAGCCGGTGCTGGTCGAGCTCACGCGGATCCCCCGACGCCGCGTGAGCTCCGGCCTCTTTAACGGGCACCCCGCTACCCGATGGCCCCCCTCCCCACAGTAAAAACACAAGCCCAGTGAGGGGCGTCGACGGTGCTCCTCCGAGGGAACCCGAGCCCCTCCCAGATCCATGGGCTCGGCGGGTGGTGTGGTTGGCGGGTCCCCAGCAGACGGAGGAATGTGACCACACGGGTTTCGCGGGGACCTCCTCTCCCGATCGCGCCGCCGCGTCTGGATCCGCCGGTCTACTCGGGCCGCCAAGTCCATCGCGCCCCTCAGGGTTCGCGGGCGATCGTACGCAACCAGTCCATCTTTCATGTACTCAGCGAGTCCGTTTAGGAAGGTGCTAACGAGCGCCGGCGTGTTCCATCCGCTGCTGCCGGCCAACGTCTGGAACTTAAGGGCGTACTCTGCGACCGATCGGCTACCTTGACGCAGCGTCGCCAGTTCCTCGGCGGCGTCCTCGGCGGCGGATCCCAGGTCGAACAGGCGGAGCAATTCCTCCGCGAAGGCGTCGAAGGAATCGCAAGCCGGGGCCATCCCTTCATATTCGGCCAGGCCCCACAGCCGCGCCTCGCCCGTGAGGTGGGTTAGGACGAACCCGACCTTGGCTGATTCCGATGAAAACGTGATTGGCTGGAGGCTGAACATTATGCGGCAGTTCGTCACGAATGCCCTCACGTGCTTGGGATTGCCGTTAAACTTCTCGATGTTGCCAAGGCGGGGCTCCGGGACGTCCACGAGCGTCCTGGCCTCGGCAGACGAGCGGTGCGGGGGTACCGTGACAGCCGGGGACGCAGCCACCGACAGTCTCTGGAGGGCTTGGGCCATCTCCTGCTGCTGTAGCTGTTGCTGCTGACCAACCTTGATCAGGTGCCGGATGTCGGCAGACAGGCTGCTGACGGCGGTCTCGGCTCGCTCCAGTCGACTCAATGCCGTCTCGTCGTTCGCTGGCTGCATAGCGTCGGTCAGTCTGTACTGTAAGGGAACGGACAGTACAGCCAAGTGCGTAGCGACGGACTTTATTGGAGAAGGGGATGATGGGAACAGCGGGCGCTGGAGCGGCGATCGGGCTGGAGAGGACAAACGATTCTGCGGGGGTTCCAAGTAGTCAAGCGGGTCCGTAGCTTCGGGACTGATTCCATTGACAGGGGGGCGTGACGGGAGGAGCACATTTCAGAAAACGTGCTCAGCTCGTCGAGAAAATGCGATTTAAGCAATAAAATAATGCACCTAAAACCTAAACCAAACGTTGCAGGTGGTTATTTCTTCATGTGCAGTGGTCAACGCGGCACTCTCTAGCTGCCAAGAGCACTTTTTACTATGCGCACCCAACCAGAGTGACGGGAGGAGCACATTTCAGAAAACGTGCTCAGCTCGTCGAGAAAATGCGATTTAAGCAATAAAATTAAAAATGCACCTAAAACCTAAACCAAACGTTGCAGGTGGTTATTTCTTCATGCGCAGTGGTCAACGCGGCACTCTCTAGCTGCCAAGAGCACTTTTTACTATGCGCACCCAACCAGAGTGACGGGAGGAGCACATTTCAGAAAACGTGCTCAGCTCGTCGAGAAAATGCGATTTAAGCAATAAAATTTAAAATGCACCTAAAACCTAAACCAAACGTTGCAGGTGGTTATTTCTTCATGCGCAGTGGTCAATGCGGCACTCTCTAGCTGCCAAGAGCACTTTTTACTATGCGCACCTAACCAGAGTGACGGGAGGAGCACATTTCAGAAAATGTGCTCAGCTCGTCGAGAAAATGCGATTTAAGCAATAAAATTAAAAATGCACCTAAAACCTAAACCAAACGCTGCAGATGGTCATTTCTTCATGCGCAGTGGTCAACGCGGCACTCTCTAGCTGCCAAGAGCACTTTTTACTATGCGCACCCACCCAGAGTGACGGGAGGAGCACATTTAAGAAAACGTGCTCAGCTCGTCGAGAAAATGCGATTTAAGCAATAAAATTAAAAATGCACCTAAAATCTATACCAAACGTTGCAGGTGGTTATTTCTTCATGCGCAGCAGTCAACACGGCACTCTCTAGCTGCCAAGAGCACTTTTTACTATGCACACCCAACCAGCGTGACGGGAGGAGCACATTTCAGAAAACGTGCTCAGCTCGTCGAGTAAATGCGATTTAAGCAATAAAATTAAAAATGCACCCAAAACCTAAACCAAACGTTGCAGGTGGTTATTTCTTCATGCGCAGTGGTCAACGCGGCACTCTCTAGCTGCCAAGAGCACTTTTTACTATGCACACCCAACCAGAGTGACGGGAGGAGCGCATTTCAGGAAACGTGCTCAGCTCGTCGAGAAAATGCGATTTAAGCAATAAAATTAAAAATGCACCCAAAACCTAAACCAAACGTTGCAGGTGGTTATTTCTTTATGCGCAGTGGTCAACGCGGCACTCTCTAGCTGCCAAGAGCACTTTTTACTATGCGCACCCAACCAGAGTGACGGGAGGAGCACATTTCAGAAAACGTGCTCAGCTCGCCGAGAAAATGCGATTTAAGCAATACAATTAAAAATGCACCTAAAACCTAAACCAAACGTTGCAGGTGGTTATTTCTTCATGCGCAGTGGTCAACGCGGCACTCTCTAGCTTGCCAAGAGCACTTTTTACTATGCGCACCCACCCAGAGTGACGGGAGGAGCACATTTAAGAAAACGTGCTCAGCTCGTCGAGAAAATGCGATTTAAGCAATAAAATTAAAAATGCACCTAAAATCTATACCAAACGTTGCAGGTGGTTATTTCTTCATGCGCAGCAGTCAACACGGCACTCTCTAGCTGCCAAGAGCACTTTTTACTATGCACACCCAACCAGAGTGACGGGAGGAGCACATTTCAGAAAACGTGCTCAGCTCGTCGAGAAAATGCGATTTAAGCAATAAAATTAAAAATGCACCCAAAACATTAAACCAAACGTTGCAGGTGGTTATTTCTTCATGCGCAGTGGTCAACGCGGCACTCTCTAGCTGCCAAGAGCATTTTTTACTTTGCGCACCCAACCAGAGTGACGGGAGGAGCACATTTCAGAAAACGTGCTCAGCTCGTCGAGAAAATGCGATTTAAGCAATAAAATTAAAAATGCACCTAAAACCTAAACCAAACGTTGCAGGTGGTTATTTCTTCATGCGCAGTGGTCAACGCGGCACTCTCTAGCTGCCAAGAGCACTTTTTACTATGCGCACCCAACCAGAGTGACGGGAGGAGCACATTTCAGAAAACGTGCTCAGCTCGTCGAGAAAATGCGATTTAAGCAATAAAATTAAAAATGCACCTAAAACCTAAACCAAACGTTGCAGGTGGTTATTTCTTCGTGCGCAGCAGTCAACGCGGCACTCTCTAGCTGCCAAGAGCACTTTTTACTATGCGCACCCAACCAGAGTGAAGGGAGGAGCACATTTCAGAAAACGTGCTCAGCTCGTCGAGAAAATGCGATTTAAGCAATAAAATTAAAAATGCACCCAAAACCTAAACCAAACGTTGCAGATGGTCAATTTCTTCATGCGCAGTGGTCAACGCGGCACTCTCTAGCTGCCAAGAGCACTTTTTACTATGCGCACCCAACCAGAGTGACGGGAGGAGCACATTTCAGAAAACGTGCTCAGCTCGTCGAGAAAATGCGATTTAAGCAATAAAATTAAAAATGCACGTAAAACCTAAACCAAGCGTTGCAGGTGGTTATTTCTTCATGTGCAGCAGTCAACGCGGCACTCTCTAGCTGCCAAGAGCACTTTTTACTATGCGCAGCCAACCAGAGTGACGGGAGGAGCACATTTCAGAAAACGTGCTCAGCTCGTCGAGAAAATGCGATTTAAGCAATAAAATTAAAAATGCACCCAAAACCTAAACCAAACGTTGAAGGTGGTTATTTCTTCATGCGCAGTGGTCAACGCGGCACTCTCTAGCTGCCAAGAGCACTTTTTACTATGCGCACCCAACCAGAGTGACGGGAGGAGCACATTTCAGAAAACGTGCTCAGCTCGTCGAGAAAATGCGATTTAAGCAATAAAATTAAAAATGCACCTAAAACCTAAACCAAACGTTGCAAATGGTCATTTCTTCATGCGCAGTGGTCAACGCGGCACTCTCTAGTTGCCAAGAGCACTTTTTACTATGCGCACCCAACCAGACTGACGGGAGGAGCACATTTCAGAAAACGTGCTCAGCTCGACGAGAAAGTGCGATTTAAGCAAAAAAATTAAAAATGCACCCAAAACCTAAACCAAACGTTGCAGGTGGTTATTTCTACATGCGCAGTGGTCAACGCGGCACTCTCTAGCTGCCAAGAGCACTTTTTACTATGCGCACCCTACCAGAGTGACGGGAGGAGCACATTTCAGAAAACGTGCTCAGCTCGTCGAGAAAATGCGATTTAAGCAATAAAATTAAAAATGCACCTAAAACCTAAACCAAACGTTGCAGGTGGTTATTTCTTCATGCGCAGCAGTCAACGCGGCACTCTCTAGCTGCCGAGAGCACTTTTTACTATGCGCACACAACCAGAGTGACGGGATGAGCATATTTCAGAAAACGTGCTCAGCTCGTCGAGAAAATGCAATTTAAGCAATAAAAATAAAAATGCACCTAAAACCTAAACCAAACGTTGCAGGTGGTTATTTCTTTATGCGCAGTGGTCAACGCGGCACTCTCTAGCTGCCAAGAGCACTTTTTACTATGCGCACCCAACCAGAGTGACGGGAGGAGCACATTTCAGAAAACGTGCTCAGCTCGCCGAGAAAATGCGATTTAAGCAATACAATTAAAAATGCACCTAAAACCTAAACCAAACGTTGCAGGTGGTTATTTCTTCATGCGCAGTGGTCAACGCGGCACTCTCTAGCTGCCAAGAGCACTTTTTACTATGCGCACCCAACCAGAGTGACGGGAGGAGCACATTTCAGAAAACGTGCTCAGCTCGTCGAGAAAATGCGATTTAAGCAATAAAATTAAAGATGCACCTAAGACCTAAACCAAACGTTGCAGGTGGTTATTTCTTCATGCGCAGTGGTCAACGCGGCACTCTCTAGCTGCCAAGAGCACATTTTACTATGCGCACCCAACCAGAGTGACGGGAGGAGCACATTTCAGAAAACGTGCTCAGCTCGTCGAGAAAATGCGATTTAAGCAATAAAATTAAAAATGCACCTAAAACCTAAACCAAACGTTGCAGGTGGTCATTTCTTCATGCGCAGTGGTCAACGCGGCACTCTCTAGCTGCCAAGAGCACTTTTTACTATGCGCACCCAACCAGAGTGACGGGAGGAGCACATTTCAGAAAACGTGCTCAGCTCGTCGAGAAAATGCAATTTAAGCAATAAAATTAAAAATGCACCCAAAACCTAAACCAAACGTTGCAGATGGTCATTTCTTCATGCGCAGTGGTCAACGCGGCACTCTCTAGCTGCCATGAGCACTTTTTACTATGCGCACCCAACCAGAGTGACGGGAGGAGCACATTTCAGAAAACGTGCTCAGCTCGACGAGAAAATGCGATTTAAGCAATAAAATTAAAAATGCACCCAAAACCTAAACCAAACGTTGCAGGCGGTTATTTCTTCATGCGCAGTGGTCAACGCGGCACTATCTAGCTACCAAGAGCACTTTTTACTATGCGCACCCAACCAGAGTGACGGGAGGAGCACATTTCAGAAAACGTGCTCAGCTCGTCGAGAAAATGCGATTTAAGCAATAAAATTAAAAATGCACCTAAAACCTAAACCAAACGTTGCAGGTGGTTATTTCTTCATGCGCAGAAGTCAACGCGGCACTCTCTAGCTGCCAAGAGCACTTTTTACTATGCGCACCCAACCAGAGTGACGGGAGGAGCACATTTCAGAAAACGTGCTCAGCTCGTCGAGAAAATGCGATTTAAGCAATCAAATTAAAAATGCACCTAAAACCTAAAACAAAGGTTGCACGTGGTTATTTCTTCATGCGCAGTGGTCAACGCGGCACTCTCTAGCTGCCAAAAGCACTTTTTACTATGCGCACCCAACCAGAGTGACGGGAGGAGCACATTTCAGAAAACGTGCTCAGCTCGTCGAGAAAATGCGATTTAAGCAATAAAATTAAAAATGCACCCAAAACCTAAACCAAACGTTGCAGATGGTCATTTCTTCATGCGCAGTGGTCAACGCGGCACTCTCTAGCTGTCAAGAGCACTTTTTACTATGCGCACCCAACCACAGTGACGGGAGGAGCACATTTCAGAAAACGTGCTCAGCTCGTCGAGACAATGCGATTTAAGCATTAAAATTAAAAATGCACCTAAAACCTAAACCAAACGCTGCAGATGGTCATTTCTTCATGCACAGTGGTCAACGCGGCAATCTCTAGCTGCCAAGAGCACTTTTTACTATGCGCACCCAACCAGAGTGACGGGAGGAGCACATTTCAGAAAACGTGCTCAGCTCGTCCAGAAAATGCGATTTAAACAATAAAATTAAAAATGCACCAAAACCTAAACCAAACGTTGCAGGTGGTTATTTCTTCATGCGCAGTGGTCAACGCGGCACTCTCTAGCTGCCAGGAGCACTTTTTACTATGCGCACCCAACCAGAGTGACGGGAGGAGCACATTTCAGAAAACGTGCTCAGCTCGTCGAGAAAATGCGATTTAAGCAATACAATTAAAAATGCACCTAAAACCTAAACCAAACGTTGCAGGTGGTTATTTCTTCATGCGCAGTGGTCAACGCGGCACTCTCTAGCTGCCAAGAGCACTTTTTACTATGCGCACCCAACCAGAGTGACGGGAGGAGCACATTTCAGAAAACGTGCTCAGCTCGTCGAGAAAATGCGATTTAAGCAATAAAATTAAAAATGCACCCAAAACCTAAACCAAACGTTGCAGATGGTCATTTCTTCATGCGCAGTGGTCAACGCGGAACTCTCTAGCTGCCAAGAGCACTTTTTACTATGCGCACCCAACCAGAGTGACGGGAGGAGCAGATTTCAGAAAACGTGCTCAGCTCGTCGAGAAAATGCGATTTAAGCAATAAAATTAAAAATGCACCTAAAACCTAAACCAAACGTTGCAGGTGGTTTATTTCTTCATGCGCAGTGGTCAACGCGGCACTCTCTAGCTGCCAAGAGCACTTTTTACTATGCGCACCCAATCAAAGTGACGGGAGGAGCACATTTCAGAAACCATGCTCAGCTCGTCGAGAAAATGCGATTTAAGAAATAAAATTAAAAATGCACCTAAAACCTAAACCAAACGTTGCAGGTGGTTATTTCTTCATGCGCAGTGGTCAACGCGGCACTCTCTAGCTGCCAAGAGCACTTTTTACTATGCGCACCCAACCAGAGTGACGGGAGGAGCACATTTCAGAAAACGTGCTCAGCTCGTCGAGAAAATGCGATTTAAGCAATAAAATTAAAAATGCACCTAAAACCTAAACCAAACGTTGCAGATGGTCATTTCTTCATGCACAGTGGTCAACGTGGCACTCTCTAGCTGCCAAGAGCACTTTTTACTATGCGCACCCAACCAGAGTGACGGGAGGAGCACATTTCAGAAAACGTGCTCAGCTCGTCGAGAAAATGCGATTTAAGCAATAAAATTAAAGATGCACTTAAGACCTAAACCAAACGTTGCAGGTGGTTATTTCTTCATGCGCAGTGGTCAACGCGGCACTCTCTAGCTGCCAAGAGCACATTTTACTATGCGCACCCAACCAGAGTGACGGGAGGAGCACATTTCAGAAAACGTGCTCAGCTCGTCGAGAAAATGCGATTTAAGCAATAAAATTAAAAATGCACCTAAAACCTAAACTAAACGTTGCAGGTGGTTATTTCTTCATGCGCAGTGGTCAACGCGGCACTCTCTAGCTGCCAAGAGCACTTTTTACTATGCGCACCCAACCAGAGTGACGGGAGGAGCACATTTCAGAAAACGTGCTCAGCTCGTCGAGAAAATGCAATTTAAGCAATAAAATTAAAAATGCACCCAAAACCTAAACCAAACGTTGCAGATGGTCATTTCTTCATGCGCAGTGGTCAACGCGGCACTCTCTAGCTGCCATGAGCACTTTTTACTATGCGCACCCAACCAGAGTGACGGGAGGAGCACATTTCAGAAAACGTGCTCAGCTCGACGAGAAAATGCGATTTAAGCAATAAAATTAAAAATGCACCCAAAACCTAAACCAAACGTTGCAGGCGGTTATTTCTTCATGCGCAGTGGTCAACGCGGCACTATCTAGCTACCAAGAGCACTTTTTACTATGCGCACCCAACCAGAGTGACGGGAGGAGCACATTTCAGAAAACGTGCTCAGCTCGTCGAGAAAATGCGATTTAAGCAATAAAATTAAAAATGCACCTAAAACCTAAACCAAACGTTGCAGGTGGTTATTTCTTCATGTGCAGCAGTCAACGCGGCACTCTCTAGCTGCCAAGAGCACTTTTTACTATGCGCACCCAACCAGAGTGACGGGAGGAGCACATTTCAGAAAACGTGCTCAGCTCGTCGAGAAAATGCGATTTAAGCAATCAAATTAAAAATGCACCTAAAACCTAAAACAAACGTTGCACGTGGTTATTTCTTCATGCGCAGTGGTCAACGCGGCACTCTCTAGCTGCCAAGAGCACATTTTACTATGCGCACCCAACCAGAGTGACGGGAGGAGCACATTTCAGAAAACGTGCTCAGCTCGTCGAGAAAATGCGATTTAAGCAATAAAATTAAAAATGCACCTCAAACCTAAACCAAAAGTTTCAGGTGGTTATTTCTTCATGCGCAGCAGTCAACACGGCACTCTCTAGCTGCCAAGAGCACTTTTTACTATGCGCACCCAACCAGAGTGACGGGAGGATCACATTTCAGAAAACGTGCTCAGCTCGTCGAGAAAATGCGATTTAAGCAATAAAATCAAAAATGCACCCAAAACCTAAACCAAACGTTGCAGATGGTCATTTCTTCATGTGCAGTGGTCAACGCGGCACTCTCTAGCTGCCAAGAGCACTTTTTACTATGCACACCCAACCAGAGTGACGGGAGGAGCGCATTTCAGAAAACGTGCTCAGCTCGTCGAAAAAATGCGATTTAAGCAATAAAATTAAAAATGCACCCAAAACCTAAACAAAACGTTGCAGGTGGTTATTTCTTCATGCGCAGTGGTCAACGCGGCACTCTCTAGCTGCCAAGAGCACTTTTTACTATGCGCACCCAACCAGAGTGACGGGAGGAGCACATTTCAGAAAACGTGCTCAGCTCGTCGAGAAAATGCGATTTAAGCAATAAAATTAAAAATGCACCTAAAACCTAAACCAAACGTTGCAGGTAGTTATTTCTTCGTGCGCAGCAGTCAACGCGGCACTCTCTAGCTGCCAAGAGCACTTTTTACTATGCGCACCCAACCAGAGTGACGGGAGGAGCACATTTCAGAAAACGTGCTCAGCTCGTCGAGAAAATGCGATTTAAGCAATAAAATTAAAAATGCACCCAAAACCTAAACCAAACGTTGCAGGTGGTTATTTCTACATGCGCAGTGGTCAACGCGGCACTCTCTAGCTGCCAAGAGCACTTTTTACTATGCGCACCCAACCAGAGTGACAGGAGGAGCACATTTCAGAAAACGTGCTCAGCTCGTTGAGAAAATGCGATTTAAGCAATAAAATTAAAAATGCACCCAAAACCTAAACCAAACGTTGCAGGTGGTTATTTCTTCATGCGCAGTGGTCAACGCGGCAATCTCTAGCTGCCAAGAGCACTTTTTACTATGCGCACCCAACCAGAGTGACGGGAGGGGCGCATTTCAGAAAACGTGCTCAGCTCGACGAAAAAATGCGATTTAAGCAATACAATTAAAAATGCACCCAAAACCTAAACCAAACGTTGCAGGTGGTTATTTTTTCATGCGCAGTGGTCAACGCGGCACTCTCTAGCTGCCAAGAGCACTTTTTACTATGCGCACCCAACCAGAGTGACGGGAGGAGCACATTTCAGAAAACGTGCTCAGCTCGTCGAGAAAATGCGATTTAAGCAATAAAATTAAAAATGCACCTAAAACCTAAACCAAACGTTGCAGGTGGTTATTTCTTCGTGCGCAGCAGTCAACGCGGCACTCTCTAGCTGCCAAGAGCACTTTTTACTATGCGCACCCAACCAGAGTGACGGGAGGAGCACATTTCAGAAAACGTGCTCAGCTCGTCGAGTAAATGCAATTTAAGCAATAAAATTAAAAATGCACCCAAAACCTAAACCAAACGTTGCAGGTGGTTATTTCTTCAGGCGCAGTGGTCAACGCGGCACTCTCTAGCTGCCAAGAGCACTTTTTACTATGCTCACCCAACCAGAGTGACGGGAGGAGCACATTTCAGAAAACGTGCTCAGCTCGTCCAGAAAATGCGATTTAAGCAATAAAATTAAAAATGCACCTAAAACCTAAACCAAACGTCGCAGATGGTCATTTCTTCATGCGCAGTGGTCAACGCGGCACTCTCTAGCTGCCAAGAGCACTTTTTACTATGCGCACCCAACCAGAGTGACGGGAGGAGCACATTTCAGAAAACGTGCTCAGCTCGTCGAGAAAATGCGATTTAAGCAATAAAATTAAAAATGCACCCAAAACCTAAACCAAACGTTGCAGGTGGTTATTTCTACATGCGCAGTGGTCAACGCGGCACTCTCTAGCTGCCAAGAGCACTTTTTACTATGCGCACCCAACCAGAGTGACGGGAGGAGCACATTTCAGAAAACGTGCTCAGCTCGTCCAGAAAATGCGATTTAAGCAATACAATTAAAAATGCACCTAAAACCTAAACCAAACGTTGCAGATGGTCATTTCTTCATGCGCAGTGGTCAACGCGGCACTCTCTAGCTGCCAAGAGCACTTTTTACTATGCACACCCAACCAGAGTGACGGGAGGAGCACATTTCAGAAAACGTACTCAGCTCGTCCAGACAATGCGATTTAAGCAATAAAATTAAAAATGCACCCAAAACCTAAACCAAACGTTGCAGGTGGTTATTTCTTCATGCGCAGTGGTCAACGCGGCACTCTCTAGCTGCCAAGAGCACTTTTTACTATGCGCACCCAACCAGAGTGACGGGAGGAGCGCATTTCAGAAAACGTGCTCAGCTCGTCGAGAAAATGCGATTTAAGCAATAAAATTAAAAATGCACCTAAAACCTAAACCAAAAGTTGCAAGTGGTTATTTCTTCATGCGCAGCAGTCAACGCGGCACTCTCTAGCTGCCAAGAGCACTTTTTACTATGCGCACCCAACCAGAGTGACGGGAGGAGCACATTTCAGAAAACGTGCTCAGCTCGTCGAGAAAATGCGATTGAAGCAATAAAATTAAAAATGCACCTAAAACCTAAACCAAACGCTGCAGATGGTCATTTCTTCATGCGCAGTTGTCAACGCGGCACTCTCTAGCTGCCAAGAGCACTTTTTACTATACACACCCAACCAGAGTGACGGGAGGAGCACATTCCAGAAAACGTGCTCAGCTCGTCGAGAAAATGCGATTTAAGCAATAAAATTAAAAATGCACCCAAAACCTAAACCAAACGTTGCAGATGGTCATTTCTTTATGTGCAGTGGTCAACGCGGCACTCTCTAGCTGCCAAGAGCACTTTTTACTATGCACACCCAACCAGAGTGACGGGAGGAGCGCATTCCAGAAAACGTGCTCAGCTCGTCGAGAAAATGCGATTTAAGCAATAAAATTAAAAATGCACCCAAAACCTAAACCAAACGTTGCAGATGGTCATTTCTTCATGTGCAGTGGTGAACGCGGCACTCTCTAGCTGCCAAGAGCACTTTTTACTATGCGCACCCAAACAGAGTGACAGGAGGAGCACATTTCAGAAAACGTGCTCAGCTCGTTGAGAAAATGCGATTTAAGCAATAAAATTAAAAATGCACCCAAAACCTAAACCAAACGTTGCAGGTGGTTATTTCTTCATGCGCAGTGGTCAACGCGGCAATCTCTAGCTGCCAAGAGCACTTTTTACTATGCGCACCCAACCAGAGTGACGGGAGGAGCGCATTTCAGAAAACGTGCTCAGCTCGACGAAAAAATGCGATTTAAGCAATACAATTAAAAATGCACCCAAAACCTAAACCAAACGTTGCAGGTGGTTATTTTTTCATGCGCAGTGGTCAACGCGGCACTCTCTAGCTGCCAAGAGCACTTTTTACTATGCGCACCCAACCAGAGTGACGGGAGGAGCACATTTCAGAAAACGTGCTCAGCTCGTCGAGAAAATGCGATTTAAGCAATAAAATTAAAAATGCACCTAAAACCTAAACCAAACGTTGCAGGTGGTTATTTCTTCGTGCGCAGCAGTCAACGCGGCACTCTCTAGCTGCCAAGAGCACTTTTTACTATGCGCACCCAACCAGAGTGACGGGAGGAGCACATTTCAGAAAACGTGCTCAGCTCGTCGAGTAAATGCAATTTAAGCAATAAAATTAAAAATGCACCCAAAACCTAAACCAAACGTTGCAGGTGGTTATTTCTTCATGCGCAGTGGTCAACGCGGCACTCTCTAGCTGCCAAGAGCACTTTTTACTATGCGCACCCAACCAGAGTGACGGGAGGAGCACATTTCAGAAAACGTGCTCAGCTCGTCCAGAAAATGCGATTTAAGCAATAAAATTAAAAATGCACCTAAAACCTAAACCAAACGTTGCAGATGGTCATTTCTTCATGCGCAGTGGTCAACGCGGCACTCTCTAGCTGCCAAGAGCACTTTTTACTATGCGCACCCAACCAGAGTGACGGGAGGAGCACATTTCAGAAAACGTGCTCAGCTCGTCGAGAAAATGCGATTTAAGCAATAAAATTAAAAATGCACCCAAAACCTAAACCAAACGTTGCAGGTGGTTATTTCTTCATGCGCAGTGGTCAACGCGGCACTCTCTAGCTGCCAAGAGCACTTTTTACTATGCGCACCCAACCAGAGTGACGGGAGGAGCGCATTTCAGAAAACGTGCTCAGCTCGTCGAGAAAATGCGATTTAAGCAATAAAATTTAAAATGCACCCAAAACCTAAACCAAACGTTGCAGATGGTCATTTCTTCATGTGCAGTGGTGAACGCGGCACTCTCTAGCTGCCAAGAGCACTTTTTACTATGCGCACCCAACCAGAGTGACAGGAGGAGCACATTTCAGAAAACGTGCTCAGCTCGTCGAGAAAATGCGATTTAAGCAATAAAATTAAAAATGCACCTAAAACCTAAACCAAACGTTGCAGATGGTCATTTCTTCATGCGCAGTGGTCAACGCGGCACTCTCTAGCTGCCAAGAGCACTTTTTACTATGCGCACCCAACCAGAGTGACGGGAGGAGCACATTTCAGAAAACGTGCTCAGCTCGTCCAGACAATGCGATTTAAGCAATAAAATTAAAAATGCACCCAAAACCTAAACCAAACGTTGCAGGTGGTTATTTCTTCATGCGCAGTGGTCAACGCGGCACTCTCTAGCTGCCAAGAGAACTTTTTACTATGCGCACCCAACCAGAGTGACGGGAGGAGCACATTTCAGAAAACGTGCTCAGCTCGTCGAGAAAATGCGATTTAATCAATAAAATTTAAAATGCACCTAAAACCTAAACCAAACGTTGCAGGTGGTTATTTCTTCATGCGCAGCAGTCAACGCGGCACTCTCTAGCTGCCAAGAGCACTTTTTACTATGCGCACCCAACCAGAGTGACGGGAGGAGCACATTTCAGAAAACGTGCTCAGCTCGTTGAGAAAATGCGATTTAAGCAATAAAATTAAAAATGCACCTAAAACCTAAACCAAACGTTGCAGGTGGTTATTTCTTCATATGTAGCAGTCAACGCGGCACTCTCTAGCTGCCAAGAGCACTTTTTACTATGCGCACCCAACCAGAGTGACGGGAGGAGCACATTTCAGAAAACGTGCTCAGCTCGTCGAGAAAATGCGATTTAAGCAATAAAATTAAAAATGCACCTAAAAACCTAAACCAAACGTTGCAGGTGGTTATTTCTTCATGCGCATTGGTCAACGCGGCACTCTCTAGCTGCCAAGAGAACTTTTTACTATGCGCACCCAACCAGAGTGACGGGAGGAGCACATTTCAGAAAACGTGCTCAGCTCGTCGAGAAAATGCGATTTAAGCAATAAAATTAAAAATGCACCTAAAACCCAAACCAAACGTTGCAGGTGGTTATTTCTTCATGCGCAGTGGTCAACGCGGCACTCTCTAGCTGCCAAGAGCACTTTTTACTATGCGCACCCAACCAGAGTGACGGGAGGAGCACATTTCAGAAAACGTGCTCAGCTCGTCCAGACAATGCGATTTAAGCAATAAAATTAAAAATGCACCCAAAACCTAAACCAAACGTTGCAGGTGGTTATTTCTTCATGCGCAGTGGTCAACGCGGCACTCTCTAGCTGCCAAGAGCACTTTTTACTATGCGCACCCAACCAGAGTGACGGGAGGAGCACATTTCAGAAAACGTGCTCAGCTCGTCGAGAAAATGCGATTTAAGCAATAAAATTAAAAATGCACCTAAAACCTAAACCAAACGTTGCAGGTAGTTATTTCTTCGTGCGCAGCAGTCAACGCGGCACTCTCTAGCTGCCAAGAGCACTTTTTACTATGCGCACCCAACCAGAGTGACGGGAGGAGCACATTTCAGAAAACGTGCTCAGCTCGTCGAGTAAATGCGATTTAAGCAATAAAATTAAAAATGCACCCAAAACCTAAACCAAACGTTGCAGGTGGTTATTTCTACATGCGCAGTGGTCAACGCGGCACTCTCTAGCTGCCAAGAGCACTTTTTACTATGCGCACCCAACCAGAGTGACGGGAGGAGCACATTTCAGAAAACGTGCTCAGCTCGTCCAGAAAATGCGATTTAAGCAATACAATTAAAAATGCACCTAAAACCTAAACCAAACGTTGCAGATGGTCATTTCTTCATGCGCAGTGGTCAACGCGGCACTCTCTAGCTGCCAAGAGCACTTTTTACTATGCACACCCAACCAGAGTGACGGGAGGAGCACATTTCAGAAAACGTACTCAGCTCGTCCAGACAATGCGATTTAAGCAATAAAATTAAAAATGCACCCAAAACCTAAACCAAACGTTGCAGGTGGTTATTTCTTCATGCGCAGTGGTCAACGCGGCACTCTCTAGCTGCCAAGAGCACTTTTTACTATGCGCACCCAACCAGAGTGACGGGAGGAGCGCATTTCAGAAAACGTGCTCAGCTCGTCGAGAAAATGCGATTTAAGCAATAAAATTAAAAATGCACCTAAAACCTAAACCAAAAGTTGCAAGTGGTTATTTCTTCATGCGCAGCAGTCAACGCGGCACTCTCTAGCTGCCAAGAGCACTTTTTACTATGCGCACCCAACCAGAGTGACGGGAGGAGCACATTTCAGAAAACGTGCTCAGCTCGTCGAGAAAATGCGATTGAAGCAATAAAATTAAAAATGCACCTAAAACCTAAACCAAACGCTGCAGATGGTCATTTCTTCATGCGCAGTTGTCAACGCGGCACTCTCTAGCTGCCAAGAGCACTTTTTACTATACACACCCAACCAGAGTGACGGGAGGAGCACATTCCAGAAAACGTGCTCAGCTCGTCGAGAAAATGCGATTTAAGCAATAAAATTAAAAATGCACCCAAAACCTAAACCAAACGTTGCAGATGGTCATTTCTTTATGTGCAGTGGTCAACGCGGCACTCTCTAGCTGCCAAGAGCACTTTTTACTATGCACACCCAACCAGAGTGACGGGAGGAGCGCATTCCAGAAAACGTGCTCAGCTCGTCGAGAAAATGCGATTTAAGCAATAAAATTAAAAATGCACCCAAAACCTAAACCAAACGTTGCAGATGGTCATTTCTTCATGTGCAGTGGTGAACGCGGCACTCTCTAGCTGCCAAGAGCACTTTTTACTATGCGCACCCAACCAGAGTGACAGGAGGAGCACATTTCAGAAAACGTGCTCAGCTCGTTGAGAAAATGCGATTTAAGCAATAAAATTAAAAATGCACCCAAAACCTAAACCAAACGTTGCAGGTGGTTATTTCTTCATGCGCAGTGGTCAACGCGGCAATCTCTAGCTGCCAAGAGCACTTTTTACTATGCGCACCCAACCAGAGTGACGGGAGGAGCGCATTTCAGAAAACGTGCTCAGCTCGACGAAAAAATGCGATTTAAGCAATACAATTAAAAATGCACCCAAAACCTAAACCAAACGTTGCAGGTGGTTATTTTTTCATGCGCAGTGGTCAACGCGGCACTCTCTAGCTGCCAAGAGCACTTTTTACTATGCGCACCCAACCAGAGTGACGGGAGGAGCACATTTCAGAAAACGTGCTCAGCTCGTCGAGAAAATGCGATTTAAGCAATAAAATTAAAAATGCACCTAAAACCTAAACCAAACGTTGCAGGTGGTTATTTCTTCGTGCGCAGCAGTCAACGCGGCACTCTCTAGCTGCCAAGAGCACTTTTTACTATGCGCACCCAACCAGAGTGACGGGAGGAGCACATTTCAGAAAACGTGCTCAGCTCGTCGAGTAAATGCAATTTAAGCAATAAAAATAAAAATGCACCCAAAACCTAAACCAAACGTTGCAGGTGGTTATTTCTTCATGCGCAGTGGTCAACGCGGCACTCTCTAGCTGCCAAGAGCACTTTTTACTATGCGCACCCAACCAGAGTGACGGGAGGAGCACATTTCAGAAAACGTGCTCAGCTCGTCCAGAAAATGCGATTTAAGCAATAAAATTAAAAATGCACCTAAAACCTAAACCAAACGTTGCAGATGGTCATTTCTTCATGCGCAGTGGTCAACGCGGCACTCTCTAGCTGCCAAGAGCACTTTTTACTATGCGCACCCAACCAGAGTGACGGGAGGAGCACATTTCAGAAAACGTGCTCAGCTCGTCGAGAAAATGCGATTTAAGCAATAAAATTAAAAATGCACCCAAAACCTAAACCAAACGTTGCAGGTGGTTATTTCTTCATGCGCAGTGGTCAACGCGGCACTCTCTAGCTGCCAAGAGCACTTTTTACTATGCGCACCCAACCAGAGTGACAGGAGGAGCACATTTCAGAAAACGTGCTCAGCTCGTCGAGAAAATGCGATTTAAGCAATAAAATTAAAAATGCACCTAAAACCTAAACCAAACGTTGCAGATGGTCATTTCTTCATGCGCAGTGGTCAACGCGGCACTCTCTAGCTGCCAAGAGCACTTTTTACTATGCGCACCCAACCAGAGTGACGGGAGGAGCACATTTCAGAAAACGTGCTCAGCTCGTCCAGACAATGCGATTTAAGCAATAAAATTAAAAATGCACCCAAAACCTAAACCAAACGTTGCAGGTGGTTATTTCTTCATGCGCAGTGGTCAACGCGGCACTCTCTAGCTGCCAAGAGAACTTTTTACTATGCGCACCCAACCAGAGTGACGGGAGGAGCACATTTCAGAAAACGTGCTCAGCTCGTCGAGAAAATGCGATTTAAGCAATAAAATTTAAAATGCACCTAAAACCTAAACCAAACGTTGCAGGTGGTTATTTCTTCATGCGCAGCAGTCAACGCGGCACTCTCTAGCTGCCAAGAGCACTTTTTACTATGCGCACCCAACCAGAGTGACGGGAGGAGCACATTTCAGAAAACGTGCTCAGCTCGTTGAGAAAATGCGATTTAAGCAATAAAATTAAAAATGCACCTAAAACCTAAACCAAACGTTGCAGGTGGTTATTTCTTCATATGTAGCAGTCAACGCGGCACTCTCTAGCTGCCAAGAGCACTTTTTACTATGCGCACCCAACCAGAGTGACGGGAGGAGCACATTTCAGAAAACGTGCTCAGCTCGTCGAGAAAATGCGATTTAAGCAATAAAATTAAAAATGCACCTAAAAACCTAAACCAAACGTTGCAGGTGGTTATTTCTTCATGCGCATTGGTCAACGCGGCACTCTCTAGCTGCCAAGAGAACTTTTTACTATGCGCACCCAACCAGAGTGACGGGAGGAGCACATTTCAGAAAACGTGCTCAGCTCGTCGAGAAAATGCGATTTAAGCAATAAAATTAAAAATGCACCTAAAACCCAAACCAAACGTTGCAGGTGGTTATTTATTCATGCGCAGTGGTCAACGCGGCACTCTCTAGCTGCCAAGAGCACTTTTTACTATGCGCACCCAACCAGAGTGACGGGAGGAGCACATTTCAGAAAACGTGCTCAGCTCGTCGAGAAAATGCGATTTAAGCAATAAAATTAAAAATGCACCTAAAACCCAAACCAAACGTTGCAGGTGGTTATTTCTTCATGCGCAGTGGTCAACGCGGCACTCTCTAGCTGCCAAGAGCACTTTTTACTATGCGCACCCAACCAGAGTGACGGGAGGAGCACATTTCAGAAAACGTGCTCAGCTCGTCGAGAAAATGCGATTTAAGCAATAAAATTAAAAATGCACCCAAAACCTAAACCAAACGTTGCAGGTGGTTATTTCTTCATGCGCAGTGGTCAACGCGGCACTCTCTAGCTGCCAAGAGCACTTTTTACTATGCGCACCCAACCAGAGTGACGGGAGGAGCGCATTTCAGAAAACGTGCTCAGCTCGACGAGAAAATGCGATTTAAGCAATAAAATTAAAAATGCACCCAAAACCTAAACCAAACGTTGCAGGTGGTTATTTCTTCATGCGCAGCAGTCAACGCGGCACTCTCTAGCTGCCAAGAGCACTTTTTACTATGCGCACCCAACCAGAGTGACGGGAGGAGCACATTTCAGAAAACGTGCTCAGCTCGTCGAGAAAATGAGATTTAAGCAATAAAATTAAAAATGCACCTAAAACCTAAACCAAACGTTGCAGGTGGTTATTTCTTCATATGCAGCAGTCAACGCGGCACTCTCTAGCTGCCAAGAGCACTTTTTACTATGCGCACCCAACCAGAGTGACGGGAGGAGCACATTTCAGAAAACGTGCTCAGCTCGTCGAGAAAATGCGATTTAAGCAATAAAATTAAAAATGCACCTAAAAACCTAAACCAAACGTTGCAGGTGGTTATTTCTTCATGCGCATTGGTCAACGCGGCACTCTCTAGCTGCCAAGAGCACTTTTTACTATGTGCACCCAACCAGAGTGACGGGAGGAGCACATTTCAGAAAACGTGCTCAGCTCGTCGAGAAAATGCGATTTAAGCAATAAAATTAAAAATGCACCCAAAACATTAAACCAAACGTTGCAGGTGGTTATTTCTTCATGCGCAGTGGTCAACGCGGCACTCTCTAGCTGCCAAGAGCATTTTTTACTATGCGCACCCAACCAGAGTGACGGGAGGAGCACATTTCAGAAAACGTGCTCAGCTCGTCGAGAAAATGCGATTTAAGCAATAAAATTAAAAATGCACCTAAAACCTAAACCAAACGTTGCAGGTGGTTATTTCTTCATGCGCAGTGGTCAACGCGGCACTCTCTAGCTGCCAAGAGCACTTTTTACTATGCGCACCCAACCAGAGTGACGGGAGGAGCACATTTCAGAAAACGTGCTCAGCTCGTCGAGAAAATGCGATTTAAGCAATAAAATTAAAAATGCACCTAAAACCTAAACCAAACGTTGCAGGTGGTTATTTCTTCGTGCGCAGCAGTCAACGCGGCACTCTCTAGCTGCCAAGAGCACTTTTTACTATGCGCACCCAACCAGAGTGACGGGAGGAGCACATTTCAGAAAACGTGCTCAGCTCGTCGAGTAAATGCAATTTAAGCAATAAAATTAAAAATGCACCCAAAACCTAAACCAAACGTTGCAGGTGGTTATTTCTTCATGCGCAGTGGTCAACGCGGCACTCTCTAGCTGCCAAGAGCACTTTTTACTATGCGCACCCAACCAGAGTGACGGGAGGAGCACATTCCAGAAAACGTGCTCAGCTCGTCCAGAAAATGCGATTTAAGCAATAAAATTAAAAATGCACCCAAAACCTAAACCAAACGTTGCAGATGGTCATTTCTTCATGCGCAGTGGTCAACGCGGCACTCTCTAGCTGCCAAGAGCACTTTTTACTATGCGCACCCAACCAGAGTGACGGGAGGAGCACATTTCAGAAAACGTGCTCAGCTCGTCGAGAAAATGCGATTTAAGCAATAAAATTAAAAATGCACCTAAAACCCAAACCAAACGTTGCAGGTGGTTATTTCTTCATGCGCAGTGGTCAACGCGGCACTCTCTAGCTGCCAAGAGCACTTTTTACTATGCGCACCCAACCAGAGTGACAGGAGGAGCACATTTCAGAAAACGTGCTCAGCTCGTTGAGAAAATGCGATTTAAGCAATAAAATTAAAAATGCACCCAAAACCTAAACCAAACGTTGCAGGTGGTTATTTCTTCATGCGCAGTGGTCAACGCGGCACTCTTTAGCTGCCAAGAGCACTTTTTACTATGCGCACCCAACCAGAGGGACGGGAGGAGCGCATTTCAGAAAACGTGCTCAGCTCGACGAGAAAATGCGATTTAAGCAATAAAATTAAAAATGCACCCAAAACCTAAACCAAACGTTGCAGGTGGTTATTTCTTCTTGCGCAGTGGTCAACGCGGCACTCTCTAGCTGCCAAGAGCACTTTTTACGATGCACACCCAACCAGAGTGACGGGAGGAGCGCATTTTAGAAAACGTGCTCAGCTCGACGAGAAAATGCGATTTAAGCAATAAAATTAAAAATGCACCCAAAACCTAAACCAAACGTTGCAGGTGGTTATTTCTTCATGCGCAGTGGTCAACGCGGCACTCTCTAGCTGCCAAGAGCACTTTTTACTATGCACACCCAACCAGAGTGACGGGAGGAGCACATTTCAGAAAACGTGCTCAGCTCGTCCAGACAATGCGATTTAAGCAATAAAATTAAAAATGCACCTAAAACCTAAACCAAACGTTGCAGGTGGTTATTTCTTCATGCGCAGTGGTCAACGCGGCACTCTCTCGCTGCCAAGAGCACTTTTTACTATGCGCACCCATCCAGAGTGACGGGAGGAGCACATTCCAGAAAACGTGCTCAGCTCGTCGAGAAAATGCGATTTAAGCAATAAAATTAAAAATGCACCTAAAACCTAAACCAAACGTTGCAGGTGGTTATTTCTTCATGCGCAGCAGTCAACGCGGCACTCTCTAGCTGCCAAGAGCACTTTTTACTATGCGCACCCAACCAGAGTGACGGGAGGAGCACATTTCAGAAAACGTGCTCAGCTCGTCGAGAAAATGCGATTTAAGCAATAAAATTAAAAATGCACCTAAAACCTAAACCAAACGTTGCAGGTGGTTATTTCTTCATATGTAGCAGTCAACGCGGCACTCTCTAGCTGCCAAGAGCACTTTTTACTATGCGCACCCAACCAGAGTGACGGGAGGAGCACATTTCAGAAAACGTGCTCAGCTCGTCGAGAAAATGCGATTTAAGCAATAAAATTAAAAATGCATCTAAAAACCTAAACCAAACGTTGCAGGTGGTTATTTCTTCATGCGCATTGGTCAACGCGGCACTCTCTAGCTGCCAAGAGAACTTTTTACTATGCGCACCCAACCAGAGTGACGGGAGGAGCACATTTCAGAAAACGTGCTCAGCTCGTCGAGAAAATGCGATTTAAGCAATAAAATTAAAAATGCACCTAAAACCCAAACCAAACGTTGCAGGTGGTTATTTCTTCATGCGCAGTGGTCGACGCGGCACTCTTTAGCTGCCAAGAGCACTTTTTACTATGCGCACCCAACCAGAGGGACGGGAGGAGCGCATTTCAGAAAACGTGCTCAGCTCGTCGAGAAAATGAGATTTAAGCAATAAAATTAAAAATGCACCTAAAACCTAAACCAAACGTTGCAGGTGGTTATTTCTTCATATGCAGCAGTCAACGCGGCACTCTCTAGCTGCCAAGAGCACTTTTTACTATGCGCACCCAACCAGAGTGACGGGAGGAGCACATTTCAGAAAACGTGCTCAGCTCATCGAGAAAATGCGATTTAAGCAATAAAATTAAAAATGCACCTAAAACCTAAACCAAACGTTGCAGGTGGTTATTTCTTCATGCGCAGTGGTCAACGCGGCACTCTCTAGCTGCCAAGAGCACATTTTACTATGCGCACCCAACCAGAGTGACGGGAGGAGCACATTTCAGAAAACGTGCTCAGCTCGTCGAGAAAATGCGATTTAAGCAATAAAATTAAAAATGCACCTAAAACCTAAACCAAACGTTGCAGATGGTTATTTCTTCATGCGCAGTGGTCAACGCGGCACTCTCTACCTGCCAAGAGCACTTTTTACTATGCGCACCCAACCAGAGTGACGGGAGGAGCACATTTCAGAAAACGTGCTCAGCTCGTCCAGAAAATGCGATTTAAGCAATAAAATTAAAAATGCACCTAAAACCTAAACCAAACGTTGCAGATGGTCAATTCTTCATGCGCAGTGGTCAACGCGGCACTCTCTAGCTGCCAAGAGCACTTTTTACTATGCGCACCCAACCAGAGTGACAGGAGGAGCACATTTCAGAAAACGTGCTCAGCTCGTCGAGAAAATGCGATTTAAGCAATAAAATTAAAAATGCACCCAAAACCTAAACCAAACGTTGCAGGTGGTTATTTCTTCATGCGTAGTGGTCAACGCGGCACTCTCTAGCTGCCAAGAGCACTTTTTACTATGCGCACCCAACCAGAGTGACGGGAGGAGCGCATTTCAGAAAACGTGCTCAGCTCGACGAGAAAATGCGATTTAAGCAATAAAATTAAAAATGCACCCAAAACCTAAACCAAACGTTACAGGTGGTTATTTCTTCATGCGCAGTGGTCAACGCGGCACTCTCTAGCTGCCAAGAGCACTTTTTACGATGCACACCCAACCAGAGTGACGGGAGGAGCGCATTTCAGAAAACGTGCTCAGCTCGACGAGAAAATACGATTTAAGCAATAAAATAAAAAATGCACCCAAAACCTAAACCAAACGTTGCAGGTGGTTATTTCTTCATGCGCAGTGGTCAACGCGGCACTCTCTAGCTGCCAAGAGCACTTTTTACTATGCGAACCCAACCAGAGTGACGGGAGGAGCTCATTTCATAAAACGTGCTCAGCTCGTCGAGAAAATGCGATTTAAGCAATAAAATTAAAAATGCACCCAAAACCTAAACCAAACGTTGCAGGTGGTTATTTCTTCATGCGCAGTGGTCAACGCGGCACTCTCTAGCTGCCAAGAGCCCTTTTCACTATGCGCACCCAACCAGAGTGACGGGAGGAGCACATTTCAGAAAACGTGCTCAGCTCGTCGAGAAAATGAGATTTAAGCAATAAAATTAAAAATGCACCTAAAACCTAAACCAAACGTTTCAGGTGGTTATTTCTTCATATGCAGCAGTCAACGCGGCACTCTCTAGCTGCCAAGAACACTTTTTACTATGCGCACCCAACCAGAGTGACGGGAGGAGCACATTTCAGAAAACGTGCTCAGCTCGTCGAGAAAATGCGATTTAAGCAATAAAATTAAAAATGCACCTAAAAACCTAAACCAAACGTTGCAGGTGGTTATTTCTTCATGCGCATTGGTCAACGCGGCACTCACTAGCTGCCAAGAGCACTTTTTACTATGTGCACCCAACCAGAGTGACGGGAGGAGCACGTTTCAGAAAACGTGCTCAGCTCGTCGAGAAAATGCGATTTAAGCAATAAAATTAAAAATGCACCCAAAACATTAAACCAAACGTTGCAGGTGGTTATTTCTTCATGCGCAGTGGTCAACGCGGCACTCTCTAGCTGCCAAGAGCATTTTTTACTATGCGCACCCAACCAGAGTGACGGGAGGAGCACATTTCAGAAAACGTGCTCAGCTCGTCGAGAAAATGCGATTTAAGCAATAAAATTAAAAATGCACCTAAAACCTAAACCAAACGTTGCAGGTGGTTATTTCTTCATGCGCAGTGGTCAACGCGGCACTCTCTAGCTGCCAAGAGCACTTTTTACTATGCGCACCCAACCAGAGTGACGGGAGGAGCACATTTCAGAAAACGTGCTCAGCTCGTCGAGAAAATGCGATTTAAGCAATAAAATTAAAAATGCACCTAAAACCTAAACCAAACGTTGCAGGTGGTTATTTCTTCGTGCGCAGCAGTCAACGCGGCACTCTCTAGCTGCCAAGAGCACTTTTTACTATGCGCACCCAACCAGAGTGACGGGAGGAGCACATTTCAGAAAACGTGCTCAGCTCGTCGAGTAAATGCAATTTAAGCAATAAAATTAAAAATGCACCCAAAACCTAAACCAAACGTTGCAGGTGGTTATTTCTTCATGCGCAGTGGTCAACGCGGCACTCTCTAGCTGCCAAGAGCACTTTTTACTATGCGCACCCAACCAGAGTGACGGGAGGAGCACATTTCAGAAAACGTGCTCAGCTCGTCGAGAAAATGCGATTTAAGCAATAAAATTAAAAATGCACCTAAAACCTAAACCAAAAGTTGCAGGTGGTTATTTCTTCATGCGCAGCAGTCAACACGGCACTCTCTAGCTGCCAAGAGCACTTTTTACTATGCGCACCCACCCAGAGTGAAGGGAGGAGCACATTTCAGAAAACGTGCTCAGCTCGTCGAGAAAATGCGATTTAAGCAATAAAATTAAAAATGCACCCAAAACCTAAACCAAACGTTGCAGATGGTTATTTCTTCATGCGCAGTGGTCAACGCGGCACTCTCTAGCTGCCAAGAGCACTTTTTACTATGCGCACCCAACCAGAGTGACGGGAGGAGCACATTTCAGAAAACGTGCTCAGCTCGTCGAGAAAATGCGATTTAAGCAATAAAATTAAAAATGCACCTAAAAACCTAAACCAAACGTTGCAGGTGGTTATTTCTTCATGCGCATTGGTCAACGCGGCACTCTCTAGCTGCCAAGAGCACTTTTTACTATGTGCACCCAACCAGAGTGACGGGAGGAGTACATTTCAGAAAACGTGCTCAGCTCGTCGAGAAAATGCGATTTAAGCAATAAAATTAAAAATGCACCCAAAACATTAAACCAAACGTTGCAGGTTGTTATTTCTTCATGCGCAGTGGTCAACGCGGCACTCTCTAGCTGCCAAGAGCACTTTTTACTATGCGCACCCAACCAGAGTGACGGGAGGAGCACATTTCAGAAAACGTGCTCAGCTCGTCGAGAAAATGCGATTTAAGCAATAAAATTAAAAATGCACCTAAAACCTAAACCAAACGTTGCAGGTGGTTATTTCTTCGTGCACAGCAGTCAACGCGGCACTCTCTAGCTGCCAAGAGCACTTTTTACTATGCGCACCCAACCAGAGTGACGGGAGGAGCACATTTCAGAAAACGTGCTCAGCTCGTCGAGTAAATGCAATTTAAGCAATAAAATTAAAAATGCACCCAAAACCTAAACCAAACGTTGCAGGTGGTTATTTCTTCATGCACAGTGGTCAACGCGGCACTCTCTAGCTGCCAAGAGCACTTTTTACTATGCGCACCCAACCAGAGTGACGGGAGTAGCACATTTCAGAAAACGTGCTCAGCTCGTCCAGAAAATGCGATTTAAGCAATAAAATTAAAAATGCACCTAAAACCTAAACCAAACGTTGCAGATGGTCATTTCTTCATGCGCAGTGGTCAACGCGGCACTCTCTAGCTGCCAAGAGCACTTTTTACTATGCGCACCCAACCAGAGTGACGGGAGGAGCACATTTCAGAAAACGTGCTCAGCTCGTCGAGTAAATGCAATTTAAGCAATAAAATTAAAAATGCACCCAAAACCTACACCAAACGTTGCAGGTGGTTATTTCTTCATGCGCAGTGGTCAACGCGGCACTCTCTAGCTGCCAAGAGCACTTTTTACTATGCGTACCCAACCAGAGTGACGGGAGGAGCACATTTCAGAAAACGTGCTCAGCTCGTCCAGAAAATGCGATTTAAGCAATAAAATTAAAAATGCACCTAAAACCTAAACCAAACGTTGCAGATGGTTATTTCTTCATGCGCAGTGGTCAACGCGGCACTCTCTAGCTGCCAAAAGCACTTTTTACTATGCGCACCCAACCAGAGTGACGGGAGGAGCGCATTTCAGAAAACGTGCTCAGCTCGTCGAGAAAATGCGATTTAAGCAATAAAATTAAAAAGGCACCTAAAACCTAAACCAAAAGTTGCAGGTGGTTATTTCTTCATGCGCAGCAGTCAACACGGCACTCTCTAGCTGCCAAGAGCACTTTTTACTATGCGCACCCAACCAGAGTGACGGGAGGAGCACATTTCAGAAAACGTGCTCAGCTCGTCGAGAAAATGCGATTTAAGCAATAAAATTAAAAATGCACCCAAAACCTAAACCAAACGTTGCAGATGGTCATTTCTTCATGTGCAGTGGTCAACGCGGCACTCTCTAGCTGCCAAGAGCACTTTTTACTATGCACACCCAACCAGAGTGACGGGAGGAGCACATTTCAGAAAACGGGCTCAGCTCGTCCAGAAAATGTGATTTAAGCAATAAAATTAAAAATGCACCTAAAACCTAAACCAAACGTTGCAGATGGTCATTTCTTCATGCGCAGTGGTCAACGCGGCACTCTCTAGCTGCCAAGAGCACTTTTTACTATGCACACCCAACCAGAGTGACGGGAGGAGCGCATTTCAGAAAACGTGCTCAGCCCGTCCAGACAATGCGATTTAAGCAATAAAATTAAAAATGCACCCAAAACCTAAACCAAACGTTGCAGGTGGTTATTTCTTCATGCGCAGTGGTCAACGCGGCACTCTCTAGCTGCCAAGAGCACTTTTTACGAAGCACACCCAACCAGAGAGACGGGAGGAGCGCATTTCAGAAAACGTGCTCAGCTCGACGAGAAAATACGATTTAAGCAATAAAATTAAAAATGCACCCAAAACCTAAACCAAACGTTGCAGGTGGTAATTTCTTCATGCGCAGTGGTCAACGCGGCACTCTCTAGCTGCCAAGAGCACTTTTTACTATGCGCACCCAACCAGAGTGACGGGAGGAGCACATTTCAGAAAACGTGCTCAGCTCGTCCAGAAAATGCGATTTAAGCAATAAAATTAAAAATGCACCTAAAACCTAAACCAAACGTTGCAGATGGTCATTTCTTCATGCGCAGTGGTCAACGCGGCACTCTCTAGCTGCCAAGAGCACTTTTTACTATGCACACCCAACCAGAGTGACGGGAGGAGCGTATTTTAGAAAACGTGCTCAGCTCGACGAGAAAATGCGATTTAAGCAATAAAATTAAAAATGCACCCAAAACCTAAACCAAACGTTGCAGGTGGTTATTTCTTCATGCGCAGTGGTCAACGCGGCACTCTCTAGCTGCCAAGAGCACTTTTTACTATGCGCACCCAACCAGAGTGACGGGAGGAGCACATTTCAGAAAACGTGCTCAGCTTGTCGAGAAAATGCGATTTAAGCAATAAAATTTAAAATGCACCTAAAACCTAAACCAAACGTTGCAGGTTGTTATTTCTTCATGCGCAGTGGTCAACGCGGCACTCTCTAGCTGCCAAGAGCACTTTTTACTATGTGCACCCAACCAGAGTGACGGGAGGAGCACATTTCAGAAAACGTGCTCAGCTCGTCGAGAAAATGCGATTTAAGCAATACAATTAAAATTGCATCTAAAACCTAAACCAAACGTTGCAGGTAGTTATTTCTTCATGCGCAGTGGTCAACGCGGCATTCTCTAGCTGCCAAGAGCACTTTTTACTATGCGCACCCAACCAGAGTGACGGGAGGAGCACATTCCAGAAAACGTGCTCAGCTCGTCGAGAAAATGCGATTTAAGCAATAAAATTAAAAATGCACCCAAAACCTAAACCAAACGTTGCAGATGGTTATTTCTTCATGCGCAGTGGTCAACAAGGCACTCTCTAGCTGCCAAGAGCACTTTTTACTATGCGCACCCACCCAGAGTGACGGGAGGAGCAGATTTCAGAAAACGTGCTCAGCTCGTCGAGAAAATGCGATTTAAGCAATAAAATTAAAAATGCACCCAAAACCTAAAACCAAACGTTGCAGGTCGTTATTTCTTCAAATGCAGTGGTCAACGCGGCACTCTCTAGCTGCCAAGAGCACTTTTTACTATGCGCACCCAACCAGAGTGACGGGAGGAGCACATTCCAGAAAACGT
Organism: Syngnathus scovelli; assembly: GCF_024217435.2. Taxonomy (NCBI): domain Eukaryota; kingdom Metazoa; phylum Chordata; class Actinopteri; order Syngnathiformes; family Syngnathidae; genus Syngnathus; species Syngnathus scovelli. The sequence continues at coordinate 10,832,468 of NC_090861.1, forward strand.
GCTCAGCTCGTCGAGAAAATGCGATTTAAGCAATAAAATTAAAAATGCACCCAAAACCTAAACCAAACGTTGCAGATGGTCATTTCTTCATGCGCAGTGGTCAACGCGGCACTCTCTAGCTGCCAAGAGCACTTTTTACTATGCGCACCCAACCAGAGTGACGGGAGGAGCACATTTCAGAAAACGTGCTCAGCTCGTCGAGAAAATGCGATTTAAGCAATAAAATTTAAAATGCACCTAAAACCTAAACCAAACGTTGCAGGTGGTTATTTCTTCATGCGCAGTGGTCAACGCGGCACTCTCTAGCTGCCAAGAGCACTTTTTACTATGCGCACCCAACCAGAGTGACGGGAGGAGCACATTCCAGAAAACGTGCTCAGCTCGTCGAGAAAATGCGATTTAAGCAATAAAATTAAAAATGCACCCAAAACCTAAACCAAACGTTGCAGATGGTCATTTCTTCATGTGCAGTGGTGAACGCGGCACTCTCTAGCTGCCAAGAGCACTTTTTACTATGAGCACCCAACCAGAGTGACGGGAGGAGCACATTTCAGAAAACGTGCTCAGCTCGTCGAGAAAATGCGATTTAAGCAATAAAATTAAAAATGCACCTAAAAACCTAAACCAAACGTTGCAGGTGGTTATTTCTTCATGCGCATTGTTTAACGCGGCACTCTCTAGCTGCCAAGAGCACTTTTTACTATGTGCACCCAACCAGAGTGACGGGAGGAGCACATTTCAGAAAACGTGCTCAGCTCGTCGAGAAAATGCGATTTAAGCAATAAAATTAAAAATGCACCTAAAACCTAAACCAAACGTTGCAGGTGGTTATTTCTTCGTGCGCAGCAGTCAACGCGGCACTCTCTAGCTGCCAAGAGCACTTTTTACTATGCGCACCCAACCAGAGTGACGGGAGGAGCACATTTCAGAAAACGTGCTCAGCTCGTCGAGTAAATGCAATTTAAGCAATAAAATTAAAAATGCACCTAAAACCTAAACCAAACGTTGCAGGTGGTTATTTCTTCATGCGCAGTGGTCAACGCGGCACTCTCTAGCTGCCAAGAGCACTTTTTACTATGCGCACCCAACCAGAGTGACGGGAGGAGCACATTTCAGAAAACGTGCTCAGCTCGTCGAGTAAATGCAATTTAAGCAATAAAATTAAAAATGCACCCAAAACCTAAACCAAACGTTGCAGGTGGTTATTTCTTCATGCGCAGTGGTCAACGCGGCACTCTCTAGCTGCCAAGAGCACTTTTTACTATGCGCACCCAACCAGAGTGACGGGAGGAGCACATTTCAGAAAACGTGCTCAGCTCGTCCAGAAAATGCGATTTAAGCAATAAAATTAAAAATGCACCTAAAACCTAAACCAAACGTTGCAGATGGTCATTTCTTCATGCGCAGTGGTCAACGCGGCACTCTCTAGCTGCCAAGAGCACTTTTTACTATGCACACCCAACCAGAGTGACGGGAGGAGCACATTTCAGAAAACGTGCTCAGCTCGTCCAGACAATGCGATTTAAGCAATAAAATTAAAAATGCACCCAAAACCTAAACCAAACGTTGCAGGTGGTTATTTCTTCATGCGCAGTGGTCAACGCGGCACTCTCTAGCTGCCAAGAGCACTTTTTACTATGCGCACCCAACCAGAGTGACGGGAGGAGCGCATTTCAGAAAACGTGCTCAGCTCGTCGAGAAAATGCGATTTAAGCAATAAAATTAAAAATGCACCTAAAACCTAAACCAAAAGTTGCAGGTGGTTATTTCTTCATGCGCAGCAGTCAACGCGGCACTCTCTAGCTGCCAAGAGCACTTTTTACTATGCGCACCCAACCAGAGTGACGGGAGGAGCACATTTAAGAAAACGTGCTCAGCTCGTCGAGAAAATGCGATTTAAGCAATAAAATTAAAAATGCACCTAAAACCTAAACCAAACGCTTCAGATGGTCATTTCTTCATGCGCAGTGGTCAACGCGGCACTCTCTAGCTGCCAAGAGCACTTTTTACTATACACACCCAACCAGAGTGACGGGAGGAGCACATTCCAGAAAACGTGCTCAGCTCGTCGAGAAAATGCGATTTAAGCAATAAAATTAAAAAATGCACCCAAAACCTAAACCAAACGTTGCAGATGGTCATTTCTTCATGTGCAGTGGTCAACGCGGCACTCTCTAGCTGCCAAGAGCACTTTTTACTATGCACACCCAACCAGAGTGACGGGAGGAGCGCATTTCAGAAAACGTGCTCAGCTCGTCGAGAAAATGCGATTTAAGCAATAAAATTAAAAATGCACCCAAAACCTAAACCAAACGTTGCAGGTGGTTATTTCTTCATGCGCAGTGGTCAACGCGGCACTCTCTAGCTGCCAAGAGCACTTTTTACTATGCGCACCCAACCAGAGTGACGGGAGGAGCACATTTCAGAAAACGTGCTCAGCTCGTCGAGAAAATGCGATTTAAGCAATAAAATTAAAAATGCACCTAAAACCTAAACCAAACGTTGCAGGTGGTTATTTCTTCGTGCGCAGCAGTCAACGCGGCACTCTCTAGCTGCCAAGAGCACTTTTTACTATGCGCACCCAACCAGAGTGACGGGAGGAGCACATTTCAGAAAACGTGCTCAGCTCGTCGAGTAAATGCAATTTAAGCAATAAAATTAAAAATGCACCCAAAACCTAAACCAAACGTTGCAGGTGGTTATTTCTTCATGCGCAGTGGTCAACGCGGCACTCTCAAGCTGCCAAGAGCACTTTTTACTATGCGCACCCAACCAGAGTGACGGGAGTAGCACATTTAAGAAAACGTGCTCAGCTCGTCGAGAAAATGCGATTTAAGCAATAAAATTAAAAATGCACCTAAAACCTAAACCAAACGCTTCAGATGGTCATTTCTTCATGCGCAGTGGTCAACGCGGCACTCTCTAGCTGCCAATAGCACTTTTTACTATGCACACCCAACCAGAGTGACGGGAGGAGCGCATTTCAGAAAACGTGATCAGCTCGTCGAGAAAATGCGATTTAAGCAATAAAATTAAAAATGCACCCAAAACCTAAACCAAACGTTGCAGGTGGTTATTTCTTCATGCGCAGTGGTCAACGCGGCACTCTCTAGCTGCCAAGAGCACTTTTTACTATGCGCACCCAACCAGAGTGACGGGAGGAGCACATTTCAGAAAACGTGCTCAGCTCGTCGAGAAAATGCGATTTAAGCAATACAATTAAAAATGCACCTAAAACCTAAACCAAACGTTGCAGGTGGTTATTTCTTCATGCGCAGTGGTCAACGCGGCACTCTCTAGCTGCCAAGAGCTTTTTTTACTATGCGCACCCACCCAGAGTGACGGGAGGAGCACATTTCAGAAAACGTGCTCAGCTCGTCGAGAAAATGCGATTTAAGCAATAAAATTAAAAATGCACCTAAAATCTATACCAAACGTTGCAGGTGGTTATTTCTTCATATGCAGTGGTCAACGCGGCACTCTCTAGCTGCCAAGAGCACTTTTTACTATGCGCACCCAACCAGAGTGACGGGAGGAGCACATTCCAGAAAACGTGCTCAGCTCGTCGAGAAAATGCGATTTAAGCAATAAAATTAAAAATGCACCCAAAACCTAAACCAAACGTTGCAGATGGTCATTTCTTCATGCGCAGTGGTCAACGCGGCACTCTTTAGCTGCCAAGAGCACTTTTTACTATGCGCACCCAACCAGAGGGACGGGAGGAGCGCATTTCAGAAAACGTGCTCAGCTCGTCGAGAAAATGCGATTTAAGCAATAAAATTAAAAATGCACCTAAAACCTAAACCAAACGTTGCAGATGGTCATTTCTTAATGCGCAGTTGTCAACGCGGCACTCTCTAGCTGCCAAGTGCACTTTTTACTATGCGCACCCAACCAGAGTGACGGGAGGAGCACATTTCAGAAAACGTGCTCAGCTCGTCCAGACAATGCGATTTAAGCAATAAAATTAAAAATGCACCCAAAACCTAAACCAAACGTTGCAGGTGGTTATTTTTTCATGCGCAGTGGTCAACGCGGCACTCTCTAGCTGCCAAGAGCACTTTTTACTATGCGCACCCAACCAGAGTGACGGGAGGAGCGCATTTCAGAAAACGTGCTCAGCTCGTCGAGAAAATGCGATTCAAGCAATAAAATTAAAAATGCACCTAAAACCTAAACCATAAGTTGCAGGTGGTTATTTCTTCATGCGCAGCAGTCAACACGGCACTCTCTAGCTGCCAAGAGCACTTTTTACTATGCGCACCCAACCAGAGTGACGGGAGAAGCACATTTCAGAAAACGTGCTCAGCTCGTCGAGAAAATGCGATTTAAGCAATAAAATCAAAAATGCACCCAAAACCTAAACCAAACGTTGCAGATGGTCATTTCTTCATGTGCAGTGGTCAACGCGGCACTCTCTAGCTGCCAAGAGCACTTTTTACTATGCACACCCAACCAGAGTGACGGGAGGAGCGCATTTCAGAAAACGTGCTCAGCTCGTCGAAAAAATGCGATTTAAGCAATAAAATTAAAAATGCACCCAAAACCTAAACCAAACGTTGCAGGTGGTTATTTCTTCATGCGCAGTGGTCAACGCGGCACTCTCTAGCTGCCAAGAGCACTTTTTACTATGCGCACCCAACCAGAGTGACGGGAGGAGCACATTTCAGAAAACGTGCTCAGCTCGTCGAGAAAATGCGATTTAAGCAATAAAATTAAAAATGCACCCAAAACCTAAACCAAACGTTGCAGGTGGTTATTTCTTCATGCGCAGTTGTCAACGCGGCACTCTTTAGCTGCCAAGAGCACTTTTTACTATGCGCACCCAACCAGAGGGACGGGAGGAGCGCATTTCAGAAAACGTGCTCAGCTCGTCGAGAAAATGCGATTTAAGCAATAAAATTAAAAATGCACCTAAAACCTAAACCAAACGTTGCAGATGGTCATTTCTTCATGCGCAGTGGTCAACGCGGCACTCTCTAGCTGCCAAGTGCACTTTTTACTATGCGCACCCAACCAGAGTGACGGGAGGAGCACATTTCAGAAAACGTGCTCAGCTCGTCCAGACAATGCGATTTAAGCAATAAAATTAAAAATGCACCCAAAACCTAAACCAAACGTTGCAGGTGGTTATTTCTTCATGCGCAGTGGTCAACGCGGCACTCTCTAGCTGCCAAGAGCACTTTTTACTATGCGCACCCAACCAGAGTGACGGGAGGAGCGCATTTCAGAAAACGTGCTCAGCTCGTCGAGAAAATGCGATTCAAGCAATAAAATTAAAAATGCACCTAAAACCTAAACCATAAGTTGCAGGTGGTTATTTCTTCATGCGCAGCAGTCAACACGGCACTCTCTAGCTGCCAAGAGCACTTTTTACTATGCGCACCCAACCAGAGTGACGGGAGAAGCACATTTCAGAAAACGTGCTCAGCTCGTCGAGAAAATGCGATTTAAGCAATAAAATCAAAAATGCACCCAAAACCTAAACCAAACGTTGCAGATGGTCATTTCTTCATGTGCAGTGGTCAACGCGGCACTCTCTAGCTGCCAAGAGCACTTTTTACTATGCACACCCAACCAGAGTGACGGGAGGAGCGCATTTCAGAAAACGTGCTCAGCTCGTCGAAAAAATGCGATTTAAGCAATAAAATTAAAAATGCACCCAAAACCTAAACCAAACGTTGCAGGTGGTTATTTCTTCATGCGCAGTGGTCAACGCGGCACTCTCTAGCTGCCAAGAGCACTTTTTACTATGCGCACCCAACCAGAGTGACGGGAGGAGCACATTTCAGAAAACGTGCTCAGCTCGTCGAGAAAATGCGATTTAAGCAATAAAATTAAAAATGCACCTAAAACCTAAACCAAACGCTGCAGATGGTCATTTCTTCATGCGCAGTGGTCAACGCGGCACTCTCTAGCTGCCAAGAGCACTTTTTACTATGCGCATCCAACCAGAGTGACGTGAGGAGCACATTTCAGAAAACGTGCTCAGCTCGTCGAGAAAATGCGATTTAAGCAATAACATTAAAAATGCACCTAAAACCTAAACCAAACGTTGCAGGTGGTTATTTCTTGATGCGCAGTGGTCAACGCGGCACTCTCTCGCTGCCAAGAGAACTTTTTACTATGCGCACCCAACCAGAGTGACGGGAGGAGCACATTTTAGAAAACGTGCTCAGCTCGTCGAGAAAATGCGATTTAAGCAATAAAATTAAAAATGCACCCAAAACCTAAACCAAACGTTGCAGGTGGTTATTTCTTCATGTGCAGTGGTCAACGCGGCACTCTCTAGCTGCCAAGAGCACTTTTTACTATGCGCACCCAACCAGAGTGACGGGAGGAGCACATTTCAGAAAACGTGCTCAGCTCGTCGAGAAAAATGCGATTTAAGCAATAAAATTAAAAATGCACCTAAAACCTAAACCAAACGTTGCAGGTGGTTATTTCTTCGTGCGCAGCAGTCAACGCGGCACTCTCTAGCTGCCAAGAGCACTTTTTACTATGCGCACCCAACCAGAGTGACGGGAGGAGCACATTTTAGAAAACGTGCTCAGCTCGTCGAGAAAATGCGATTTAAGCAATAAAATTAAAAATGCACCCAAAACCTAAACCAAACGTTGCAGATGGTCATTTCTTCATGCGCAGTGGTCAACGCGGCACTCTCTAGCTGCCAAGAGCATTTTTTACTATGCGCACCCAACCAGAGTGACGTGAGGAGCACATTTCAGAAAACGTGCTCAGCTCGTCGAGAAAATGCGATTTAAGCAATAAAATTAAAAATGCACCCATAACCTAAACCAAACGTTGCAGATGGTCATTTCTTCATGCGCAGTGGTCAACGCGGCACTCTCTAGCTGCCAAGAGCACTTTTTACTATGCGCACCCAACCAGAGTGACGGGAGGAGCACATTTCAGAAAACGTGCTCAGCTCGTTGAGAAAATGCGATTTAAGCAATAAAATTAAAAATGCACCCGAAAACCTAAACCAAACGTTGCAGGTGGTTATTTCTTCTTGCGCAGTGGTCAACGCGGCACTCTCTAGCTGCCAAGAGCACTTTTTACTATACACACCCAACGAGAGTGACGGGAGGAGCACATTCCAGAAAACGTGTTCAGCTCGTCGAGAAAATGCGATTTAAGCAATAAAATTAAAAATGCACCCAAAACCTAAACCAAACGTTGCAGGTGGTTATTTCTTCATGCGCAGTGGTCAACGCGGCACTCTCTAGCTGCCAAGAGCACTTTTTACTATGCGCACCCAACCAGAGTGACGGGAGGAGCACATTTCAGAAAACGTGCTCAGCTCGTCGAGAAAATGCGATTTAAGCAATAAAATTAAAAATGCACCTGAAACCTAAACCAAACGCTGCAGATGGTCATTTCTTCATGCGCAGTGGTCAACGCGGCACTCTCTAGCTGCCAAGAGCACTTTTTACTATACACACCCAACCAGAGTGACGGGAGGAGCACATTCCAGAAAACGAGCTGAGCTCGTCGAGAAAATGCAATTTAAGCAATAAAATTAAAAATGCACCCAAAACCTAAACCAAACGTTGCAGATGGTCATTTCTTCATGTGCAGTGGTCAACGCGGCACTCTCTAGCTGCCAAGAGCACTTTTTACTATGCACACCCAACCAGAGTGACGGGAGGAGCGCATTTCAGGAAACGTGCTCAGCTCGTCGAGAAAATGCGATTTAAGCAATAAAATTAAAAATGCACCCAAAACCTAAACCAAACGTTGCAGATGGTCATTTCTTCATGCGCAGTGGTCAACGCGGCACTCTCTAGCTGCCAAGAGCACTTTTTACTATGCGCACCCAACCAGAGTGACGGGAGGAGCACATTTCAGAAAACGTGCTCAGCTCGTCGAGAAAAATGCGATTTAAGCAATAAAATTAAAAATGCACCTAAAACCTAAACCAAACGTTGCAGGTGGTTATTTCTTCGTGCGCAGCAGTCAACGCGGCACTCTCTAGCTGCCAAGAGCACTTTTTACTATGCGCACCCAACCAGAGTGACGGGAGGAGCACATTTCAGAAAACGTGCTCAGCTCGTCGAGTAAATGCGATTTAAGCAATAAAATTAAAAATGCACCCAAAACCTAAACCAAACGTTGCAGGTGGTTATTTCTTCATGTGCAGTGGTCAACGCGGCACTCTCTAGCTGCCAAGAGCACTTTTTACTATGCGCACCCAACCAGAGTGACGGGAGGAGCACATTTCAGAAAACGTGCTCAGCTCGTCCAGAAAATGCGATTTAAGCAATAAAATTAAAAATGCACCTAAAACCTAAACCAAACGTTGCAGATGGTCATTTCTTCATGCGCATTGGTCAACGCGGCACTCTCTAGCTGCCAAGAGGACTTTTTACTATGCACACCCAACCAGAGTGACGGGAGGAGCACATTTCAGAAAACGTGCTCAGCTCGTCCAGACAATGCGATTTAAGCAATAAAATTAAAAATGCACCCAAAACCTAAACCAAACGTTGCAGGTGGTTATTTCTTCATGCGCAGTGGTCAACGCGGCACTCTCTAGCTGCCAAGAGCACTTTTTACTATGCGCACCCAACCAGAGTGACGGGAGGAGCGCATTTCAGAAAACGTGCTCAGCTCGTCGAGAAAATGCGATTTAAGCAATAAAATTAAAAATGCACCTAAAACCTAAACCAAAAGTTGCAGGTGGTTATTTCTTCATGCGCAGCAGTCAACGCGGCACTCTCTAGCTGCCAAGAGCACTTTTTACTATGCGCACCCAACCAGAGTGACGGGAGGAGCACATTTAAGAAAACGTGCTCAGCTCGTCGAGAAAATGCGATTTAAGCAATAAAATTAAAAATGCACCTAAAACCTAAACCAAACGCTTCAGATGGTCATTTCTTCATGCGCAGTGGTCAACGCGGCACTCTCTAGCTGCCAAGAGCACTTTTTACTATACACACCCAACCAGAGTGACGGGAGGAGCACATTCCAGAAAACGTGCTCAGCTCGTCGAGAAAATGCGATTTAAGCAATAAAATTAAAAAATGCACCCAAAACCTAAACCAAACGTTGCAGATGGTCATTTCTTCATGTGCAGTGGTCAACGCGGCACTCTCTAGCTGCCAAGAGCACTTTTTACTATGCACACCCAACCAGAGTGACGGGAGGAGCGCATTTCAGAAAACGTGCTCAGCTCGTCGAGAAAATGCGATTTAAGCAATAAAATTAAAAATGCACCCAAAACCTAAACCAAACGTTGCAGGTGGTTATTTCTTCATGCGCAGTGGTCAACGCGGCACTCTCTAGCTGCCAAGAGCACTTTTTACTATGCGCACCCAACCAGAGTGACGGGAGGAGCACATTTCAGAAAACGTGCTCAGCTCGTCGAGAAAATGCGATTTAAGCAATCCAATTAAAAATGCACCTAAAACCTAAACCAAACGTTGCAGGTGGTTATTTCTTCATGCGCAGTGGTCAACGCGGCACTCTCTAGCTGCCAAGAGCACTTTTTACTATGCGCACCCACCCAGAGTGACGGGAGGAGCATATTTCAGAAAACGTGCTCAGCTCGTCGAGAAAATGCGATTTAAGCAATAAAATTAAAAATGCACCTAAAATATATACCAAACGTTGCAGGTGGTTATTTCTTCATATGCAGTGGTCAACGCGGCACTCTCTAGCTGCCAAGAGCACTTTTTACTATGCGCACCCAACCAGAGTGACGGGAGGAGCACATTCCAGAAAACGTGCTCAGCTCGTCGAGAAAATGCGATTTAAGCAATAAAATTAAAAATGCACCCAAAACCTAAACCAAACGTTGCAGATGGTCATTTCTTCATGCGCAGTGGTCAACGCGGCACTCTCTAGCTGCCAAGAGCACTTTTTACTATGCGCACCCAACCAGAGTGACGGGAGGAGCACATTTCAGAAAACGTGCTCAGCTCGTCGAGAAAATGCAATTTAAGCAATAAAATTTAAAATGCACCTAAAACCTAAACCAAACGTTGCAGGTGGTTATTTCTTCATGCGCAGTGGTCAACGCGGCACTCTCTAGCTGCCAAGAGCACTTTTTACTATGCGCACCCAACCAGAGTGACGGGAAGAGCACATTCCAGAAAACGTGCTCAGCTCGTCGAGAAAATGCGATTTAAGCAATAAAATTAAAAATGCACTTAAAAACCTAAACCAAACGTTGCAGGTGGTTATTTCTTCATGCGCATTGGTCAACGCGGCACTCTCTAGCTGCCAAGAGCACTTTTTACTATGTGCACCCAACCAGAGTGACGGGAGGAGCACATTTCAGAAAACGTGCTCAGCTCGTCGAGAAAATGCGATTTAAGCAATAAAATTAAAAATGCACCCAAAACATTAAACCAAAGGTTGCAGGTGGTTATTTCTTCATGCGCAGTGGTCAACGCGGCACTCTCTAGCTGCCAAGAGCATTTTTTACTATGCGCACCCAACCAGAATGACGGGAGAAGCACAATTCAGAAAACGTGCTCAGCTCGTCGAGAAAATGCGATTTAAGCAATAAAATTAAAAATGCACCTAAAACCTAAACCAAACGTTGCAGGTGGTTATTTCTTCATGCGCAGTGGTCAACGCGGCACTCTCTAGCTGCCAAGAGCACTTTTTACTATGCGCACCCAACCAGAGTGACGGGAGGAGCACATTTCAGAAAACGTGCTCAGCTCGTCGAGAAAATGCGATTTAAGCAATAAAATTAAAAATGCACCTAAAACCTAAATCAAACGTTGCAGGTGGTTATTTCTTCGTGCGCAGCAGTCAACGCGGCACTCTCTAGCTGCCAAGAGCACTTTTTACTATGCGCACCCAACCAGAGTGACGGGAGGAGCACATTTCAGAAAACGTGCTCAGCTCGTCCAGAAAATGCGATTTAAGCAATAAAATTAAAAATGCACCTAAAACCTAAACCAAACGTTGCAGATGGTCATTTCTTCATGCGCAGTGGTCAACGCGGCACTCTCTAGCTGCCAAGAGCACTTTTTACTATGCACACCCAACCAGAGTGACGGGAGGAGCACATTTCAGAAAACGTGCACAGCTCGTCCAGACAATGCGATTTAAGCAATAAAATTAAAAATGCACCCAAAACCTAAACCAAACGTTGCAGGTGGTTATTTCTTCATGCACAGTGGTCAACGTGGCACTCTCTAGCTGCCAAGAGCACTTTTTACTATGTGCACCCAACCAGAGTGACGGGAGGAGCACATTTCAGAAAACGTGCTCAGCTCGTCGAGAAAATGCGATTTAAGCAATAAAATTAAAAATGCACCTCAAACCTAAACCAAAAGTTTCAGGTGGTTATTTCTTCATGCGCAGCAGTCAACACGGCACTCTCTAGCTGCCAAGAGCACTTTTTACTATGCGCACCCAACCAGAGTGACGGGAGGATCACATTTCAGAAAACGTGCTCAGCTCGTCGAGAAAATGCGATTTAAGCAATAAAATCAAAAATGCACCCAAAACCTAAACCAAACGTTGCAGATGGTCATTTCTTCATGTGCAGTGGTCAACGCGGCACTCTCTAGCTGCCAAGAGCACTTTTTACTATGCACACCCAACCAGAGTGACGGGAGGAGCGCATTTCAGAAAACGTGCTCAGCTCGTCGAAAAAATGCGATTTAAGCAATAAAATTAAAAATGCACCCAAAACCTAAACAAAACGTTGCAGGTGGTTATTTCTTCATGCGCAGTGGTCAACGCGGCACTCTCTAGCTGCCAAGAGCACTTTTTACTATGCGCACCCAACCAGAGTGACGGGAGGAGCACATTTCAGAAAACGTGCTCAGCTCGTCGAGAAAATGCGATTTAAGCAATAAAATTAAAAATGCACCTAAAACCTAAACCAAACGCTGCAGATGGTCATTTCTTCATGCGCATTGGTCAACGCGGCACTCTCTAGCTGCCAAGAGCACTTTTTACTATACACACCCAACCAGAGTGACGGGAGGAGCACATTCCAGAAAACGTGCTCAGCTCGTCGGGAAAATGCGATTTAAGCAATAAAATTAAAAATGCACCCAAAACCTAAACCAAACGTTGCAGATGGTCATTTCTTCATGTGCAGTGGTCAACGCGGCACTCTCTAGCTGCCAAGAGCACTTTTTACTATGCACACCCAACCAGAGTGACGGGAGGAGCGCATTTCAGAAAACGTGCTCAGCTCGTCGAGAAAATGCGATTTAAGCAATAAAATTAAAAATGCACCCAAAACCTAAACCAAACGTTGCAGGTGGTTATTTCTTCATGCGCAGTGGTCAACGCGGCACTCTCTAGCTGCCAAGAGCACTTTTTACTATGCGCACCCAACCAGAGTGACGGGAGGAGCACATTTCAGAAAACGTGCTCAGCTCGTCGAGAAAATGCGATTTAAGCAATAAAATTAAAAATGCACCTAAAACCTAAACATAACATTGCAGATGGTCATTTCTTCATGTGCAGTGGTGAACTCGGCACTCTCTAGCTGCCAAGAGCACTTTTTACTATGCGCACCCAACCAGAGTGACAGGAGGAGCACATTTCAGAAAACGTGCTCAGCTCGTTGAGAAAATGCGATTTAAGCAATAAAATTAAAAATGCACCCAAAACCTAAACCAAACGTTGCAGGTGGTTATTTCTTCATGCGCAGTGGTCAACGCGGCACTCTTTAGCTGCCAAGAGCACTTTTTACTATGCGCACCCAACCAGAGGGACGGGAGGAGCGCATTTCAGAAAACGTGCTCAGCTCGACGAGAAAATGCGATTTAAGCAATAAAATTAAAAATGCACCCAAAACCTAAACCAAACGTTGCAGGTGGTTATTTCTTCATGCGCAGTGGTCAACGCGGCACTCTCTAGCTGCCAAGAGCACTTTTTACGATGCACACCCAACCAGAGTGACGGGAGGAGCGCATTTCAGAAAACGTGCTCAGCTCGACGAGAAAATGCGATTTAAGCAATAAAATTAAAAATGCACCCAAAACCTAAACCAAACGTTGCAGGTGGTTATTTCTTCATGCGCAGTGGTCAACGCGGCACTCTCTAGCTGCCAAGAGCACTTTTTACTATGCGCACCCAACCAGAGTGACGGGAGGAGCACATTTCAGAAAACGTGCTCAGCTCGTCGAGAAAATGCGATTTAAGCAATAAAATTAAAAATGCACCTAAAACCTAAACCAAACGTTGCAGGTAGTTATTTCTTCGTGCGCAGCAGTCAACGCGGCACTCTCTAGCTGCCAAGAGCACTTTTTACTATGCGCACCCAACCAGAGTGACGGGAGGAGCACATTTCAGAAAACGTGCTCAGCTCGTCGAGTAAATGCGATTTAAGCAATAAAATTAAAAATGCACCCAAAACCTAAACCAAACGTTGCAGGTGGTTATTTCTACATGCGCAGTGGTCAACGCGGCACTCTCTAGCTGCCAAGAGCACTTTTTACTATGCGCACCCAACCAGAGTGACGGGAGGAGCACATTTCAGAAAACGTGCTCAGCTCGTCCAGAAAATGCGATTTAAGCAATACAATTAAAAATGCACCTAAAACCTAAACCAAACGTTGCAGATGGTCATTTCTTCATGCGCAGTGGTCAACGCGGCACTCTCTAGCTGCCAAGAGCACTTTTTACTATGCACACCCAACCAGAGTGACGGGAGGAGCACATTTCAGAAAACGTACTCAGCTCGTCCAGACAATGCGATTTAAGCAATAAAATTAAAAATGCACCCAAAACCTAAACCAAACGTTGCAGGTGGTTATTTCTTCATGCGCAGTGGTCAACGCGGCACTCTCTAGCTGCCAAGAGCACTTTTTACTATGCGCACCCAACCAGAGTGACGGGAGGAGCGCATTTCAGAAAACGTGCTCAGCTCGTCGAGAAAATGCGATTTAAGCAATAAAATTAAAAATGCACCTAAAACCTAAACCAAAAGTTGCAAGTGGTTATTTCTTCATGCGCAGCAGTCAACGCGGCACTCTCTAGCTGCCAAGAGCACTTTTTACTATGCGCACCCAACCAGAGTGACGGGAGGAGCACATTTCAGAAAACGTGCTCAGCTCGTCGAGAAAATGCGATTGAAGCAATAAAATTAAAAATGCACCTAAAACCTAAACCAAACGCTGCAGATGGTCATTTCTTCATGCGCAGTTGTCAACGCGGCACTCTCTAGCTGCCAAGAGCACTTTTTACTATGCGCACCCAACCAGAGTGACGGGAGGAGCACATTTCAGAAAACGTGCTCAGCTCGTCGAGAAAATGCGATTTAAGCAATAAAATTAAAAATGCACCTAAAACCTAAACCAAACGTTGCAGGTGGTTATTTCTTCGTGCGCAGCAGTCAACGCGGCACTCTCTAGCTGCCAAGAGCACTTTTTACTATGCGCACCCAACCAGAGTGATGGGAGGAGCACATTTCAGAAAACGTGCTCAGCTCGTCGAGTAAATGCGATTTAAGCAATAAAATTAAAAATGCACCCAAAACCTAAACCAAACGTTGCAGGTGGTTATTTCTTCATGCGCAGTGGTCAACGCGGCACTCTCTAGCTGCCAAGAGCACTTTTTACTATGCGCACCCAACCAGAGTGACGGGAGGAGCACATTTCAGAAAACGTGCTCAGCTCGTCCAGAAAATGCGATTTAAGCAATAAAATTAAAAATGCACCTAAAACCTAAACCAAACGTTGCAGATGGTCATTTCTTCATGCGCAGTGGTCAACGCGGCACTCTGTAGCTGCCAAGAGCACTTTTTACTATGCGCACCCAACCAGAGTGACGGGAGGAGCACATTTCAGAAAACGTGCTCAGCTCGTCGAGAAAATGCGATTTAAGCAATAAAATTAAAAATGCACCCAAAACCTAAACCAAACGTTGCAGGTGGTTATTTCTTCATGCGCAGTGGTCAACGCGGCACTCTCTAGCTGCCAAGAGCACTTTTTACTATGCGCACCCAACCAGAGTGACGGGAGGAGCGCATTTCAGAAAACGTGCTCAGCTCGTCGAGAAAATGCGATTTAAGCAATAAAATTTAAAATGCACCCAAAACCTAAACCAAACGTTGCAGATGGTCATTTCTTCATGTGCAGTGGTGAACGCGGCACTCTCTAGCTGCCAAGAGCACTTTTTACTATGCGCACCCAACCAGAGTGACAGGAGGAGCACATTTCAGAAAACGTGCTCAGCTCGTCGAGAAAATGCGATTTAAGCAATAAAATTAAAAATGCACCTAAAACCTAAACCAAACGTTGCAGATGGTCATTTCTTCATGCGCAGTGGTCAACGCGGCACTCTCTAGCTGCCAAGAGCACTTTTTACTATGCGCACCCAACCAGAGTGACGGGA
This sequence comes from Syngnathus scovelli, assembly GCF_024217435.2. Classification (NCBI taxonomy): domain Eukaryota; kingdom Metazoa; phylum Chordata; class Actinopteri; order Syngnathiformes; family Syngnathidae; genus Syngnathus; species Syngnathus scovelli. The sequence continues at coordinate 10,847,789 of NC_090861.1, forward strand.
GGAGCACATTTCAGAAAACGTGCTCAGCTCGTCCAGACAATGCGATTTAAGCAATAAAATTAAAAATGCACCCAAAACCTAAACCAAACGTTGCAGGTGGTTATTTCTTCATGCGCAGTGGTCAACGCGGCACTCTCTAGCTGCCAAGAGAACTTTTTACTATGCGCACCCAACCAGAGTGACGGGAGGAGCACATTTCAGAAAACGTGCTCAGCTCGTCGAGAAAATGCGATTTAAGCAATAAAATTTAAAATGCACCTAAAACCTAAACCAAACGTTGCAGGTGGTTATTTCTTCATGCGCAGCAGTCAACGCGGCACTCTCTAGCTGCCAAGAGCACTTTTTACTATGCGCACCCAACCAGAGTGACGGGAGGAGCACATTTCAGAAAACGTGCTCAGCTCGTTGAGAAAATGCGATTTAAGCAATAAAATTAAAAATGCACCTAAAACCTAAACCAAACGTTGCAGGTGGTTATTTCTTCATATGTAGCAGTCAACGCGGCACTCTCTAGCTGCCAAGAGCACTTTTTACTATTCGCACCCAACCAGAGTGACGGGAGGAGCACATTTCAGAAAACGTGCTCAGCTCGTCGAGAAAATGCGATTTAAGCAATAAAATTAAAAATGCACCTAAAAACCTAAACCAAACGTTGCAGGTGGTTATTTCTTCATGCGCATTGGTCAACGCGGCACTCTCTAGCTGCCAAGAGAACTTTTTACTATGCGCACCCAACCAGAGTGACGGGAGGAGCACATTTCAGAAAACGTGCTCAGCTCGTCCAGACAATGCGATTTAAGCAATAAAATTAAGAATGCACCCAAAACCTAAACCAAACGTTGCAGGTGGTTATTTCTTCATGCGCAGTGGTCAACGCGGCACTCTCTAGCTGCCAAGAGCACTTTTTACTATGCGCACCCAACCAGAGTGACGGGAGGAGCACATTTCAGAAAACGTGCTCAGCTCGTCGAGAAAATGCGATTTAAGCAATAAAATTAAAAATGCACCTAAAACCTAAACCAAACGTTGCAGGTAGTTATTTCTTCGTGCGCAGCAGTCAACGCGGCACTCTCTAGCTGCCAAGAGCACTTTTTACTATGCGCACCCAACCAGAGTGACGGGAGGAGCACATTTCAGAAAACGTGCTCAGCTCGTCGAGTAAATGCGATTTAAGCAATAAAATTAAAAATGCACCCAAAACCTAAACCAAACGTTGCAGGTGGTTATTTCTACATGCGCAGTGGTCAACGCGGCACTCTCTAGCTGCCAAGAGCACTTTTTACTATGCGCACCCAACCAGAGTGACGGGAGGAGCACATTTCAGAAAACGTGCTCAGCTCGTCCAGAAAATGCGATTTAAGCAATACAATTAAAAATGCACCTAAAACCTAAACCAAACGTTGCAGAAGGTCATTTCTTCATGCGCAGTGGTCAACGCGGCACTCTCTAGCTGCCAAGAGCACTTTTTACTATGCACACCCAACCAGAGTGACGGGAGGAGCACATTTCAGAAAACGTACTCAGCTCGTCCAGACAATGCGATTTAAGCAATAAAATTAAAAATGCACCCAAAACCTAAACCAAACGTTGCAGGTGGTTATTTCTTCATGCGCAGTGGTCAACGCGGCACTCTCTAGCTGCCAAGAGCACTTTTTACTATGCGCACCCAACCAGAGTGACGGGAGGAGCGCATTTCAGAAAACGTGCTCAGCTCGTCGAGAAAATGCGATTTAAGCAATAAAATTAAAAATGCACCTAAAACCTAAACCAAAAGTTGCAAGTGGTTATTTCTTCATGCGCAGCAGTCAACGCGGCACTCTCTAGCTGCCAAGAGCACTTTTTACTATGCGCACCCAACCAGAGTGACGGGAGGAGCACATTTCAGAAAACGTGCTCAGCTCGTCGAGAAAATGCGATTGAAGCAATAAAATTAAAAATGCACCTAAAACCTAAACCAAACGCTGCAGATGGTCATTTCTTCATGCGCAGTTGTCAACGCGGCACTCTCTAGCTGCCAAGAGCACTTTTTACTATACACACCCAACCAGAGTGACGGGAGGAGCACATTCCAGAAAACGTGCTCAGCTCGTCGAGAAAATGCGATTTAAGCAATAAAATTAAAAATGCACCCAAAACCTAAACCAAACGTTGCAGATGGTCATTTCTTTATGTGCAGTGGTCAACGCGGCACTCTCTAGCTGCCAAGAGCACTTTTTACTATGCACACCCAACCAGAGTGACGGGAGGAGCGCATTCCAGAAAACGTGCTCAGCTCGTCGAGAAAATGCGATTTAAGCAATAAAATTAAAAATGCACCCAAAACCTAAACCAAACGTTGCAGATGGTCATTTCTTCATGTGCAGTGGTGAACGCGGCACTCTCTAGCTGCCAAGAGCACTTTTTACTATGCGCACCCAACCAGAGTGACAGGAGGAGCACATTTCAGAAAACGTGCTCAGCTCGTTGAGAAAATGCGATTTAAGCAATAAAATTAAAAATGCACCCAAAACCTAAACCAAACGTTGCAGGTGGTTATTTCTTCATGCGCAGTGGTCAACGCGGCAATCTCTAGCTGCCAAGAGCACTTTTTACTATGCGCACCCAACCAGAGTGACGGGAGGAGCGCATTTCAGAAAACGTGCTCAGCTCGACGAAAAAATGCGATTTAAGCAATACAATTAAAAATGCACCCAAAACCTAAACCAAACGTTGCAGGTGGTTATTTTTTCATGCGCAGTGGTCAACGCGGCACTCTCTAGCTGCCAAGAGCACTTTTTACTATGCGCACCCAACCAGAGTGACGGGAGGAGCACATTTCAGAAAACGTGCTCAGCTCGTCGAGAAAATGCGATTTAAGCAATAAAATTAAAAATGCACCTAAAACCTAAACCAAACGTTGCAGGTGGTTATTTCTTCGTGCGCAGCAGTCAACGCGGCACTCTCTAGCTGCCAAGAGCACTTTTTACTATGCGCACCCAACCAGAGTGACGGGAGGAGCACATTTCAGAAAACGTGCTCAGCTCGTCGAGTAAATGCAATTTAAGCAATAAAATTAAAAATGCACCCAAAACCTAAACCAAACGTTGCAGGTGGTTATTTCTTCATGCGCAGTGGTCAACGCGGCACTCTCTAGCTGCCAAGAGCACTTTTTACTATGCGCACCCAACCAGAGTGACGGGAGGAGCACATTTCAGAAAACGTGCTCAGCTCGTCCAGAAAATGCGATTTAAGCAATAAAATTAAAAATGCACCTAAAACCTAAACCAAACGTTGCAGATGGTCATTTCTTCATGCGCAGTGGTCAACGCGGCACTCTCTAGCTGCCAAGAGCACTTTTTACTATGCGCACCCAACCAGAGTGACGGGAGGAGCACATTTCAGAAAACGTGCTCAGCTCGTCGAGAAAATGCGATTTAAGCAATAAAATTAAAAATGCACCCAAAACCTAAACCAAACGTTGCAGGTGGTTATTTCTTCATGCGCAGTGGTCAACGCGGCACTCTCTAGCTGCCAAGAGCACTTTTTACTATGCGCACCCAACCAGAGTGACGGGAGGAGCGCATTTCAGAAAACGTGCTCAGCTCGTCGAGAAAATGCGATTTAAGCAATAAAATTTAAAATGCACCCAAAACCTAAACCAAACGTTGCAGATGGTCATTTCTTCATGTGCAGTGGTGAACGCGGCACTCTCTAGCTGCCAAGAGCACTTTTTACTATGCGCACCCAACCAGAGTGACAGGAGGAGCACATTTCAGAAAACGTGCTCAGCTCGTCGAGAAAATGCGATTTAAGCAATAAAATTAAAAATGCACCTAAAACCTAAACCAAACGTTGCAGATGGTCATTTCTTCATGCGCAGTGGTCAACGCGGCACTCTCTAGCTGCCAAGAGCACTTTTTACTATGCGCACCCAACCAGAGTGACGGGAGGAGCACATTTCAGAAAACGTGCTCAGCTCGTCCAGACAATGCGATTTAAGCAATAAAATTAAAAATGCACCCAAAACCTAAACCAAACGTTGCAGGTGGTTATTTCTTCATGCGCAGTGGTCAACGCGGCACTCTCTAGCTGCCAAGAGAACTTTTTACTATGCGCACCCAACCAGAGTGACGGGAGGAGCACATTTCAGAAAACGTGCTCAGCTCGTCGAGAAAATGCGATTTAAGCAATAAAATTTAAAATGCACCTAAAACCTAAACCAAACGTTGCAGGTGGTTATTTCTTCATGCGCAGCAGTCAACGCGGCACTCTCTAGCTGCCAAGAGCACTTTTTACTATGCGCACCCAACCAGAGTGACGGGAGGAGCACATTTCAGAAAACGTGCTCAGCTCGTCGAGAAAATGCGATTTAAGCAATAAAATTAAAAATGCACCTAAAATATATACCAAACGTTGCAGGTGGTTATTTCTTCATATGCAGTGGTCAACGCGGCACTCTCTAGCTGCCAAGAGCACTTTTTACTATGCGCACCCAACCAGAGTGACGGGAGGAGCACATTCCAGAAAACGTGCTCAGCTCGTCGAGAAAATGCGATTTAAGCAATAAAATTAAAAATGCACCCAAAACCTAAACCAAACGTTGCAGATGGTCATTTCTTCATGCGCAGTGGTCAACGCGGCACTCTCTAGCTGCCAAGAGCACTTTTTACTATGCGCACCCAACCAGAGTGACGGGAGGAGCACATTTCAGAAAACGTGCTCAGCTCGTCGAGAAAATGCAATTTAAGCAATAAAATTTAAAATGCACCTAAAACCTAAACCAAACGTTGCAGGTGGTTATTTCTTCATGCGCAGTGGTCAACGCGGCACTCTCTAGCTGCCAAGAGCACTTTTTACTATGCGCACCCAACCAGAGTGACGGGAAGAGCACATTCCAGAAAACGTGCTCAGCTCGTCGAGAAAATGCGATTTAAGCAATAAAATTAAAAATGCACTTAAAAACCTAAACCAAACGTTGCAGGTGGTTATTTCTTCATGCGCATTGGTCAACGCGGCACTCTCTAGCTGCCAAGAGCACTTTTTACTATGTGCACCCAACCAGAGTGACGGGAGGAGCACATTTCAGAAAACGTGCTCAGCTCGTCGAGAAAATGCGATTTAAGCAATAAAATTAAAAATGCACCCAAAACATTAAACCAAAGGTTGCAGGTGGTTATTTCTTCATGCGCAGTGGTCAACGCGGCACTCTCTAGCTGCCAAGAGCATTTTTTACTATGCGCACCCAACCAGAGTGACGGGAGGAGCACATTTCAGAAAACGTGCTCAGCTCGTCGAGTAAATGCGATTTAAGCAATAAAATTAAAAATGCACCCAAAACCTAAACCAAACGTTGCAGGTGGTTATTTCTACATGCGCAGTGGTCAACGCGGCACTCTCTAGCTGCCAAGAGCACTTTTTACTATGCGCACCCAACCAGAGTGACGGGAGGAGCACATTTCAGAAAACGTGCTCAGCTCGTCCAGAAAATGCGATTTAAGCAATACAATTAAAAATGCACCTAAAACCTAAACCAAACGTTGCAGAAGGTCATTTCTTCATGCGCAGTGGTCAACGCGGCACTCTCTAGCTGCCAAGAGCACTTTTTACTATGCACACCCAACCAGAGTGACGGGAGGAGCACATTTCAGAAAACGTACTCAGCTCGTCCAGACAATGCGATTTAAGCAATAAAATTAAAAATGCACCCAAAACCTAAACCAAACGTTGCAGGTGGTTATTTCTTCATGCGCAGTGGTCAACGCGGCACTCTCTAGCTGCCAAGAGCACTTTTTACTATGCGCACCCAACCAGAGTGACGGGAGGAGCGCATTTCAGAAAACGTGCTCAGCTCGTCGAGAAAATGCGATTTAAGCAATAAAATTAAAAATGCACCTAAAACCTAAACCAAAAGTTGCAAGTGGTTATTTCTTCATGCGCAGCAGTCAACGCGGCACTCTCTAGCTGCCAAGAGCACTTTTTACTATGCGCACCCAACCAGAGTGACGGGAGGAGCACATTTCAGAAAACGTGCTCAGCTCGTCGAGAAAATGCGAATTAAGCAATAAAATTAAAAATGCACCTAAAACCTAAACCAAACGCTGCAGATGGTCATTTCTTCATGCGCAGTTGTCAACGCGGCACTCTCTAGCTGCCAAGAGCACTTTTTACTATACACACCCAACCAGAGTGACGGGAGGAGCACATTCCAGAAAACGTGCTCAGCTCGTCGAGAAAATGCGATTTAAGCAATAAAATTAAAAATGCACCCAAAACCTAAACCAAACGTTGCAGATGGTCATTTCTTTATGTGCAGTGGTCAACGCGGCACTCTCTAGCTGCCAAGAGCACTTTTTACTATGCACACCCAACCAGAGTGACGGGAGGAGCGCATTCCAGAAAACGTGCTCAGCTCGTCGAGAAAATGCGATTTAAGCAATAAAATTAAAAATGCACCCAAAACCTAAACCAAACGTTGCAGATGGTCATTTCTTCATGTGCAGTGGTGAACGCGGCACTCTCTAGCTGCCAAGAGCACTTTTTACTATGCGCACCCAACCAGAGTGACAGGAGGAGCACATTTCAGAAAACGTGCTCAGCTCGTTGAGAAAATGCGATTTAAGCAATAAAATTAAAAATGCACCCAAAACCTAAACCAAACGTTGCAGGTGGTTATTTCTTCATGCGCAGTGGTCAACGCGGCAATCTCTAGCTGCCAAGAGCACTTTTTACTATGCGCACCCAACCAGAGTGACGGGAGGAGCGCATTTCAGAAAACGTGCTCAGCTCGACGAAAAAATGCGATTTAAGCAATACAATTAAAAATGCACCCAAAACCTAAACCAAACGTTGCAGGTGGTTATTTTTTCATGCGCAGTGGTCAACGCGGCACTCTCTAGCTGCCAAGAGCACTTTTTACTATGCGCACCCAACCAGAGTGACGGGAGGAGCACATTTCAGAAAACGTGCTCAGCTCGTCGAGAAAATGCGATTTAAGCAATAAAATTAAAAATGCACCTAAAACCTAAACCAAACGTTGCAGGTGGTTATTTCTTCGTGCGCAGCAGTCAACGCGGCACTCTCTAGCTGCCAAGAGCACTTTTTACTATGCGCACCCAACCAGAGTGACGGGAGGAGCACATTTCAGAAAACGTGCTCAGCTCGTCGAGTAAATGCAATTTAAGCAATAAAATTAAAAATGCACCCAAAACCTAAACCAAACGTTGCAGGTGGTTATTTCTTCATGCGCAGTGGTCAACGCGGCACTCTCTAGCTGCCAAGAGCACTTTTTACTATGCGCACCCAACCAGAGTGACGGGAGGAGCACATTTCAGAAAACGTGCTCAGCTCGTCCAGAAAATGCGATTTAAGCAATAAAATTAAAAATGCACCTAAAACCTAAACCAAACGTTGCAGATGGTCATTTCTTCATGCGCAGTGGTCAACGCGGCACTCTCTAGCTGCCAAGAGCACTTTTTACTATGCGCACCCAACCAGAGTGACGGGAGGAGCACATTTCAGAAAACGTGCTCAGCTCGTCGAGAAAATGCGATTTAAGCAATAAAATTAAAAATGCACCCAAAACCTAAACCAAACGTTGCAGGTGGTTATTTCTTCATGCGCAGTGGTCAACGCGGCACTCTCTAGCTGCCAAGAGCACTTTTTACTATGCGCACCCAACCAGAGTGACGGGAGGAGCGCATTTCAGAAAACGTGCTCAGCTCGTCGAGAAAATGCGATTTAAGCAATAAAATTTAAAATGCACCCAAAACCTAAACCAAACGTTGCAGATGGTCATTTCTTCATGTGCAGTGGTGAACGCGGCACTCTCTAGCTGCCAAGAGCACTTTTTACTATGCGCACCCAACCAGAGTGACAGGAGGAGCACATTTCAGAAAACGTGCTCAGCTCGTCGAGAAAATGCGATTTAAGCAATAAAATTAAAAATGCACCTAAAACCTAAACCAAACGTTGCAGATGGTCATTTCTTCATGCGCAGTGGTCAACGCGGCACTCTCTAGCTGCCAAGAGCACTTTTTACTATGCGCACCCAACCAGAGTGACGGGAGGAGCACATTTCAGAAAACGTGCTCAGCTCGTCCAGACAATGCGATTTAAGCAATAAAATTAAAAATGCACCCAAAACCTAAACCAAACGTTGCAGGTGGTTATTTCTTCATGCGCAGTGGTCAACGCGGCACTCTCTAGCTGCCAAGAGAACTTTTTACTATGCGCACCCAACCAGAGTGACGGGAGGAGCACATTTCAGAAAACGTGCTCAGCTCGTCGAGAAAATGCGATTTAAGCAATAAAATTTAAAATGCACCTAAAACCTAAACCAAACGTTGCAGGTGGTTATTTCTTCATGCGCAGCAGTCAACGCGGCACTCTCTAGCTGCCAAGAGCACTTTTTACTATGCGCACCCAACCAGAGTGACGGGAGGAGCACATTTCAGAAAACGTGCTCAGCTCGTCGAGAAAATGCGATTTAAGCAATAAAATTAAAAATGCACCTAAAACCCAAACCAAACGTTGCAGGTGGTTATTTCTTCATGCGCAGTGGTCAACGCGGCACTCTCTAGCTGCCAAGAGCACTTATTACTATGCGCACCCAACAAGAGTGACGGGAGGAGCACATTCCAGAAAACGTGCTCAGCTCGTCGAGAAAATGCGATTTAAGCAATAAAATTAAAAATGCACCCAAAACCTAAACATAACATAGCAGATGGTCATTTCTTCATGTGCAGTGGTGAACGCGGCACTCTCTAGCTGCCAAGAGCACTTTTTACTATGCGCACCCAACCAGAGTGACAGGAGGAGCACATTTCAGAAAACGTGCTCAGCTCGTTGAGAAAATGCGATTTAAGCAATAAAATTAAAAATGCACCCAAAACCTAAACAAAACGTTGCAGGTGGTTATTTCTTCATGCGCAGTGGTCAACGCGGCACTCTTTAGCTGCCAAGAGCACTTTTTACTATGCGCACCCAACCAGAGGGACGGGAGGAGCGCATTTCAGAAAACGTGCTCAGCTCGACGAGAAAATGCGATTTAAGCAATAAAATTAAAAATGCACCCAAAACCTAAACCAAACGTTGCAGGTGGTTATTTCTTCTTGCGCAGTGGTCAACGCGGCACTCTCTAGCTGCCAAGAGCACTTTTTACGATGCACACCCAACCAGAGTGACGGGAGGAGCGCATTTTAGAAAACGTGCTCAGCTCGACGAGAAAATGCGATTTAAGCAATAAAATTAAAAATGCACCCAAAACCTAAACCAAACGTTGCAGGTGGTTATTTCTTCATGCGCAGTGGTCAACGCGGCACTCTCTAGCTGCCAAGAGCACTTTTTACTATGCACACCCAACCAGAGTGACGGGAGGAGCACATTTCAGAAAACGTGCTCAGCTCGTCCAGACAATGCGATTTAAGCAATAAAATTAAAAATGCACCTAAAACCTAAACCAAACGTTGCAGGTGGTTATTTCTTCATGCGCAGTGGTCAACGCGGCACTCTCTCGCTGCCAAGAGCACTTTTTACTATGCGCACCCATCCAGAGTGACGGGAGGAGCACATTCCAGAAAACGTGCTCAGCTCGTCGAGAAAATGCGATTTAAGCAATAAAATTAAAAATGCACCTAAAACCTAAACCAAACGTTGCAGGTGGTTATTTCTTCATGCGCAGCAGTCAACGCGGCACTCTCTAGCTGCCAAGAGCACTTTTTACTATGCGCACCCAACCAGAGTGACGGGAGGAGCACATTTCAGAAAACGTGCTCAGCTCGTCGAGAAAATGCGATTTAAGCAATAAAATTAAAAATGCACCTAAAACCTAAACCAAACGTTGCAGGTGGTTATTTCTTCATATGTAGCAGTCAACGCGGCACTCTCTAGCTGCCAAGAGCACTTTTTACTATGCGCACCCAACCAGAGTGACGGGAGGAGCACATTTCAGAAAACGTGCTCAGCTCGTTGAGAAAATGCGATTTAAGCAATAAAATTAAAAATGTACCCAAAACCTAAACCAAACGTTGCAGGTGGTTATTTCTTCATGCGCAGTGGTCAACGCGGCACTCTTTAGCTGCCAAGAGCACTTTTTACTATGCGCACCCAACCAGAGGGACGGGAGGAGCGCATTTCAGAAAACGTGCTCAGCTCGACGAGAAAATGCGATTTAAGCAATAAAATTAAAAATGCACCCAAAACCTAAACCAAACGTTGCAGGTGGTTATTTCTTCTTGCGCAGTGGTCAACGCGGCACTCTCTAGCTGCCAAGAGCACTTTTTACGATGCACACCCAACCAGAGTGACGGGAGGAGCGCATTTTAGAAAACGTGCTCAGCTCGACGAGAAAATGCGATTTAAGCAATAAAATTAAAAATGCACCCAAAACCTAAACCAAACGTTGCAGGTGGTTATTTCTTCATGCGCAGTGGTCAACGCGGCACTCTCTAGCTGCCAAGAGCACTTTTTACTATGCACACCCAACCAGAGTGACGGGAGGAGCACATTTCAGAAAACGTGCTCAGCTCGTCGAGAAAATGCGATTTAAGCAATAAAATTAAAAATGCACCCAAAACCTAAACCAAACGTTGCAGGTGGTTATTTCTTCATGCGCAGTGGTCAACGCGGCACTCTCTAGCTGCCAAGAGCACTTTTTACTATGCGCACCCAACCAGAGTGACGGGAGGAGCACATTTTAGAAAACGTGCTCAGCTCGTCGAGAAAATGCGATTTAAGCAATAAAATTAAAAATGCACCTAAAAACCTAAACCAAACGTTGCAGGTGGTTATTTCTTCATGCGCATTGGTCAACGCGGCACTCTCTAGCTGCCAAGAGCACTTTTTACTATGCGCACCCAACCAGAGTGACGGGAGGAGCACATTTCAGAAAACGTGCTCAGCTCGTCCAGAAAATGCGATTTAAGCAATAAAATTAAAAATGCACCTAACACCTAAACCAAACGTTGCAGATGGTCATTTCTTCATGCGCAGTGGTCAACGCGGCACTCTCTAGCTGCCAAGAGCACTTTTTACTATGCACACCCAACCAGAGTGACGGGAGGAGCACATTTCAGAAAACGTGCTCAGCTCGTCCAGACAATGCGATTTAAGCAATAAAATTAAAAATGCACCTAAAACCTAAACCAAACGTTGCAGGTGGTTATTTCTTCATGCGCAGTGGTCAACGCGGCACTCTCTCGCTGCCAAGAGCACTTTTTACTATGCGCACCCATCCAGAGTGACGGGAGGAGCACATTCCAGAAAACGTGCTCAGCTCGTCGAGAAAATGCGATTTAAGCAATAAAATTAAAAATGCACCTAAAACCTAAACCAAACGTTGCAGGTGGTTATTTCTTCATGCGCAGCAGTCAACGCGGCACTCTCTAGCTGCCAAGAGCACTTTTTACTATGCGCACCCAACCAGAGTGACGGGAGGAGCACATTTCAGAAAACGTGCTCAGCTCGTCGAGAAAATGCGATTTAAGCAATAAAATTAAAAATGCACCTAAAACCTAAACCAAAAGTTGCAGGTGGTTATTTCTTCATGCGCAGCAGTCAACACGGCACTCTCTAGCTGCCAAGAGCACTTTTTACTATGCGCACCCAACCAGAGTGACGGGAGGAGCACATTTCAGAAAACGTGCTCAGCTCGTCGAGAAAATGCGATTTAAGGAATAAAATCAAAAATGCACCCAAAACCTAAACCAAACGTTGCAGATGGTCATTTCTTCATGTGCAGTGGTCAACGCGGCACTCTCTAGCTGCCAAGAGCACTTTTTACTATGCACACCCAACCAGAGTGACGGGAGGAGCGCATTTCAGAAAACGTGCTCAGCTCGTCGAAAAAATGCGATTTAAGCAATAAAATTAAAAATGCACCCAAAACCTAAACCAAACGTTGCAGGTGGTTATTTCTTCATGCGCAGTGGTCAACGCGGCACTCTCTAGCTGCCAAGAGCACTTTTTACTATGCGCACCCAACCAGAGTGACGGGAGGAGCACATTTCAGAAAACGTGCTCAGCTCGTCGAGAAAATGCGATTTAAGCAATAAAATTAAAAATGCACCTAAAACCTAAACCAAACGCTGAAGATGGTCATTTCTTCATGCGCAGTGGTCAACGCGGCACTCTCTAGCTGCCAAGAGCACATTTTACTATAAACACCCAACCAGAGTGACGGGAGGAGCACATTCCAGAAAACGTGCTCAGCTCGTCGGGAAAATGCGATTTAAGCAATAAAATTAAAAATGCACCCAAAACCTAAACCAAACGTTGCAGGTGGTTATTTCTTCATGCGCAGTGGTCAACGCGGCACTCTCTAGCTGCCAAGAGCACTTTTTACTATGCGCACCCAACCAGAGTGACGGGAGGAGCACATTTCAGAAAACGTGCTCAGCTCGTCCAGAAAATGCGATTTAAGCAATACAATTAAAAATGCACCTAAAACCTAAACCAAACGTTGCAGGTGGTTATTTCTTCATGCGCAGTGGTCAACGCGGCACTCTCTAGCTGCCAAGAGCACTTTTTACTATGCGCACCCACCCAGAGTGACGGGAGGAGCACATTTCAGAAAACGTGCTCAGCTCGTCGAGAAAATGCGATTTAAGCAATAAAATTAAAAATGCACCTAAAATCTATACCAAACGTTGCAGGTGGTTATTTCTTCATATGCAGTGGTCAACGCGGCACTCTCTAGCTGCCAAGAGCACTTTTTACTATGCGCACCCAACCAGAGTGACGGGAGGAGCACATTCCAGAAAACGTGCTCAGCTCGTCGAGAAAATGCGATTTAAGCAATAAAATTAAAAATGCACCCAAAACCTAAACCAAACGTTGCAGATGGTCATTTCTTCATGCGCAGTGGTCAACGCGGCACTCTCTAGCTGCCAAGAGCACTTTTTACTATGCACACCCAACCAGAGTGATGGGAGGAGCGCATTTTAGAAAACGTGCTCAGCTCGACGAGAAAATGCAATTTAAGCAATAAAATTAAAAATGCACCCAAAACCTAAACCAAACGTTGCAGGTGGTTATTTCTTCATGCGCAGTGGTCAACGCGGCACTCTTTAGTTGCCAAGAGCACTTTTTACTATGCGCACCCAACCAGAGTGACGGGGGGAGCACATTTCAGAAAACGTGCTCAGCTCGTCCAGAAAATGCGATTTAAGCAATAAAATTAAAAATGCACCTAAAACCTAAACCAAACGTTGCAGATGGTCATTTCTTCATGCGCAGTGGTCAACGCGGCACTCTCTAGCTGCCAAGAGCACTTTTTACTATGCACACCCAACCAGAGTGACGGGAGGAGCACATTTCAGAAAACGTGCTCAGCTCGTCCAGACAATGCGATTTAAGCAATAAAATTAAAAATGCACCCAAAACCTAAACCAAACGTTGCAGGTGGTTATTTCTTCATGCGCAGTGGTCAACGCGGCACTCTCTAGCTGCCAAGAGCACTTTTTACTATGCGCACCCAACCAGAGTGACGGGAGGAGCACATTTCAGAAAACGTGCTCAGCTCGTCGAGAAAATGCGATTTAAGCAATAAAATTAAAAATGCACCTAAAACCTAAACCAAACGCTGCAGATGGTCATTTCTTCATGCGCGGTGGTCAACGCGGCACTCTCTAGCTGCCAAGAACACTTTTTACTATACACACCCAACCAGAGTGACGGGAGGAGCACATTCCAGAAAACGTGCTCAGCTCGTCGAGAAAATGCGATTTAAGCAATAAAATTAAAAATGCACCCAAAACCTAAACCAAACGTTGCAGATGGTAATTTCTTCATGTGCAGTGGTCAACGCGGCACTCTCTAGCTGCCAAGAGCACTTTTTACTATGCGCACCCAACCAGAGTGACGGGAGGAGCGCATTTCAGAAAACGTGCTCAGCTCGTCGAGAAAATGCGATTTAAGCAATAAAATTAAAAATGCACCCAAAACCTAAACCAAACGTTGCAGGTGGTTATTTCTTCATGTGCAGTGGTCAACGCGGCACTCTCTAGCTGCCAAGAGCACTTTTTACTATGCGCACCCAACCAGAGTGACGGGAGGAGCACATTTCAGAAAACGTGCTCAGCTCGTCGAGAAAATGCGATTTAAGCAATAAAATTAAAAATGCACCCAAAACCTAAACCAAACGTTGCAGGTGGTTATTTCTTCATATGCAGCAGTCAACGCGGCACTCTCTAGCTGCCAAGAGCACTTTTTACTATGCGCACCCAACCAGAGTGACGGGAGGAGCACATTTCAGAAAACGTGCTCAGCTCGTCGAGAAAATGCGATTTAAGCAATAAAATAAAAAATGCACCTAAAACCTAAACCAAACGTTGCAGGTGGATATTTCTTCATGCGCAGTGGTCAACGCGGCACTCTCTAGCTGCCAAGAGCACTTTTTACTATGAGCACCCAACCAGAGTGACGTGAGGAGCACATTTCAGAAAACGTGCTCGGCTCGTCGAGAAAATGCGATTTAAGCAATAACATTAAAAATGCACCTAAAACCTAAACCAAACGTTGCAGGTGGTTATTTCTTCATGCGCAGTGGTCAACGCGGCACTCTCTCGCTGCCAAGAGCACTTTTTACTATGCGCACCCAACCAGAGTGACGGGAGGAGCACATTTCAGAAAACGTGCTCAGCTCGTCGAGAAAATGAGATTTAAGCAATAAAATTAAAAATGCACCTAAAACCTAAACCAAACGTTGCAGGTGGTTATTTCTTCATATGCAGCAGTCAACGCGGCACTCTCTAGCTGCCAAGAGCACTTTTTACTATGCGCACCCAACCAGAGTGACGGGAGGAGCACATTTCAGAAAACGTGCTCAGCTCGTCGAGAAAATAAGATTTAAGCAATAAAATTAAAAATGCACCTAAAAACCTAAACCAAACGTTGCAGGTGGTTATTTCTTCATGCGCATTGGTCAAAGCGGCACTCTGTAGCTGCCAAGAGCACTTTTTACTATGCGCACCCAACCAGAGTGACGGGAGGAGCACATTTCAGAAAACGTGCTCAGCTCGTCGAGAAAATGCGATTTAAGCAATAAAATTAAAAATGCACCTCAAACCTAAACCAAACGTTGCAGGTGGTTATTTCTTCATATGCAGCAGTCAACGCGGCACTCTCTAGCTGCCAAGAGCACTTTTTACTATGCGCACCCAACCAGAGTGACGGGAGGAGCACATTTCAGAAAACGTGCTCAGCTCGTCGAGAAAATGCGATTTAGGCAATAAAATTAAAAATGCACCTAAAACCTAAACCAAAAGTTGCAGGTGGTTATTTATTCATGCGCAGCAGTCAACACGGCACTCTCTAGCTGCCAAGAGCACATTTTACTATGCGCACCCAACCAGAGTGACGGGAGGAGCACATTTCAGAAAACGTGCTCAGCTCGTCGAGAAAATGCGATTTAAGCAATAAAATTAAAAATGCACCCAAAACCTAAACCACACGTTGCAGATGGTCATTTCTTCATGTGCAGTGGTCAACGCGGCACTCTCTAGCTGCCAAGAGCACTTTTTACAATGCACACCCAACCAGAGTGACGGGAGGAGCGCATTTCAGAAAACGTGCTCAGCTCGTCGAGAAAATGCGATTTAAGCAATAAAATTAAAAATGCGCCCAAAACCTAAACCAAACGTTGTAGGTGGTTATTTCTTCATGCGCAGTGGTCAACGCGGCACTCTCTAGCTGCCAAGAGCACTTTTTACTATGCGCACCCAACCAGAGCGACGGGAGGAGCACATTTCAGAAAACGTGCTCAGCTCGTCGAGAAAATGCGATTTAAGCAATAAAATTAAAAATGCACCTAAAACTTAAACCAAACGCTGCAGATGGTCATTTCTTCATGCGCAGTGGTCAACGCGGCACTCTCTAGCTGCCAAGAGCACTTTTTACTATGCGCACCCAACCAGAGTGACGGGAGGAGCACATTTCAGAAAACGTGCTCAGTTCGTCGAGTAAATGCGATTTAAGCAATAAAATTAAAAATGCACCCAAAACCTAAACCAAACGTTGCAGGTGGTTATTTCTTCATGCGCAGTGGTCAACGCGGCACTCTCTAGCTGCCAAGAGCACTTTTTACTATGCGCACCCAACCAGAGTGACGGGAGGAGCGCATTTCAGAAAACGTGCTCAGCTCGTCGAGAAAATGCGATTTAAGCAATAAAATTAAAAATGCACCTAAAACCTAAACCAAAAGTTGCAGGTGGTTATTTCTTCATGCGCAGCAGTCAACGCGGCACTTTCTAGCTGTAAAGAGCACTTTTTACTATGCGCACCCAACCAGAGTGACGGGAGGAGCACATTTCAGAAAACGTGCTCAGCTCGTCGAGAAAATGCGATTTAAGCAATAAAATTAAAAATGCACCTAAAACCTAAACCAAACGCTGCAGATGGTTATTTCTTCATGCGCAGTGGTCAACGCGGCAGTCTCTAGCTGCCAAGAGCACTTTTTACTATGCTCACCCAACCAGAGTGACGGGAGGAGCACATTTCAGAAAACGTGCTCAGCTCGTCCAGAAAATGCGATTTAAGCAATAAAATTAAAAATGCACCTAAAACCTAAACCAAACGTTGCAGATGGTCATTTCTTCATGCGCAGTGGTCAACGCGGCACTCTCTAGCTGCCAAGAGCACTTTTTACTATGCACAATCAACCAGAGTGACGGGAGGAGCGCATTTTAGAAAACGTGCTCAGCTCGACGAGAAAATGCGATTTAAGCAATAAAATTAAAAATGCACCCAAAACCTAAACCAAACGTTGCAGGTGGTTATTTCTTCATGCGCAGTGGTCAACGCGGCACTCTCTAGCTGCCAAGAGCACTTTTTACTATGCGCACCCAACCAGAGTGACGGGAGGAGCACATTTCAGAAAACGTGCTCAGCTCGTCGAGAAAATGCGATTTAAGCAATAAAATTAAAAATGCACCTAAAATCTATACCAAACGTTGCAGGTGGTTATTTCTTCATATGCAGTGGTCAACGCGGCACTCTCTGGCTGCCAAGAGCACTTTTTACTATGAGCACCCAACCAGAGTGACGGGAGGAGCACATTCCAGAAAACGTGCTCAGCTCGTTGAGAAAATGCGATTTAAGCAATAAAATTAAAAATGCACCCAAAACCTTAACCAAACGTTGCAGATGGTCATTTCTTCATGCGCAGTGGCCAACGCGGCACTCTCTAGCTGCCAAGAGAACTTTTTACTATGCGCACCCAACCAGAGTGACGGAAGGAGCACATTTCAGAAAACGTGCTCAGCTCGTCGAGAAAATCCGATTTAAGCAATAAAATTAAAAATGCACCCAAAACCTAAACCAAACGTTGCAGGTGGTTATTTCTTCATGCGCAGTGGTCAACGCGGCACTCTCTAGCTGCCAAGAGCACTTTTTACTATGCACACCCAACCAGAGTGACGGGAAGAGCGCATTTTAGAAAACGTGCTCAGCTCGACGAGAAAATGCGATTTAAGCAATAAAATTAAAAATGCACCCAAAACCTAAACCAAACGTTGCAGGTGGTTATTTCTTCATGCGCAGTGGTCAACGCGGCACTCTCTAGCTGCCAAGAGCACTTTTTACTATGCGCACCCAACCAGAGTGACGGGAGGAGCACATTTCAGAAAACGTGCTCAGCTCGTCGAGTAAATGCGATTTAAGCAATAAAATTAAAAATGCACCCAAAACCTAAACCAAACGTTGCAGGTGGTTATTTCTTCATGCGCAGTGGTCAACGCGGCAGTCTCTAGCTGCCAAGAGCACTTTTTACTATGCTCACCCAACCAGAGTGACGGGAGGAGCACATTTCAGAAAACGTGCTCAGCTCGTCCAGAAAATGCGATTTAAGCAATAAAATTAAAAATGCACCTAAAACCTAAACCAAACGTTGCAGATGGTCATTTCTTCATGCGCAGTGGTCAACGCGGCACTCTCTAGCTGCCAAGAGCACTTTTTACTATGCACACCCAACCAGAGTGACGGGAGGAGCACATTTCAGAAAACGTGCTCAGCTCGTCCAGACAATGCGATTTAAGCAATAAAATTAAAAATGCACCCAAAACCTAAACCAAACGTTGCAGGTGGTTATTTCTTAATGCGCAGTGGTCAACGCGGCACTCTCTAGCTGCCAAGAGCACTTTTTACTATGCGCACCCAACCAGAGTGACGGGAGGAGCGCATTTCAGAAAACGTGCTCAGCTCGTCGAGAAAATGCGATTTAAGCAATAAAATTAAAAATGCACCTAAAACCTAAACCAAACGTTGCAGGTGGTTATTTCTTCATGCGCAGCAGTCAACGCGGCACTCTCTAGCTGCCAAGAGCACTTTTTACTATGCGGACCCAACCAGAGTGACGGGAGGAGCACATTTCAGAAAACGTGCTCAGCTCGTCGAGAAAATGCGATTTAAGCAATAAAATAAAAAATGCACCTAAAACCTAAACCAAACGCTGCAGATGGTCATTTCTTCATGTGCAGTGGTCAACGCGGAACTCTATAGCTGCCAAGAGCACTTTTTACTATGCGCACCCAACCAGACTGACGGGAGGAGCACATTTCAGAAAACGTGCTCAGTTATTCGAGAAAATGCGATTTAAGGAACAAAATTAAAAATGCACCCAAAACCTAAACCAAACGTTGCAGGTGGTTATTTCTTCATGCGCAGCAGTCAACGCGGCACTCTCTAGCTGCCAAGAGCACTTTTTAATATGCACACCCAACAAGAGTGACGGGAGGAGCGCATTTCAGAAAACGTGCTCAGCTCGACGAGAACATGCGATTTAAGCAATAAAATTAAAAATGCACCCAAAACCTAAACCAAACGTTGCAGGTGGTTATTTCTTCATGCGCAGTGGTCAAGGCGGCACTCTCTAGCTGCCAAGAGCACTTTTTACTATGCGCACCCAACCAGAGTGACGGGAGGAGCACATTTCAGAAAACGTGCTCAGCTCGTCGAGAAAATGCGATTTAAGCAATGAAATTAAAAATGCACCCAAAACCTAAACCAAACGTTGCAGGTGGTTATTTCTTCATGCGCAGTGGTCAACGCGGCACTCTCTAGCTGCCAAGAGCACTTTTTACTATGCGCACCCAACCAGAGTGACGGGAGGAGCACTTTTCAGAAAACGTGCTCAGCTCGTCGAGAAAATGCGAATTAAGCAATAAAATTAAAAATGCACCCAAAACCTAAACCAAACGTTGCAGATGGTCATTTCTTCATGCGCAGTGGTCAACGCGGCACTCTCTAGCTGCCAAGAGCACTTTTTACTATGCGCACCCAACCAGAGTGACGGGAGGAGCACATTTCAGAAAACGTGCTCAGCTCGTCGAGAAAATGCGATTTAAGCAATGAAATTAAAAATGCACCTAAAACCCAAACCAAACGTTGCAGGTGGTTATTTCTTCATGCGCAGTGGTCAACGCGGCACTCTCTAGCTGCCAAGAGCACTTTTTACTATGCGCACCCAACCAGAGTGACGGGAGGAGCACATTTCAGAAAACGTGCTCAGCTCGTCGAGAAAATGCGATTTAAGCAATAAAATTAAAAATGCACCTAAAACCTAAACCAAACGTTGCAGGTGGTTATTTCTTCGTGCGCAGTTGTCAACGCGGCACTCTCTAGCTGCCAAGAGCACTTTTTACTATGCGCACCCAACCAGAGTGACGGGAGGAGCACATTTCAGAAAACGTGCTCAGCTCGTCGAGAAAATGCGATTTAAGCAACAAAATTAAAAATGCACCCAAAACCTAAACCAAACGTTGCAGGTGGTTATTTCTTCATGCGCAGCAGTCAACGCGGCACTCTCTAGCTGCCAAGAGCACTTTTTACTATGCGCACCCAACCAGAGTGACGGGAGGAGCACATTTCAGAAAACGTGCTCAGCTCGTCGAGAAAATGCGATTTAAGCAATAAAATTAAAAATGCACCCAAAACCTAAACCAAACGTTGCAGGTGGTTATTTCTTCATGCGCAGTGGTAAACGCGGCACTCTCTAGCTGCCAAGAGCACTTTTTACTATGCGCACCCAACCAGAGTGACGGGAGGAGCACATTTCATAAAACGTGCTCAGCTCGTCCAGAAAATGCTATTTAAGCAATAAAATTAAAAATGCACCTAAAACCTAAACCAAACGTTGCAGATGGTCATTTCTTCATGCGCAGTGGTCAACGCGGCACTCTCTAGCTGCCAAGAGCACTTTTTACTATGCACACCCAACCAGAGTGACGGGAGGAGCACATTTCAGAAAACGTGCTCAGCTCGTCCAGAAAATGCGATTTAAGCAATAAAATTAAAAATGCACCCAAAACCTAAACCAAACGTTGCAGGTGGTTATTTCTTCATGCGCAGTGGTCAACGCGGCACTCTCTAGCTGCCAAGAGCACTTTTTACTATGCGCACCCAACCAGAGTGACGGGAGGAGCACATTTCAGAAAACGTGCTCAGCTCGTCGAGAAAATGCGATTTAAGCAATAAAATTAAGAATGCACCCAAAACCAAAACCAAACGTTACAGGTGGTTATTTCTTCGTGCGCAGCAGTCAACGCGGCACTCTCTAGCTGCCAAGAACACTTTTTACTATGCGCACCCAACCAGAGTGACGGGAGGAGCACATTTCAGAAAACGTGCTCAGCTCGTCGAGAAAATGCGATTCAAGCAATAAAATTTGAAATGCACCTAAAACCTAAACCAAACGTTGCAGGTGGTTATTTCTTCATGCGCATTGGTCAACGCGGCACTCTCTAGCTGCCAAGAGCACTTTTTACTTTGCACACCCAACCAGAGTGACGGGAGGAGCACATTTCAGAAAACGTGCTCAGCTCGTCGAGAAAATGCGATTTAAGCAATAAAATTAAAAATGCACCCAAAACCTAAACCAAACGTTGCAGGTGGTTATTTCTTCATGCGCATTGGTCAACGCGGCACTCTCTAGCTGCCAAGAGCACTTTTTACTTTGCGCACCCAACCAGAGTAACGGGAGGAACACATTTCAGAAAACGTACTCAGCTCGTCGAGAAAATGCGATTTAAGCAATAAAATTAAAAATGCACCCAAAACCTAAACCAAACGTTGCAGGTGGTTATTTCTTCATGCGCAGTGGTCAACGCGGCACTCTCTAGCTGCCAAGAGCACTTTTTACTATGCGCACCCAACCAGAGTGACGGGAGGAGCACATTTCAGAAAACGTGCTCAGCTCGTCGAGAAAATGCGATTTAAGCAATAAAATTAAAAATGCACCCAAAACCTAAACCAAACGTTGCAGATGGTCATTTCTTCATGCGCAGTGGTCAACGCGGCACTCTCTAGCTGCCAAGAGCACTTTTTACTATGCGCACCCAACCAGAGTGACGGGAGGACCACATTTCAGAAAACGTGCTCAGCTCGTCGAGAAAATGCGATTTAAGCAATAAAATTAAAAATGCACCCAAAACTTAAACCAAACGTTGCAGGTGGTTATTTCTTCATGCGCAGCAGTCAACGCGGCACTCTCTAGCTGCCAAGAGCACTTTTTACTATGCGCACCCAACCAGAGTGACGGGAGGAGCACATTTCAGAAAACGTGCTCAGCTCGTCGAGAAAATGCGATTTAAGCAATGAAATTAAAAATGCACCCAAAACCTAAACCAAACGTTGCAGGTGGTTATTTCTTCATGCGCAGTGGTCAACGCGGCACTCTCTAGCTGCCAAGAGCACTTTTTACTATGCGCACCCAACCAGAGTGACGGGAGGAGCACTTTTCAGAAAACGTGCTCAGTTCGTCGAGAAATTGCGAATTAAGCAATAAAATTAAAAATGCACCCAAAACCTAAACCAAACGTTGCAGATGGTCATTTCTTCATGCGCAGTGGTCAACGCGGCACTCTCTAGCTGCCAAGAGCACTTTTTACTATGCGCACCCAACCAGAGTGACGGGAGGAGCACATTTCAGAAAACGTGCTCAGCTCGTCGAGAAAATGCGATTTAAGCAATAAAATTAAAAATGCACCTAAAACCCAAACCAAACGTTGCAGGTGGTTATTTCTTCATGCGCAGTGGTCAACGCGGCACTCTCTAGCTGCCAAGAGCACTTTTTACTATGCGCACCCAACCAGAGTGACGGGAGGAGCACATTTCAGAAAATGTGCTCAGCTCGTCGAGAAAATGCCATTTAAGCCGTACAATTAAAAATGCACCTAAAACCTAAACCAAACGTTGCAGGTGGTTGTTTCTTCATGCGCAGTGGTCAACGTGGCACTCTCTAGCTGCCAAGAGCACTTTTTACTATGCGCACCCAACCAGAGTGACGGGAGGAGCACATTTCAGAAAACGTGCTCAGCTCGTCGAGAAAATGCGATTTAAGCAATAAAATTAAAAATGCACCTAAAACCTAAACCAAACGTTGCAGGTGGTTATTTCTTCATGCGCAGTGGTCAACGCGGCACTCTGTAGCTGCCAAGAGCACTTTTTACTATGCGCACCCACCCAGAGTGACGGGAGGAGCACATTTCAGAAAACGTGCTCACCTCGTCGAGAAAATGCGATTTAAGCAATAAAATTAAAAATGCACCTAAAACCTAAACCAAACGTTGCAGGTGGTTATTTCTTCATGCGCAGTGGTCAACGCGGCACTCTCTAGCTGCCAAGAGCACTTTTAACTATGCGCACCCAACCAGAGTGACGGGAGGAGCACATTTCAGAAAACGTGCTCAGCTCGTCGAGAAAATGCGATTTAAGCAATAAAATAAAAAATGCACCTAAAACCTAAACCAAACGTTGCAGGTGGTTATTTCTTCATGCGCAGTGGTCAACGCGGCACTCTCTAGCTGCCAAGAGCACTTTTTACTATGCGCACCCAACCAGAGTGACGGGAGGAGCACATTTCAGAAAACGTGCTCAGCTCGTCGAGAAAATGCGATTTAAGCAATAAAATTAAAAATGCACCTAAAACCTAAACCAAACGTTGCAGGTGGTTATTTCTTCATGCGCAGTGGTCAACGCGGCACTCTCTAGCTGCCAAGAGCACTTTTTACTATGCGCACCCAACCAGAGTGACGGGAGGAGCACATTTCAGAAAACGTGCTCAGCTCGTCGAGAAAATGCGATTTAAGCAATAAAATTAAAAATGCACCTAAAACCTAAACCAAACGTTGCAGGTGGTTATTTCTTCATGCGCAGTGGTCAACGCGGCACTCTCTAGCTGCCAAGAGCACTTTTTACTATGCGCACCTAACCAGAGTGACGGGAGGAGCACATTTCAGAAAACGTGCTCAGCTCGTCGAGAAAATGCGATTTACGCAATAAAATTAAAAATGCACCTAAAACCTAAACAAAACGTTGCAGGTGGTTATTTCTTCATGCGCAGTGGTCAACGCGGCACTCTCTAGCTGCCAAGAGCACTTTTTACTATGCGCACCCAACCAGAGTGACGGGAGGAGCACATTTCAGAAAACGTGCTCAGCTCGTCGAGAAAATGCGATTTAAGCAATAAAATTAAAAATGCACCCAAAACCTAAACCAAACGTTGCAGGTGGTTATTTCTTCATGCGCAGCAGTCAAAGCGGCACTCTCTAGCTGCCAAGAGCACTTTTTACTATGTGCACCCAACCAGAGTGACGGGAGGAGCACATTTCAGAAAACGTGCTCAGCTCGTCGAGAAAATGCGATTCAAGCAATAAAATTTGAAATGCACCTAAAACCTAAACCAAACGTTGCAGGTGGTTATTTCTTCATGCGCATTGGTCAACGCGGCACTCTCTAGCTGCCAAGAGCACTTTTTACTTTGCGCACCCAACCAGAGTGACGGGAGGAGCACATTTCAGAAAACGTGCTCAGCTCGTCGAGAAAATGCGATTTAAGCAATAAAATTAAAAATGCACCCAAAACCTAAACCAAACGTTGCAGGTGGTTATTTCTTCATGCGCATTGGTCAACGCGGCACTCTCTAGCTGCCAAGAGCACTTTTTACTTTGCACACCCAACCAGAGTGACGGGAGGAGCACATTTCAGAAAACGTGCTCAGCTCGTCGAGAAAATGCGATTTAAGCAATAAAATTAAAAATGCACCCAAAACCTAAACCAAACGTTGCAGGTGGTTATTTCTTCATGCGCAGTGGTCAACGCGGCACTCTCTAGCTGCCAAGAGCACTTTTTACTATGCGCTTCCCAACCAGAGTGACGGGAGGAGCACATTTCAGAAAACGTGCTCAGCTCGTCCAGAAAAGGCTATTTAAGCAATAAAATAAAAAATGCACATAAAACCTAAACCAAACGTTGCAGATGGTCATTTCTTCATGCGCAGTGGTCAATGCGGCACTCTCTAGCTGCCAAGAGCACTTTTTACTATGCGCACCAAACCAGAGTGACGGGAGGAGCACATTTCAGAAAACGTGCTCAGCTCGTCGAGAAAATGCGATTTAAGCAATAAAATTAAAACTGCACCCAAAACCTAAACCAAACGTTGCAGATGGTCATTTCTTCATGCGCAGTGGTCAACGCGGCACTCTCTAGCTGCCAAGAGCACTTTTTACTATGCACACCCAACCAGAGTGACGGGAGGAGCACATTTCAGAAAACGTGCTCAGCTCGTCGAGAAAATGCGATTTAAGCAATAAAATTAAAAATGCACCCAAAACCTAAACCAAACGTTGCAGGTGGTTATTTCTTCATGCGCAGCAGTCAACGCGGCACTCTCTAGCTGCCAAGAGCACTTTTTACTATGCGCACCCAACCAGAGTGACGGGAGGAGCACATTTCAGAAAACGTGCTCAGCTTGTCGAGAAAATGCGATTTAAGCAATAAAATTAAAAATGCACCCAAAACCTAAACCAAACGTTGCAGATGGTCATTTCTTCATGCGCAGTGGTCAACGCGGCACTCTCTAGCTGCCAAGAGCACTTTTTACTATGCGCACCCAACCAGAGTGACGGGAGGAGCACATTTCAGAAAACGTGCTCAGCTCGTCGAGAAAATGCGATTTAAGCAATAAAATTAAAAATGCACCTAAAACCCAAACCAAACGTTGCAGGTGGTTATTTCTTCATGCGCAGTGGTCAACGCGGCACTCTCTAGCTGCCAAGAGCACTTTTTACTATGCGCACCCAACCAGAGTGACGGGAGGAGCACATTTCAGAAAATGTGCTCAGCTCGTCGAGAAAATGCCATTTAAGCCGTACAATTAAAAATGCACCTAAAACCTAAACCAAACGTTGCAGGTGGTTGTTTCTTCATGCGCAGTGGTCAACGTGGCACTCTCTAGCTGCCAAGAGCACTTTTTACTATGCGCACCCAACCAGAGTGACGGGAGGAGCACATTTCAGAAAACGTGCTCAGCTCGTCGAGAAAATGCGATTTAAGCAATAAAATTAAAAATGCACCTAAAACCTAAACCAAACGTTGCAGGTGGTTATTTCTTCATGCGCAGTGGTCAACGCGGCACTCTGTAGCTGCCAAGAGCACTTTTTACTGTGCGCACCCACCCAGAGTGACGGGAGGAGCACATTTCAGAAAACGTGCTCACCTCGTCGAGAAAATGCGATTTAAGCAATAAAATTAAAAATGCACCTAAAACCTAAACCAAACGTTGCAGGTGGTTATTTCTTCATGCGCAGTGGTCGACGCGGCACTCTCTAGCTGCCAAGAGCACTTTTAACTATGCGCACCCAACCAGAGTGACGGGAGGAGCACATTTCAGAAAACGTGCTCAGCTCGTCGAGAAAATGCGATTTAAGCAATAAAATAAAAAATGCACCTAAAACCTAAACCAAACGTTGCAGGTGGTTATTTCTTCATGCGCAGTGGTCAACGCGGCACTCTCTAGCTGCCAAGAGCACTTTTTACTATGCGCACCCAACCAGAGTGACGGGAGGAGCACATTTCAGAAAACGTGCTCAGCTCGTCGAGAAAATGCGATTTAAGCAATAAAATTAAAAATGCACCTAAAACCTAAACCAAACGTTGCAGGTGGTTATTTCTTCATGCGCAGTGGTCAACGCGGCACTCTCTAGCTGCCAAGAGCACTTTTTACTAAGCGCACCCAACCAGAGTGACGGGAGGAGCACATTTCAGAAAACGTGCTCAGCTCGTCGAGAAAATGCGATTTAAGCAATAAAATTTAAAATGCACCTAAAACCTAAACCAAACGTTGCAGGTGGTTATTTCTTCATGCGCAGTGGTCAATGCGGCACTCTCTAGCTGCCAAGAGCACTTTTTACTATGCGCACCTAACCAGAGTGACGGGAGGAGCACATTTCAGAAAACGTGCTCAGCTCGTCGAGAAAATGCGATTTACGCAATAAAATTAAAAATGCACCTAAAACCTAAACAAAACGTTGCAGGTGGTTATTTCTTCATGCGCAGTGGTCAACGCGGCACTCTCTAGCTGCCAAGAGCACTTTTTACTATGCGCACCCAACCAGAGTGACGGGAGGAGCACATTTCAGAAAACGTGCTCAGCTCGTCGAGAAAATGCGATTTAAGCAATAAAATTAAAAATGCACCCAAAACCTAAACCAAACGTTGCAGGTGGTTATTTCTTCATGCGCAGCAGTCAAAGCGGCACTCTCTAGCTGCCAAGAGCACTTTTTACTATGTGCACCCAACCAAAGTGACGGGAGGAGCACATTTCAGAAAACGTGCTCAGCTCGTCGAGAAAATGCGATTCAAGCAATAAAATTTGAAATGCACCTAAAACCTAAACCAAACGTTGCAGGTGGTTATTTCTTCATGCGCATTGGTCAACGCGGCACTCTCTAGCTGCCAAGAGCACTTTTTACTTTGCGCACCCAACCAGAGTGACGGGAGGAGCACATTTCAGAAAACGTGCTCAGCTCGTCGAGAAAATGCGATTTAAGCAATAAAATTAAAAATGCACCCAAAACCTAAACCAAACGTTGCAGGTGGTTATTTCTTCATGCGCATTGGTCAACGCGGCACTCTCTAGCTGCCAAGAGCACTTTTTACTTTGCGCACCCAACCAGAGTGACGGGAGGAGCACATTTCAGAAAACGTGCTCAGCTCGTCGAGAAAATGCGATTTAAGCAATAAAATTAAAAATGCACCCAAAACCTAAACCAAACATTGCAGGTGGTTATTTCTTCATGCGCAGTGGTCAACGCGGCACTCTCTAGCTGCCAAGAGCACTTTTTACTATGCGCACCCAACCAGAGTGACGGGAGGAGCACATTTCAGAAAACGTGCTCAGCTCGTCCAGAAAAGGCTATTTAAACAATAAAATAAAAAATGCACATAAAACCTAAACCAAACGTTGCAGATGGTCATTTCTTCATGCGCAGTGGTCAATGCGGCACTCTCTAGCTGCCAAGAGCACTTTTTACTATGCGCACCAAACCAGAGTGACGGGAGGAGCACATTTCAGAAAACGTGCTCAGCTCGTCGAGAAAATGCGATTTAAGCAATAAAATTAAAACTGCACCCAAAACCTAAACCAAACGTTGCAGATGGTCATTTCTTCATGCGCAGTGGTCAACGCGGCACTCTCTAGCTGCCAAGAGCACTTTTTACTATGCACACCCAACCAGAGTGACGGGAGGAGCACATTTCAGAAAACGTGCTCAGCTCGTCGAGAAAATGCGATTTAAGCAATAAAATTAAAAATGCACCCAAAACCTAAACCAAACGTTGCAGGTGGTTATTTCTTCATGCGCAGCAGTCAACGCGGCACTCTCTAGCTGCCAAGAGCACTTTTTACTATGCGCACCCAACCAGAGTGACGGGAGGAGCACATTTCAGAAAACGTGCTCAGCTCGTCGAGAAAATGCGATTTAAGCAATAAAATTAAAAATGCACCCAAAACCTAAACCAAACGTTGCAGATGGTCATTTCTTCATGCGCAGTGGTCAACGCGGCACTCTCTAGCTGCCAAGAGCACTTTTTACTATGCGCACCCAACCAGAGTGACGGGAGGACCACATTTCAGAAAACGTGCTCAGCTCGTCGAGAAAATGCGATTTAAGCAATAAAATTAAAAATGCTCCCAAAACTTAAACCAAACGTTGCAGGTGGTTATTTCTTCATGCGCAGCAGTCAACGCGGCACTCTCTAGCTGCCAAGAGCACTTTTTACTATGCGCACCCAACCAGAGTGACGGGAGGAGCACATTTCAGAAAACGTGCTCAGCTCGTCGAGAAAATGCGATTTAAGCAATGAAATTAAAAATGCACCCAAAACCTAAACCAAACGTTGCAGGTGGTTATTTCTTCATGCGCAGTGGTCAACGCGGCACTCTCTAGCTGCCAAGAGCACTTTTTACTATGCGCACCCAACCAGAGTGACGGGAGGAGCACTTTTCAGAAAACGTGCTCAGTTCGTCGAGAAATTGCGAATTAAGCAATAAAATTAAAAATGCACCCAAAACCTAAACCAAACGTTGCAGATGGTCATTTCTTCATGCGCAGTGGTCAACGCGGCACTCTCTAGCTGCCAAGAGGACTTTTTACTATGCGCACCCAACCAGAGTGACGGGAGGAGCACATTTCAGAAAACGTGCTCAGCTCGTCGAGAAAATGCGATTTAAGCAATAAAATTAAAAATGCACCTAAAACCCAAACCAAACGTTGCAGGTGGTTATTTCTTCATGCGCAGTGGTCAACGCGGCACTCTCTAGCTGCCAAGAGCACTTTTTACTATGCGCACCCAACCAGAGTGACGGGAGGAGCACATTTCAGAAAATGTGCTTTGCTCGTCGAGAAAATGCCATTTAAGCCGTACAATTAAAAATGCACCTAAAACCTAAACCAAACGTTGCAGGTGGTTGTTTCTTCATGCGCAGTGGTCAACGTGGCACTCTCTAGCTGCCAAGAGCACTTTTTACTATGCGCACCCAACCAGAGTGACGGGAGGAGCACATTTCAGAAAACGTGCTCAGCTCGTCGAGAAAATGCGATTTAAGCAATAAAATTAAAAATGCACCTAAAACCTAAACCAAACGTTGCAGGTGGTTATTTCTTCATGCGCAGTGGTCAACGCGGCACTCTGTAGCTGCCAAGAGCACTTTTTACTATGCGCACCCACCCAGAGTGACGGGAGGAGCACATTTCAGAAAACGTGCTCACCTCGTCGAGAAAATGCGATTTAAGCAATAAAATTAAAAATGCACCTAAAACCTAAACCAAACGTTGCAGGTGGTTATTTCTTCATGCGCAGTGGTCAACGCGGCACTCTCTAGCTGCCAAGAGCACTTTTAACTATGCGCACCCAACCAGAGTGACGGGAGGAGCACATTTCAGAAAACGTGCTCAGCTCGTCGAGAAAATGCGATTTAAGCAATAAAATAAAAAATGCACCTAAAACCTAAACCAAACGTTGCAGGTGGTTATTTCTTCATGCGCAGTGGTCAACGCGGCACTCTCTAGCTGCCAAGAGCACTTTTTACTATGCGCACCCAACCAGAGTGACGGGAGGAGCACATTTCAGAAAACGTGCTCAGCTCGTCGAGAAAATGCGATTTAAGCAATAAAATTAAAAATGCACCTAAAACCTAAACCAAACGCTGCAGATGGTCATTTCTTCATGCGCAGTGGTCAACGCGGCACTCTCTAGCTGCCAAGAGCACTTTTTACTATGCGCACCCAACCAGAGTGACGGGAGGAGCACATTTCAGAAAACGTGCTCAGCTCGTCGAGAAAATGCGATTTAAGCAATAAAATTTAAAATGCACCTAAAACCTAAACCAAACGTTGCAGGTGGTTATTTCTTCATGCGCAGTGGTCAATGCGGCACTCTCTAGCTGCCAAGAGCACTTTTTACTATGCGCACCTAACCAGAGTGACGGGAGGAGCACATTTCAGAAAACGTGCTCAGCTCGTCGAGAAAATGCGATTTACGCAATAAAATTAAAAATGCACCTAAAACCTAAACAAAACGTTGCAGGTGGTTATTTCTTCATGCGCAGTGGTCAACGCGGCACTCTCTAGCTGCCAAGAGCACTTTTTACTATGCGCACCCAACCAGAGTGACGGGAGGAGCACATTTCAGAAAACGTGCTCAGCTCGTCGAGAAAATGCGATTTAAGCAATAAAATTAAAAATGCACCCAAAACCTAAACCAAACGTTGCAGGTGGTTATTTCTTCATGCGCAGCAGTCAAAGCGGCACTCTCTAGCTGCCAAGAGCACTTTTTACTATGTGCACCCAACCAGAGTGACGGGAGGAGCACATTTCAGAAAACGTGCTCAGCTCGTCGAGAAAATGCGATTCAAGCAATAAAATTTGAAATGCACCTAAAACCTAAACCAAACGTTGCAGGTGGTTATTTCTTCATGCGCATTGGTCAACGCGGCTCTCTCTAGCTGCCAAGAGCACTTTTTACTTTGCGCACCCAACCAGAGTGACGGGAGGAGCACATTTCAGAAAACGTGCTCAGCTCGTCGAGAAAATGCGATTTAAGCAATAAAATTAAAAATGCACCCAAAACCTAAACCAAACGTTGCAGGTGGTTATTTCTTCATGCGCATTGGTCAACGCGGCACTCTCTAGCTGCCAAGAGCACTTTTTACTTTGCGCACCCAACCAGAGTGACGGGAGGAGCACATTTCAGAAAACGTGCTCAGCTCGTCGAGAAAATGCGATTTAAGCAATAAAATTAAAAATGCACCCAAAACCTAAACCAAACATTGCAGGTGGTTATTTCTTCATGCGCAGTGGTCAACGCGGCACTCTCTAGCTGCCAAGAGCACTTTTTACTATGCGCACCCAACCAGAGTGACGGGAGGAGCACATTTCAGAAAACGTGCTCAGCTCGTCCAGAAAAGGCTATTTAAGCAATAAAATAAAAAATGCACATAAAACCTAAACCAAACGTTGCAGATGGTCATTTCTTCATGCGCAGTGGTCAATGCGGCACTCTCTAGCTGCCAAGAGCACTTTTTACTATGCGCACCAAACCAGAGTGACGGGAGGAGCACATTTCAGAAAACGTGCTCAGCTCGTCGAGAAAATGCGATTTAAGCAATAAAATTAAAACTGCACCCAAAACCTAAACCAAACGTTGCAGATGGTCATTTCTTCATGCGCAGTGGTCAACGCGGCACTCTCTAGCTGCCAAGAGCACTTTTTACTATGCACACCCAACCAGAGTGACGGGAGGAGCACATTTCAGAAAACGTGCTCAGCTCGTCGAGAAAATGCGATTTAAGCAATAAAATTAAAAATGCACCCAAAACCTAAACCAAACGTTGCAGGTGGTTATTTCTTCATGCGCAGCAGTCAACGCGGCACTCTCTAGCTGCCAAGAGCACTTTTTACTATGCGCACCCAACCAGAGTGACGGGAGGAGCACATTTCAGAAAACGTGCTCAGCTCGTCGAGAAAATGCGATTTAAGCAATGAAATTAAAAATGCACCCAAAACCTAAACCAAACGTTGCAGGTGGTTATTTCTTCATGCGCAGTGGTCAACGCGGCACTCTCTAGCTGCCAAGAGCACTTTTTACTATGCGCACCCAACCAGAGTGACGGGAGGAGCACTTTTCAGAAAACGTGCTCAGTTCGTCGAGAAATTGCGAATTAAGCAATAAAATTAAAAATGCACCCAAAACCTAAACCAAACGTTGCAGATGGTCATTTCTTCATGCGCAGTGGTCAACGCGGCACTCTCTAGCTGCCAAGAGCACTTTTTACTATGCGCACCCAACCAGAGTGACAGGAGGAGCACATTTCAGAAAACGTGCTCAGTTCGTCGAGAAAATGCGATTTAAGCAATAAAATTAAAAATGCACCTAAAACCCAAACCAAACGTTGCAGGTGGTTATTTCTTCATGCGCAGTGGTCAACGCGGCACTCTCTAGCTGCCAAGAGCACTTTTTACTATGCGCACCCAACCAGAGTGACGGGAGGAGCACATTTCAGAAAATGTGCTCAGCTCGTCGAGAAAATGCCATTTAAGCCGTACAATTAAAAATGCACCTAAAACCTAAACCAAACGTTGCAGGTGGTTGTTTCTTCATGCGCAGTGGTCAACGTGGCACTCTCTAGCTGCCAAGAGCACTTTTTACTATGCGCACCCAACCAGAGTGACGGGAGGAGCACATTTCAGAAAACGTGCTCAGCTCGTCGAGAAAATGCGATTTAAGCAATGAAATTAAAAATGCACCTAAAACCTAAACCAAACGTTGCAGGTGGTTATTTCTTCATGCGCAGTGGTCAACGCGGCACTCTGTAGCTGCCAAGAGCACTTTTTACTATGCGCACCCACCCAGAGTGACGGGAGGAGCACATTTCAGAAAACGTGCTCACCTCGTCGAGAAAATGCGATTTAAGCAATAAAATTAAAAATGCACCTAAAACCTAAACCAAACGTTGCAGGTGGTTATTTCTTCATGCGCAGTGGTCAACGCGGCACTCTCTAGCTGCCAAGAGCACTTTTAACTATGCGCACCCAACCAGAGTGACGGGAGGAGCACATTTCAGAAAACGTGCTCAGCTCGTCGAGAAAATGCGATTTAAGCAATAAAATAAAAAATGCACCTAAAACCTAAACCAAACGTTGCAGGTGGTTATTTCTTCATGCGCAGTGGTCAACGCGGCACTCTCTAGCTGCCAAGAGCACTTTTTACTATGCGCACCCAACCAGAGTGACGGGAGGAGCACATTTCAGAAAACGTGCTCAGCTCGTCGAGAAAATGCGATTTAAGCAATAAAATTAAAAATGCACCTAAAACCTAAACCAAACGTTGCAGGTGGTTATTTCTTCATGCGCAGTGGTCAACGCGGCACTCTCTAGCTGCCAAGAGCACTTTTTACTATGCGCACCCAACCAGAGTGACGGGAGGAGCACATTTCAGAAAACGTGCTCAGCTCGTCGAGAAAATGCGATTTAAGCAATAAAATTAAAAATGCACCCAAAACCTAAACCAAACGTTGCAGGTGGTTATTTCTTCATGCGCAGCAGTCAAAGCGGCACTCTCTAGCTGCCAAGAGCACTTTTTACTATGTGCACCCAACCAGAGTGACGGGAGGAGCACATT
The DNA here is from genome assembly GCF_024217435.2 of Syngnathus scovelli. Classification (NCBI taxonomy): domain Eukaryota; kingdom Metazoa; phylum Chordata; class Actinopteri; order Syngnathiformes; family Syngnathidae; genus Syngnathus; species Syngnathus scovelli. Next base: position 10,880,717 of record NC_090861.1, read on the forward strand.
TCAGAAAACGTGCTCAGCTCGTCGAGAAAATGCGATTCAAGCAATAAAATTTGAAATGCACCTAAAACCTAAACCAAACGTTGCAGGTGGTTATTTCTTCATGCGCATTGGTCAACGCGGCTCTCTCTAGCTGCCAAGAGCACTTTTTACTTTGCGCACCCAACCAGAGTGACGGGAGGAGCACATTTCAGAAAACGTGCTCAGCTCGTCGAGAAAATGCGATTTAAGCAATAAAATTAAAAATGCACCCAAAACCTAAACCAAACGTTGCAGGTGGTTATTTCTTCATGCGCATTGGTCAACGCGGCACTCTCTAGCTGCCAAGAGCACTTTTTACTTTGCACACCCAACCAGAGTGACGGGAGGAGCACATTTCAGAAAACGTGCTCAGCTCGTCGAGAAAATGCGATTTAAGCAATAAAATTAAAAATGCACCCAAAACCTAAACCAAACGTTGCAGGTGGTTATTTCTTCATGCGCAGTGGTCAACGCGGCACTCTCTAGCTGCCAAGAGCACTTTTTACTATGCGCACCCAACCAGAGTGACGGGAGGAGCACATTTCAGAAAACGTGCTCAGCTCGTCCAGAAAAGGCTATTTAAGCAATAAAATAAAAAATGCACATAAAACCTAAACCAAACGTTGCAGATGGTCATTTCTTCATGCGCAGTGGTCAATGCGGCACTCTCTAGCTGCCAAGAGCACTTTTTACTATGCGCACCAAACCAGAGTGACGGGAGGAGCACATTTCAGAAAACGTGCTCAGCTCGTCGAGAAAATGCGATTTAAGCAATAAAATTAAAACTGCACCCAAAACCTAAACCAAACGTTGCAGATGGTCATTTCTTCATGCGCAGTGGTCAACGCGGCACTCTCTAGCTGCCAAGAGCACTTTTTACTATGCACACCCAACCAGAGTGACGGGAGGAGCCCATTTCAGAAAACGTGCTCAGCTCGTCGAGAAAATGCGTTTTAAGCAATAAAATTAAAAATGCACCCAAAACCTAAACCAAACGTTGCAGGTGGTTATTTCTTCATGCGCAGCAGTCAACGCGGCACTCTCTAGCTGCCAAGAGCACTTTTTACTATGCGCACCCAACCAGAGTGACGGGAGGAGCACATTTCAGAAAACGTGCTCAGCTCGTCGAGAAAATGCGATTTAAGCAATAAAATTAAAAATGCACCCAAAACCTAAACCAAACGTTGCAGATGGTCATTTCTTCATGCGCAGTGGTCAACGCGGCACTATCTAGCTGCCAAAAGCACTTTTTACTATGCGCACCCAACCAGAGTGACGGGAGGACCACATTTCAGAAAACGTGCTCAGCTCGTCGAGAAAATGCGATTTAAGCAATAAAATTAAAAATGCACCCAAAACCTAAACCAAACGTTGCAGATGGTCATTTCTTCATGCGCAGTGGTCAACGCGGCACTCTCTAGCTGCCAAGAGCACTTTTTACTATGCGCACCCAACCAGAGTGACGGGAGGACCACATTTCAGAAAACGTGCTCAGCTCGTCGAGAAAATGCGATTTAAGCAATAAAATTAAAAATGCACCCAAAACTTAAACCAAACGTTGCAGGTGGTTATTTCTTCATGCGCAGCAGTCAACGCGGCACTCTCTAGCTGCCAAGAGCACTTTTTACTATGCGCACCCAACCAGAGTGACGGGAGGAGCACATTTCAGAAAACGTGCTCAGCTCGTCGAGAAAATGCGATTTAAGCAATGAAATTAAAAATGCACCCAAAACCTAAACCAAACGTTGCAGGTGGTTATTTCTTCATGCGCAGTGGTCAACGCGGCACTCTCTAGCTGCCAAGAGCACTTTTTACTATGCGCACCCAACCAGAGTGACGGGAGGAGCACTTTTCAGAAAACGTGCTCAGCTCGTCGAGAAATTGCGAATTAAGCAATAAAATTAAAAATGCACCCAAAACCTAAACCAAACGTTGCAGATGGTCATTTCTTCATGCGCAGTGGTCAACGCGGCACTCTCTAGCTGCCAAGAGCACTTTTTACTATGCGCACCCAACCAGAGTGACGGGAGGAGCACATTTCAGAAAACGTGCTCAGCTCGTCGAGAAAATGCGATTTAAGCAATAAAATTAAAAATGCACCTAAAACCCAAACCAAACGTTGCAGGTGGTTATTTCTTCATGCGCAGTGGTCAACGCGGCACTCTCTAGCTGCCAAGAGCACTTTTTACTATGCGCACCCAACCAGAGTGACGGGAGGAGCACATTTCAGAAAATGTGCTCAGCTCGTCGAGACAATGCCATTTAAGCCGTACAATTAAAAATGCACCTAAAACCTAAACCAAACGTTGCAGGTGGTTGTTTCTTCATGCGCAGTGGTCAACGTGGCACTCTCTAGCTGCCAAGAGCACTTTTTACTATGCGCACCCAACCAGAGTGACGGGAGGAGCACATTTCAGAAAACGTGCTCAGCTCGTCGAGAAAATGCGATTTAAGCAATAAAATTAAAAATGCACCTAAAACCTAAACCAAACGTTGCAGGTGGTTATTTCTTCATGCGCAGTGGTCAACGCGGCACTCTGTAGCTGCCAAGAGCACTTTTTACTGTGCGCACCCACCCAGAGTGACGGGAGGATCACATTTCAGAAAACGTGCTCACCTCGTCGAGAAAATGCGATTTAAGCAATAAAATTAAAAATGCACCTAAAACCTAAACCAAACGTTGCAGGTGGTTATTTCTTCATGCGCAGTGGTCAACGCGGCACTCTCTAGCTGCCAAGAGCACTTTTAACTATGCGCACCCAACCAGAGTGACGGGAGGAGCACATTTCAGAAAACGTGCTCAGCTCGTCGAGAAAATGCGATTTAAGCAATAAAATAAAAAATGCACCTAAAACCTAAACCAAACGTTGCAGGTGGTTATTTCTTCATGCGCAGTGGTCAACGCGGCACTCTCTAGCTGCCAAGAGCACTTTTTACTATGCGCACCCAACCAGAGTGACGGGAGGAGCACATTTCAGAAAACGTGCTCAGCTCGTCGAGAAAATGCGATTTAAGCAATAAAATTAAAAATGCACCTAAAACCTAAACCAAACGTTGCAGGTGGTTATTTCTTCATGCGCAGTGGTCAACGCGGCACTCTCTAGCTGCCAAGAGCACTTTTTACTAAGCGCACCCAACCAGAAGTGACGGGAGGAGCACATTTCAGAAAACGTGCTCAGCTCGTCGAGAAAATGCGATTTAAGCAATAAAATTTAAAATGCACCTAAAACCTAAACCAAACGTTGCAGGTGGTTATTTCTTCATGCGCAGTGGTCAATGCGGCACTCTCTAGCTGCCAAGAGCACTTTTTACTATGCGCACCTAACCAGAGTGACGGGAGGAGCACATTTCAGAAAACGTGCTCAGCTCGTCGAGAAAATGCGATTTACGCAATAAAATTAAAAATGCACCTAAAACCTAAACAAAACGTTGCAGGTGGTTATTTCTTCATGCGCAGTGGTCAACGCGGCACTCTCTAGCTGCCAAGAGCACTTTTTACTATGCGCACCCAACCAGAGTGACGGGAGGAGCACATTTCAGAAAACGTGCTCAGCTCGTCGAGAAAATGCGATTTAAGCAATAAAATTAAAAATGCACCCAAAACCTAAACCAAACGTTGCAGATGGTTATTTCTTCATGCGCAGCAGTCAAAGCGGCACTCTCTAGCTGCCAAGAGCACTTTTTACTATGTGCACCCAACCAGAGTGACGGGAGGAGCACATTTCAGAAAACGTGCTCAGCTCGTCGAGAAAATGCGATTCAAGCAATAAAATTTGAAATGCACCTAAAACCTAAACCAAACGTTGCAGGTGGTTATTTCTTCATGCGCATTGGTCAACGCGGCACTCTCTAGCTGCCAAGAGCACTTTTTACTTTGCGCACCCAACCAGAGTGACGGGAGGAGCACATTTCAGAAAACGTGCTCAGCTCGTCGAGAAAATGCGATTTAAGCAATAAAATTAAAAATGCACCCAAAACCTAAACCAAACGTTGCAGGTGGTTATTTCTTCATGCGCATTGGTCAACGCGGCACTCTCTAGCTGCCAAGAGCACTTTTTACTTTGCGCACCCAACCAGAGTGACGGGAGGAGCACATTTCAGAAAACGTGCTCAGCTCGTCGAGAAAATGCGATTTAAGCAATAAAATTAAAAATGCACCTAAAAACCTAAACCAAACGTTGCAGGTGGTTATTTCTTCATGCGCAGTGGTCAACGCGGCACTCTCTAGCTGCCAAGAGCACTTTTTACTATGCGCACCCAACCAGAGTGACGGGAGGAGCACATTTCAGAAAACGTGCTCAGCTCGTCCAGAAAAGGCTATTTAAGCAATAAAATAAAAAATGCACATAAAACCTAAACCAAACGTTGCAGATGGTCATTTCTTCATGCGCAGTGGTCAATGCGGCACTCTCTAGCTGCCAAGAGCACTTTTTACTATGCGCACCAAACCAGAGTGACGGGAGGAGCACATTTCAGAAAACGTGCTCAGCTCGTCGAGAAAATGCGATTTAAGCAATAAAAATAAAACTGCACCCAAAACCTAAACCAAACGTTGCAGATGGTCATTTCTTCATGCGCAGTGGTCAACGCGGCACTCTCTAGCTGCCAAGAGCACTTTTTACTATGCACACCCAACCAGAGTGACGGGAGGAGCACATTTCAGAAAACGTGCTCAGCTCGTCGAGAAAATGCGATTTAAGCAATAAAATTAAAAATGCACCCAAAACCTAAACCAAACGTTGCAGGTGGTTATTTCTTCATGCGCAGCAGTCAACGCGGCACTCTCTAGCTGCCAAGAGCACTTTTTACTATGCGCACCCAACCAGAGTGACGGGAGGAGCACATTTCAGAAAACGTGCTCAGCTCGTCGAGAAAATGCGATTTAAGCAATAAAATTAAAAATGCACCCAAAACCTAAACCAAACGTTGCAGATGGTCATTTCTTCATGCGCAGTGGTCAACGCGGCACTCTCTAGCTGCCAAGAGCACTTTTTACTATGCGCACCCAACCAGAGTGACGGGAGGACCACATTTCAGAAAACGTGCTCAGCTCGTCGAGAAAATGCGATTTAAGCAATAAAATTAAAAATGCACCCAAAACTTAAACCAAACGTTGCAGGTGGTTATTTCTTCATGCGCAGTGGTCAACGCGGCACTCTCTAGCTGCCAAGAGCACTTTTTACTATGCGCACCCAACCAGAGTGACGGGAGGAGCACTTTTCAGAAAACGTGCTCAGTTCGTCGAGAAATTGCGAATTAAGCAATAAAATTAAAAATGCACCCAAAACCTAAACCAAACGTTGCAGATGGTCATTTCTTCATGCGCAGTGGTCAACGCGGCACTCTCTAGCTGCCAAGAGCACTTTTTACTATGCGCACCCAACCAGAGTGACGGGAGGAGCACATTTCAGAAAACGTGCTCAGCTCGTCGAGAAAATGCGATTTAAGCAATAAAATTAAAAATGCACCTAAAACCTAAACCAAACGTTGCAGGTGGTTATTTCTTCATGCGCAGCAGTCAACGCGGCACTCTCTAGCTGCCAAGAGCACTTTTTACTATGCGCACCCAACCAGAGTGACGGGAGGAGCACATTTCAGAAAACGTGCTCAGCTCGTCGAGAAAATGCGATTTAAGCAATAAAATTAAAAATGCAACTAAAACCTAAACCAAACGTTGCAGGTGGTTATTTCTTCGTGCGCAGCAGTCAACGCGGCACTCTCTAGCTGCCAAGAGCACTTTTTACTATGCGCACCCAACCAGAGTGACGGGAGGAGCACATTTCAGAAAACGTGCTCAGCTCGTCGAGTAAATGCGATTTAAGCAATAAAATTAAAAATGCACCCAAAACCTAAACCAAACGTTGCAGGTGGTTATTTCTTCATGCGCAGTGGTCAACGCGGCACTCTCTAGCTGCCAAGAGCACTTTTTACTATGCGCACCCAACCAGAGTGACGGGAGGAGCACATTTCAGAAAACGTGCTCAGCTCGTCCAGAAAATGCGATTTAAGCAATAAAATTAAAAATGCACCCAAAACCTAAACCAAACGTTGCAGATGGCCATTTCTTCATGCGCAGTGGTCAACGCGGCACTCTCTAGCTGCCAAGAGCACTTTTTAATATGCACACCCAACAAGAGTGACGGGAGGAGCGCATTTCAGAAAACGTGCTCAGCTCGACGAGAACATGCGATTTAAGCAATAAAATTAAAAATGCACCCAAAACCTAAACCAAACGTTGCAGGTGGTTATTTCTTCATGCGCAGTGGTCAACGCGGCACTCTCTAGCTACCAAGAGCACTTTTTACTATGCGCACCCAACCAGAGTGACGGGAGGAGCACATTTCAGAAAACGTGCTCAGCTCGTCGAGAAAATGCGATTTAAGCAATAAAATTAAAAATGCACCCAAAACCTAAACCAAACGTTGCAGGTGGTTATTTCTTCATGCGCAGTGGTAAACGCGGCACTCTCTAGCTGCCAAGAGCACTTTTTACTATGCACACCCAACCAGAGTGACGGGAGGAGCACATTTCAGAAAACGTGCTCAGCTCGTCGAGAAAATGCGATTTAAGCAATAAAATTAAAAATGCACCCAAAACCTAAACCAAACGTTGCAGGTGGTTATTTCTTCATGCGCAGTGGTCAACGCGGCACTCTCTAGCTGCCAATATCACTTTTTACTATGCGCACCCAACCAGAGTGACGGGAGGAGCACATTTCATAAAACGTGCTCAGCTCGTCGATAAAATGCGATTTAAGCAATAAAATTAAAAATGCACCCAAAACCTAAACCAAACGTTGCAGGTGGTTATTTCTTCATGCGCAGTGGTCAACGCGGCACTCTCTAGCTGCCAAGAGCACTTTTTACTATGCACACCCAACCAGAGTGACGGGAGGAGCGCATTTCAGAAAACCTGCTCAGCTCGACGAGAAAATGCGATTTAAGCAATAAAATTAAAAATGCACCCAAAACCTAAACCAAACGTTGCAGGTGGTTATTTCTTCATGCGCAGTGGTCAACGCGGCACTCTCTAGCTGCCAAGAGCACTTTTTCGATGCACACCCAACCAGAGAGACGGGAGGAGCGCATTTCAGAAAACGTGCTCAGCTCGACGAGAAAATGCGATTTAAGCAATAAAATTAAAAATGCACCCAAAACCTCTAACCAAACGTTGCAGGTGGTTATTTCTTCATGCGCAGTGGTCAACGCGGCACTCTCTAGCTGCCAAGAGCACTTTTTACTATGCGCACCCAACCAGAGTGACGGGAGGAGCACATTTCAAAAAACGTGCTCAGCTCGTCGAGAAAATGCGATTTAAGCAATAAAATTAAAAATGCACCCAAAACATTAAACCAAACGTTGCAGGTGGTTATTTCTTCATGCGCAGTGGTCAACGCGGCACTCTCTAGCTGCCAAGAGCATTTTTTACTTTGCGCACCCAACCAGAGTGACGGGAGGAGCACATTTCAGAAAACGTGCTCAGCTCGTCGAGAAAATGCGATTTAAGCAATAAAATTAAAAATGCACCTAAAACCTAAACCAAACGTTGCAGGTGGTTATTTCTTCATGCGCAGTGGTCAACGCGGCACTCTCTAGCTGCCAAGAGCACTTTTTACTATGCGCACCCAACCAGAGCGACGGGAGCAGCACATTTCAGAAAACGTGCTCAGCTCGTCGAGAAAATGCGATTTAAGCAATAAAATTAAAAATGCACCTAAAACCTAAACTAAACGTTGCAGGTGGTTATTTCTTCGTGCGCAGCAGTAAACGCGGCACTCTCTAGCTGCCAAGAGCACTTTTTACTATGCGCACCCAACCAGAGTGACGGGAGGAGCACATTTCAGAAAACGTGCTCAGCTCGTCGAGTAAATGCAATTTAAGCAATAAAATTAAAACTGCACCCAAAACCTAAACCAAACGTTGCAGGTGGTTATTTCTTCATGCGCAGTGATCAACGCGGCACTCTCTAGCTGCCAAGAGCACTTTTTACTATGCGCACCCAACCAGAGTGACGGGAGGAGCACATTTCAGAAAACGTGCTCAGCTCGTCCAGAAAATGCGATTTAAGCAATAAAATTAAAAATGCACCTAAAACCTAAACCAAACGTTGCAGATGGTCATTTCTTCATGCGCAGTGGTCAACGCGGCACTCTCTAGCTGCCAAGAGCACTTTTTACTATGCGCACCCAACCAGAGTGACGGGAGGAGCACATTTCAGAAAACGTGCTCAGCTCGTCGAGAAAATGCGATTTAAGCAATAAAATAAAAAATGCACCTAAAACCTAAACCAAACGTTGCAGGTGGATATTTCTTCATGCGCAGTGGTCAACGCGGCACTCTCTAGCTGCCAATAGCACTTCTTACTATGCGCACCCAACCAGAGTGACGTGAGGAGCACATTTCAGAAAACGTGCTCAGCTCGTCGAGAAAATACGATTTAAGCAATAACATTAAAAATGCACCTAAAACCTAAACCAAACGTTGCAGGTGGTTATTTCTTCGTGCGCAGCAGTCAACGCGGCACTCTCTAGCTGCCAAGAGCACTTTTTACTATGCGCACCCAACCAGAGTGACGGGAGGAGCACATTTCAGAAAACGTGCTCAGCTCGTCGAGTAAATGCGATTTAAGCAATAAAATTAAAAATGCACCCAAAACCTAAACCAAACGTTGCAGGTGGTTATTTCTTCATGCGCAGTGGTCAACGCGGCACTCTCTAGCTGCCAAGAGCACTTTTTACTATGCGCACCCAACCAGAGTGACGGGAGGAGCACATTTCAGAAAACGTGCTCAGCTCGTCCAGAAAATGCGATTTAAGCAATAAAATTAAAAATGCACCTAAAACCTAAACCAAACGTTGCAGATGGTCATTTCTTCATGCGCAGTGGTCAACGCGGCACTCTCTAGCTGCCAAGAGCACTTTTTAATATGCACACCCAACAAGAGTGACGGGAGGAGCGCATTTCAGAAAACGTGCTCAGCTCGTCGAGTAAATGCGATTTAAGCAATAAAATTAAAAATGCACCCAAAACCTAAACCAAACGTTGCAGGTGGTTATTTTTTCATGCGCAGTGGTCAACGCGGCACTCTCTAGCTGCCAAGACCACTTTTTACTATGCGCACCCAACCAGAGTGACGGGAGGAGCACATTTCAGAAAACGTGCTCAGCTCGTCGAGAAAATGCGATTTAAGCAATAAAATTAAAAATGCACCTAAAACCTAAACCAAACGTTGCAGGTGGTTAATTCTTCGTGCGCAGCAGTCAACGCGGCACTCTCTAGCTGCCAAGAGCACTTTTTACTATGCGCACCCAACCAGAGTGACGGGAGGAGCACATTTCAGAAAACGTGCTCAGCTCGTCGAGTAAATGCGATTTAAGCAATAAAATTAAAAATGCACCCAAAACCTAAACCAAACGTTGCAGATGGTCGTTTCTTCATGCGCAGTGGTCAACGCGGCACTCTCTAGCTGCCAAGAGCACTTTTTACTATGCGCACCCAACCAGAGTGACGGGAGGAGCACATTTCAGAAAACGTGCTCAGCTCGTCGAGAAAATGCGATTTAAGCAATAAAATTAAAAATACACCTAAAACCTAAACCAAACGTTGCAGGTGGTTATTTCTTCATGCGCAGTGGTCAACGCGGCACTCTCTAGCTGCCAAGAGCACTTTTTACTATGCGCACCCAACCAGAGTGACGGGAGGAGCACATTTCAGAAAACGTGCTCAGCTCGTCCAGAAAATGCGATTTGAGCAATAAAATTAAAAATGCACCTAAAACCTAAACCAAACGTTGCAGATGGTCATTTCTTCATGCGCAGTGGTCAACGCGGCACTCTCTAGCTGCCAAGAGCACTTTTTACTATGCACACCCAACCAGAGTGACGGGAGGAGCACATTTCAGAAAACGTGCTCAGCTCGTCCAGACAATGCGATTTAAGCAATAAAATTAAAAATGCAGCCCAAACCTAAACCAAACGTTGCAGGTGGTTATTTCTTCATGCGCAGTGGTCAACGCGGCACTCTCTAGCTGCCAAGAGCACTTTTTACTATGCGCACCCAACCAGAGTGACGGGAGGAGCACATTTCAGAAAACGTGCTCAGCTCGTCCAGACAATGCGATTTAAGCAATAAAATTAAAAATGCACCCAAAACCTAAACCAAACGTTGCAGGTGGTTATTTCTTCATGCGCAGTGGTCAACGCGGCACTCTCTAGCTGCCAAGAGCACTTTTTACTATGCGCACCCAACCAGAGTGACGGGAGGAGCACATTTCAGAAAACGTGCTCAGCTCGTCGAGAAAATGCGATTTAAGCAATAAAATTAAAAATGCACCCTAAACCTAAAGCAAACGTTGCAGGTGGTTATTTCTACATGCGCAGTGGTCAACGCGGCACTCTCTAGCTGCCAAAGGCATTTTTTACTATGCGCACCCAACCAGAGTGACGGGAGGAGCACATTTCAGAAAACGTGCTCAGCCCGTCGAGAAAATGCGATTTAAGCAATAAAATTAAAAATGCACCTAAAACCTAAACCAAACGTTGCAGGTGGTTATTTCTTCATGCGCAGTGGTCAACGCGGCACTCTCTAGCTGCCAAGAGCACTTTTTACTATGCGCACCCAACCAGAGTGACGGGAGGAGCACATTTCAGAAAACGTGCTCAGCTCGTCGAGAAAATGCGATTTAAGCAATAAAATTAAAAATGCACCTAAAACCTAAACCAAACGTTGCAGGTGGTTATTTCTGCATGCGCAGTGGTCAACGCGGCACTCTCTAGCTGCCAAGAGCACTTTTTACTATGCACACCAAACCAGAGTGACGGGAGGAGCACATTTCAGAAAACGTGCTCAGCTCGTCCAGACAATGCGATTTAAGCAATAAAATTAAAAATGCACCCAAAACCTAAACCAAACGTTGCAGGTGGTTATTTCTTCATGCGCAGTGGTCAACGCGGCACTCTCTAGCTGCCAAGAGCACTTTTTACTATGCGCACCCAACCAGAGTGACGGGAGGAGCGCATTTCAGAAAACGTGCTCAGCTCGTCGAGAAAATGCGATTTAAGCAATAAAATTAAAAATGCACCTAAAACCTAAACCAAAAGTTGCAGGTGGTTATTTCTTCATGCGCATCAGTCAACACGGCACTCTCTAGCTGCCAAGAGCACTTTTTACTATGCGCACCCAACCAGAGTGACGGGAGGAGCACATTTCAGAAAACGTGCTCAGCTCGTCGAGAAAATGCGATTTAAGCAATAAAATTAAAAATGCACCCAAAACCTAAACGAAACGTTGCAGATGGTCATTTCTTCATGTGCAGTGGTCAACGCGGCACTCTCTAGCTGCCAAGAGCACTTTTTACAATGCACACCCAACCAGAGTGACGGGAGGAGCGCATTTCAGAAAACGTGCTCAGCTCGTCGAGAAAATGCGATTTAAGCAATACAATTAAAAATGCACCCAAAACCTAAACCAAACGTTGCAGGTGGTTATTTCTTCGTGCGCAGCAGTCAACGCGGCACTCTCTAGCTGCCAAGAACACTTTTTACTATGCGCACCCAACCAGAGTGACGAGAGGAGCACATTTCAGAAAACGTGCTCAGCTCGTCGAGAAAATGCGATTTAAGCAATAAAATTAAAAATACACCTAAAACCTAAACCAAACGTTGCAGGTGGTTGTTTCTTCATGCGCAGTGGTCAACGTGGCACTCTCTAGCTGCCAAGAGCACTTTTTACTATGCGCACCCAACCAGAGTGACGGGAGGAGCACATTTCAGAAAACGTGCTCAGCTCGTCGAGAAAAAGCGATTTAAGCAATAAAATTAAAAATGCACCTAAAACCTAAACCAAACGTTGCAGGTGGTTATTTCTTCATGCGCAGTGGTCAACGCGGCACTCTGTAGCTGCCAAGAGCACTTTTTACTATGCGCACCCACCCAGAGTGACGGGAGGAGCACATTTCAGAAAACGTGCTCACCTCGTCGAGAAAATGCGATTTAAGCAATAAAATTAAAAATGCACCTAAAACCTAAACCAAACGTTGCAGGTGGTTATTTCTTCATGCGCAGTGGTCAACGCGGCACTCTCTAGCTGCCAAGAGCACTTTTTACTATGCGCACCCAACCAGAGTGACGGGAGGAGCACATTTCAGAAAACGTGCTCAGCTCGTCGAGAAAATGCGATTTAAGCAATAAAATAAAAAATGCACCTAAAACCTAAACCAAACGTTGCAGGTGGTTATTTCTTCATGTGCAGTGGTCAACGCGGCACTCTCTAGCTGCCAAGAGCACTTTTTACTATGCGCACCCAACCAGAGTGACGGGAGGAGCACATTTCAGAAAACGTGCTCAGCTCGTCGAGAAAATGCGATTTAAGCAATAAAATTAAAAATGCACCTAAAACCTAAACCAAACGTTGCAGGTGGTTATTTCTTCATGCGCAGTGGTCAACGCGGCACTCTCTAGCTGCCAAGAGCACTTTTTACTATGCGCACCCAACCAGAGTGACGGGAGGAGCACATTTCAGAAAACGTGCTCAGCTCGTCGAGAAAATGCGATTTAAGCAATAAAATTTAAAATGCACCTAAAACCTAAACCAAACGTTGCAGGTGGTTATTTCTTCATGCGCAGTGGTCAATGCGGCACTCTCTAGCTGCCAAGAGCACTTTTTACTATGCGCACCTAACCAGAGTGACGGGAGGAGCACATTTCAGAAAATGTGCTCAGCTCGTCGAGAAAATGCGATTTAAGCAATAAAATTAAAAATGCACCTAAAACCTAAACCAAACGCTGCAGATGGTCATTTCTTCATGCGCAGTGGTCAACGCGGCACTCTCTAGCTGCCAAGAGCACTTTTTACTATGCGCACCCACCCAGAGTGACGGGAGGAGCACATTTAAGAAAACGTGCTCAGCTCGTCGAGAAAATGCGATTTAAGCAATAAAATTAAAAATGCACCTAAAATCTATACCAAACGTTGCAGGTGGTTATTTCTTCATGCGCAGTGGTCAACGCGGCACTCTCTAGCTGCCAAGCGCACTTTTTACTATGCGCACCCAACCAGAGTGACGGGAGGAGCACATTTCAGAAAACGTGTTCAGCTCGTCGAGAAAATGCGATTTAAGCAATAAAATTAAAAATGCACCTAAAACCTAAACCAAACGTTGCAGGTGGTTATTTCTTCATGCGCAGTGGTCAACGCGGCACTCTCTAGCTGCCAAGAGCACTTTTTACTATGCGCACCTAACCAGAGTGACGGGAGGAGCACATTTCAGAAAATGTGCTCAGCTCGTCGAGAAAATGCGATTTAAGCAATAAAATTAAAAATGCACCTAAAACCTAAACCAAACGCTGCAGATGGTCATTTCTTCATGCGCAGTGGTCAACGCGGCACTCTCTAGCTGCCAAGAGCACTTTTTACTATGCGCACCCAACCAGAGTGACGGGAGGAGCACATTTAAGAAAACGTGCTCAGCTCGTCGAGAAAATGCGATTTAAGCAATAAAATTAAAAATTCACCTAAAACCTAAACCAAACGTTGCAGGTGGTTATTTCTTCATGCGCAGTGGTCAACGCGGCACTCTCTAGCTGCCAAGAGCACTTTTTACTACGCGCACCCAACCAGAGTGACGGGAGGAGCACATTTCAGAAAACGTGCTCAGCTCGTCGAGAAAATGCGATTTAAGCAATAAAATTAAAAATGCACCCAAAACCTAAACCAAACGTTGCAGGTGGTTATTTCTTCATGCTCAGTGGTAAACGCGGCACTCTCTAGCTGCCAAGAGCACTTTTTACTATGCGCACCCAACCAGAGTGACGGGAGGAGCACATTTCATAAAACGTGCTCAGCTCGTCCAGAAAATGCTATTTAAGCAATAAAATTAAAAATGCACCTAAAACCTAAACCAAACGTTGCAGATGGTCATTTCTTCATGCGCAGTGGTCAACGCGGCACTCTCTAGCTGCCAAGAGCACTTTTTACTATGCACACCCAACCAGAGTGACGGGAGGAGCACATTTCAGAAAACGTGCTCAGCTCGTCCAGAAAATGCGATTTAAGCAATAAAATTAAAAATGCACCCAAAACCTAAACCAAACGTTGCAGGTGGTTATTTCTTCGTGCGCAGTGGTCAACGCGGCACTCTCTAGCTGCCAAGAGCACTTTTTACTATGCGCACCCAACCAGAGTGAAGGGAGGAGCACATTTCAGAAAACGTGCTCAGCTCGTCGAGAAAATGCAATTTAAGCAATAAAAATAAAAATGCACCCAAAACCTAAACCAAACGTTGCAGGTGGTTATTTCTTCGTGCGCAGCAGTCAACGCGCCACTCTCTAGCCGCCAAGAACACTTTTTACTATGCGCACCCAACCAGAGTGACGGGAGGAGCACATTTCAGAAAACGTGCTCAGCTCGTCGAGAAAATGCGATTTAAGCAATAAAATTAAAAATGCACCTAAAACCTAAACCAAACGTTGCAGGTGGTTATTTCTTCATGCGCAGTGGTCAACGCGGCACTCTCTAGCTGCCAAGAGCACTTTTTACTATGCGCACCCAACCAGAGTGACGGGAGGAGCACATTTCAGAAAACGTGCTCAGCTCGTCCAGAAAATGCGATTTAAGCAATAAAATTAAAAATGCACCCAAAACCTAAACCAAACGTTGCAGGTGGTAATTTCTTCATGCGCAGCAGTCAACGCGGCACTCTCTAGCTGCCAAGAGCATTTTTTACTATGCGCACCCAACCAGAGTGACGGGAGGAGCGCATTTCAGGAAACGTGCTCAGCTCGTCGAGAAAATGCGATTTAAGCAATAAAATTAAAAATGCACCCAAAACCTAAACCAAACGTTGCAGGTGGTTATTTCTTCATGCGCAGCAGTCAACGCGGCACTCTCTAGCTGCCAAGAGCACTTTTTACTATGCACACCCAACCAGAGTGACTGGAGGAGCGCATTTCAGAAAACGTGCTCAGCTCGTCGAGAAAATGCGATTTAAGCAATAAAATTAAAAATGCACCTAAAACCTAAACCAAACGTTGCAGGTGGTTATTTCTTCATGCGCAGTGGTCAACGCGGCACTCTCTAGCTGCCAAGAGCACTTTTTACTATGCGCACCCAACCAGAGTGACGGGAGGAGCACATTTCAGAAAACGTGCTCAGCTCGTCCAGAAAATGCGATTTAAGCAATAAAATTAAAAATGCACCCAAAACCTAAACCAAACGTTGCAGGTGGTAATTTCTTCATGCGCAGCAGTCAACGCGGCACTCTCTAGCTGCCAAGAGCACTTTTTACTATGCGCACCCAACCAGAGTGACGGGAGGAGCGCATTTCAGAAAACGTGCTTAGCTCGTCGAGAAAATGCGATTTAAGCAATAAAATTAAAAATGCACCCAAAACCTAAACCAAACGTTGCAGGTGGTTATTTCTTCATGCGCAGTGGTCAACGCGGCACTCTCTAGCTGCCAAGAGCACTTTTTACTATGCACACCCAACCAGAGTGACGGGAGGAGCACATTTCAGAAAACGTGCTCAGCTCCTCGAGAAAATGCGATTTAAGCAATAAAATTAAAAATGCACCCAAAACATTAAACCAAACGTTGCAGGTGGTTATTTCTTCATGCGCAGTGGTCAACGCGGCACTCTCTAGCTGCCAAGAGCATTTTTTACTATGCGCACCCAACCAGAGTGACGGGAGGAGCGCATTTCAGGAAACGTGCTCAGCTCGTCGAGAAAATGCGATTTAAGCAATAAAATTAAAAATGCACCCAAAACCTAAAGCAAACGTTGCAGATGGTCATTTCTTCATGTGCAGCAGTCAACGCGGCACTCTCTAGCTTCCAAGAGCACTTTTTACTATGCGCACCGAACCAGAGTGACGGGAGGAGCACATTTCAGAAAACGTGCTCAGCTCGTCGAGAAAATGCGATTTAAGCAATAAAATTAAAAATGCACCTAAAAACCTAAACCAAACGTTGCAGGTGGTTATTTCTTCATGCGCAGTGGTCAACGCGGCACTCTGTAGCTGCCAAGAGCACTATTAACTATGCGCACCCAACCAGAGTGACGGGAGGAGCGCATTTCAGGAAACGTGCTCAGCTCGTCGAGAAAATGCGATTTAAGCAATAAAATTAAAAATGCACCCAAAACCTAAACCAAACGTTGCAGGTGGTTATTTCTTCATGCGCAGTGGTCAACGCGGCACTCTCTAGCTGCCAAGAGCACTTTTTACTATGCGCACCCAACCAGAGTGACGGGAGGAGCACATTTCAGAAAACGTGCTCAGCTCGTCCAGAAAATGCGATTTAAGCAATAAAATTAAAAATGCACCTAAAACCTAAACCAAACGTTGCAGATGGTCATTTCTTCATGCGCAGTGGTCAACGCGGCACTCTCTAGCTGCCAAGTGCACTTTTTACTATGCGCACCCAACCAGAGTGACGGGAGGAGCACATTTCAGAAAACGTGCTCAGCTCGTCCAGACAATGCGATTTAAGCAATAAAATAAAAAATGCACCCAAAACCTAAACCAAACGTTGCAGGTGGTTATTTCTTCATGCGCAGTGGTCAACGCGGCACTCTCTAGCTGCCAAGAGCACTTTTTACTATGCGCACCCAACCAGAGTGACGGGAGGAGCGCATTTCAGAAAACGTGCTCAGCTCGTCGAGAAAATGCGATTTAAGCAATAAAATTAAAAATGCACCTAAAACCTAAACCATAAGTTGCAGGTGGTTATTTCTTCATGCGCAGCAGTCAACACGGCACTCTCTAGCTGCCAAGAGCACTTTTTACTATGCGCACCCAACCAGAGTGACGGGAGAAGCACATTTCAGAAAACGTGCTCAGCTCGTCGAGAAAATGCGATTTAAGCAATAAAATCAAAAATGCACCCAAAACCTAAACCAAACGTTGCAGATGGTCATTTCTTCATGTGCAGTGGTCAACGCGGCACTCTCTAGCTGCCAAGAGCACTTTTTACTATGCACACCCAACCAGAGTGACGGGAGGAGCGCATTTCAGAAAACGTGCTCAGCTCGTCGAAAAAATGCGATTTAAGCAATAAAATTAAAAATGCACCCAAAACCTAAACCAAACGTTGCAGGTGGTTATTTCTTCATGCGCAGTGGTCAACGCGGCACTCTCTAGCTGCCAAGAGCACTTTTTACTATGCGCACCCAACCAGAGTGACGGGAGGAGCACATTTCAGAAAACGTGCTCAGCTCGTCGAGAAAATGCGATTTAAGCAATAAAATTAAAAATGCACCTAAAACCTAAACCAAACGCTGCAGATGGTCATTTCTTCATGCGCGGTGGTCAACGCGGCACTCTCTAGCTGCCAAGAGCACTTTTTACTATACACACCCAACCAGAGTGACGGGAGGAGCACATTCCAGAAAACGTGCTCAGCTCGTCGGGAAAATGCGATTTAAGAAATAAAATTAAAAATGCACCCAAAACCTAAACCAAACGTTGCAGATGGTCATTTCTTCATGTGCAGTGGTCAACGCGGCACTCTCTAGCTGCCAAGAGCACTTTTTACTATGCACACCCAACCAGAGTGACGGGAGGAGCGCATTTCAGAAAACGTGCTCAGCTCGTCGAGAAAATGCGATTTAAGCAATAAAATTAAAAATGCACCCAAAACCTAAACCAAACGTTGCAGATGGTCATTTCTTCATGCGCAGTGGTCAACGCGGCACTCTCTAGCTGCCAAGAGCATTTTTTACTATGCACACCCAACCAGGGTGACGGGAGGAGCACATTTCAGAAAACGTGCTCAGCTCGTCGAGAAAATGCGATTTAAGCAATAAAATTAAAAATGCACCCATAACCTAAACCAAACGTTGCAGATGGTCATTTCTTCATGCGCAGTGGTCAACGCGGCACTCTCTAGCTGCCAAGAGCACTTTTTACTATGCGCACCCAACCAGAGTGACGGGAGGAGCACATTTCAGAAAACGTGCTCAGCTCGTTGAGAAAATGCGATTTAAGCAATAAAATTAAAAATGCACCCGAAAACCTAAACCAAACGTTGCAGGTGGTTATTTCTTCTTGCGCAGTGGTCAACGCGGCACTCTCTAGCTGCCAAGAGCACTTTTTACTATACACACCCAACGAGAGTGACGGGAGGAGCACATTCCAGAAAACGTGCTCAGCTCGTCGAGAAAATGCGATTTAAGCAATAAAATTAAAAATGCACCCAAAACCTAAACCAAACGTTGCAGGTGGTTATTTCTTCATGCGCAGTGGTCAACGCGGCACTCTCTAGCTGCCAAGAGCACTTTTTACTATGCGCACCCAACCAGAGTGACGGGAGGAGCACATTTCAGAAAACGTGCTCAGCTCGTCGAGAAAATGCGATTTAAGCAATAAAATTAAAAATGCACCTAAAACCTAAACCAAACGCTGCAGATGGTCATTTCTTCATGCGCAGTGGTCAACGCGGCACTCTCTAGCTGCCAAGAGCACTTTTTACTATACACACCCAACCAGAGTGACGGGAGGAGCACATTCCAGAAAACGAGCTGAGCTCGTCGAGAAAATGCGATTTAAGCAATAAAATTAAAAATGCACCCAAAACCTAAACCAAACGTTGCAGATGGTCATTTCTTCATGCGCAGTGGTCAACGCGGCACTCTCTAGCTGCCAAGAGCACTTTTTACTATGCGCACCCAACCAGAGTGACGGGAGGAGCACATTTCAGAAAACGTGCTCAGCTCGTCGAGAAAAATGCGATTTAAGCAATAAAATTAAAAATGCACCTAAAACCTAAACCAAACGTTGCAGGTGGTTATTTCTTCGTGCGCAGCAGTCAACGCGGCACTCTCTAGCTGCCAAGAGCACTTTTTACTATGCGCACCCAACCAGAGTGACGGGAGGAGCACATTTCAGAAAACGTGCTCAGCTCGTCGAGTAAATGCGATTTAAGCAATAAAATTAAAAATGCACCCAAAACCTAAACCAAACGTTGCAGGTGGTTATTTCTTCATGCGCAGTGGTCAACGCGGCACTCTCGAGCTGCCAAGAGCACTTTTTACTATGCGCACCCAACCAGAGTGACGGGAGGAGCACATTTCAGAAAACGTGCTCAGCTCGTCCAGAAAATGCGATTTAAGCAATAAAATTAAAAATGCACCTAAAACCTAAACCAAACGTTGCAGATGGTCATTTCTTCATGCGCATTGGTCAACGCGGCACTCTCTAGCTGCCAAGAGGACTTTTTACTATGCACACCCAACCAGAGTGACGGGAGGAGCACATTTCAGAAAACGTGCTCAGCTCGTCCAGACAATGCGATTTAAGCAATAAAATTAAAAATGCACCCAAAACCTAAACCAAACGTTGCAGGTGGTTATTTCTTCATGCGCAGTGGTCAACGCGGCACTCTCTAGCTGCCAAGAGCACTTTTTACTATGCGCACCCAACCAGAGTGACGGGAGGAGCGCATTTCAGAAAACGTGCTCAGCTCGTCGAGAAAATGCGATTTAAGCAATAAAATTAAAAATGCACCTAAAACCTAAACCAAAAGTTGCAGGTGGTTATTTCTTCATGCGCAGCAGTCAACGCGGCACTCTCTAGCTGCCAAGAGCACTTTTTACTATGCGCACCCAACCAGAGTGACGGGAGGAGCACATTTAAGAAAACGTGCTCAGCTCGTCGAGAAAATGCGATTTAAGCAATAAAATTAAAAATGCACCTAAAACCTAAACCAAACGCTTCCGATGGTCATTTCTTCATGCGCAGTGGTCAACGCGGCACTCTCTAGCTGCCAAGAGCACTTTTTACTATACACACCCAACCAGAGTGACGGGAGGAGCACATTCCAGAAAACGTGCTCAGCTCGTCGAGAAAATGCGATTTAAGCAATAAAATTAAAAAATGCACCCAAAACCTAAACCAAACGTTGCAGATGGTCATTTCTTCATGTGCAGTGGTCAACGCGGCACTCTCTAGCTGCCAAGAGCACTTTTTACTATGCACACCCAACCAGAGTGACGGGAGGAGCGCATTTCAGAAAACGTGCTCAGCTCGTCGAGAAAATGCGATTTAAGCAATAAAATTAAAAATGCACCCAAAACCTAAACCAAACGTTGCAGGTGGTTATTTCTTCATGCGCAGTGGTCAACGCGGCACTCTCTAGCTGCCAAGAGCACTTTTTACTATGCGCACCCAACCAGAGTGACGGGAGGAGCACATTTCAGAAAACGTGCTCAGCTCGTCGAGAAAATGCGATTTAAGCAATAAAATTAAAAATGCACCTAAAACCTAAACCAAACGTTGCAGGTGGTTATTTCTTCGTGCGCAGCAGTCAACGCGGCACTCTCTAGCTGCCAAGAGCACTTTTTACTATGCGCACCCAACCAGAGTGACGGGAGGAGCACATTTCAGAAAACGTGCTCAGCTCGTCGAGTAAATGCAATTTAAGCAATAAAATTAAAAATGCACCCAAAACCTAAACCAAACGTTGCAGGTGGTTATTTCTTCATGCGCAGTGGTCAACGCGGCACTCTCAAGCTGCCAAGAGCACTTTTTACTATGCGCACCCAACCAGAGTGACGGGAGGAGCACATTTAAGAAAACGTGCTCAGCTCGTCGAGAAAATGCGATTTAAGCAATAAAATTAAAAATGCACCTAAAACCTAAACCAAACGCTTCAGATGGTCATTTCTTCATGCGCAGTGGTCAACGCGGCACTCTCTAGCTGCCAATAGCACTTTTTACTATGCACACCCAACCAGAGTGACGGGAGGAGCGCATTTCAGAAAACGTGATCAGCTCGTCGAGAAAATGCGATTTAAGCAATAAAATTAAAAATGCACCCAAAACCTAAACCAAACGTTGCAGGTGGTTATTTCTTCATGCGCAGTGGTCAACGCGGCACTCTCTAGCTGCCAAGAGCACTTTTTACTATGCGCACCCAACCAGAGTGACGGGAGGAGCACATTTCAGAAAACGTGCTCAGCTCGTCGAGAAAATGCGATTTAAGCAATACAATTAAAAATGCACCTAAAACCTAAACCAAACGTTGCAGGTGGTTATTTCTTCATGCGCAGTGGTCAACGCGGCACTCTCTAGCTGCCAAGAGCTTTTTTTACTATGCGCACCCACCCAGAGTGACGGGAGGAGCACATTTCAGAAAACGTGCTCAGCTCGTCGAGAAAATGCGATTTAAGCAATAAAATTAAAAATGCACCTAAAATCTATACCAAACGTTGCAGGTGGTTATTTCTTCATATGCAGTGGTCAACGCGGCACTCTCTAGCTGCCAAGAGCACTTTTTACTATGCGCACCCAACCAGAGTGACGGGAGGAGCACATTCCAGAAAACGTGCTCAGCTCGTCGAGAAAATGCGATTTAAGCAATAAAATTAAAAATGCACCCAAAACCTAAACCAAACGTTGCAGATGGTCATTTCTTCATGCGCAGTGGTCAACGCGGCACTCTCTAGCTGCCAAGAGCACTTTTTACTATGCACACCCAACCAGAGTGATGGGAGGAGCGCATTTTAGAAAACGTGCTCAGCTCGACGAGAAAATGCAATTTAAGCAATAAAATTAAAAATGCACCCAAAACCTAAACCAAACGTTGCAGGTGGTTATTTCTTCATGCGCAGTGGTCAACGCGGCACTCTTTAGCTGCCAAGAGCACTTTTTACTATGCGCACCCAACCAGAGGGACGGGAGGAGCGCATTTCAGAAAACGTGCTCAGCTCGTCGAGAAAATGCGATTTAAGCAATAAAATTAAAAATGCACCTAAAACCTAAACCAAACGTTGCAGATGGTCATTTCTTAATGCGCAGTTGTCAACGCGGCACTCTCTAGCTGCCAAGTGCACTTTTTACTATGCGCACCCAACCAGAGTGACGGGAGGAGCACATTTCAGAAAACGTGCTCAGCTCGTCCAGACAATGCGATTTAAGCAATAAAATTAAAAATGCACCCAAAACCTAAACCAAACGTTGCAGGTGGTTATTTTTTCATGCGCAGTGGTCAACGCGGCACTCTCTAGCTGCCAAGAGCACTTTTTACTATGCGCACCCAACCAGAGTGACGGGAGGAGCGCATTTCAGAAAACGTGCTCAGCTCGTCGAGAAAATGCGATTCAAGCAATAAAATTAAAAATGCACCTAAAACCTAAACCATAAGTTGCAGGTGGTTATTTCTTCATGCGCAGCAGTCAACACGGCACTCTCTAGCTGCCAAGAGCACTTTTTACTATGCGCACCCAACCAGAGTGACGGGAGAAGCACATTTCAGAAAACGTGCTCAGCTCGTCGAGAAAATGCGATTTAAGCAATAAAATCAAAAATGCACCCAAAACCTAAACCAAACGTTGCAGATGGTCATTTCTTCATGTGCAGTGGTCAACGCGGCACTCTCTAGCTGCCAAGAGCACTTTTTACTATGCACACCCAACCAGAGTGACGGGAGGAGCGCATTTCAGAAAACGTGCTCAGCTCGTCGAAAAAATGCGATTTAAGCAATAAAATTAAAAATGCACCCAAAACCTAAACCAAACGTTGCAGGTGGTTATTTCTTCATGCGCAGTGGTCAACGCGGCACTCTCTAGCTGCCAAGAGCACTTTTTACTATGCGCACCCAACCAGAGTGACGGGAGGAGCACATTTCAGAAAACGTGCTCAGCTCGTCGAGAAAATGCGATTTAAGCAATAAAATTAAAAATGCACCCAAAACCTAAACCAAACGTTGCAGGTGGTTATTTCTTCATGCGCAGTGGTCAAC
The DNA here is from genome assembly GCF_024217435.2 of Syngnathus scovelli. Lineage (NCBI taxonomy): Eukaryota > Metazoa > Chordata > Actinopteri > Syngnathiformes > Syngnathidae > Syngnathus > Syngnathus scovelli. Next base: position 10,903,468 of record NC_090861.1, read on the forward strand.
GCGGCACTCTTTAGCTGCCAAGAGCACTTTTTACTATGCGCACCCAACCAGAGGGACGGGAGGAGCGCATTTCAGAAAACGTGCTCAGCTCGTCGAGAAAATGCGATTTAAGCAATAAAATTAAAAATGCACCTAAAACCTAAACCAAACGTTGCAGATGGTCATTTCTTCATGCGCAGTGGTCAACGCGGCACTCTCTAGCTGCCAAGTGCACTTTTTACTATGCGCACCCAACCAGAGTGACGGGAGGAGCACATTTCAGAAAACGTGCTCAGCTCGTCCAGACAATGCGATTTAAGCAATAAAATTAAAAATGCACCCAAAACCTAAACCAAACGTTGCAGGTGGTTATTTCTTCATGCGCAGTGGTCAACGCGGCACTCTCTAGCTGCCAAGAGCACTTTTTACTATGCGCACCCAACCAGAGTGACGGGAGGAGCGCATTTCAGAAAACGTGCTCAGCTCGTCGAGAAAATGCGATTCAAGCAATAAAATTAAAAATGCACCTAAAACCTAAACCATAAGTTGCAGGTGGTTATTTCTTCATGCGCAGCAGTCAACACGGCACTCTCTAGCTGCCAAGAGCACTTTTTACTATGCGCACCCAACCAGAGTGACGGGAGAAGCACATTTCAGAAAACGTGCTCAGCTCGTCGAGAAAATGCGATTTAAGCAATAAAATCAAAAATGCACCCAAAACCTAAACCAAACGTTGCAGATGGTCATTTCTTCATGTGCAGTGGTCAACGCGGCACTCTCTAGCTGCCAAGAGCACTTTTTACTATGCACACCCAACCAGAGTGACGGGAGGAGCGCATTTCAGAAAACGTGCTCAGCTCGTCGAAAAAATGCGATTTAAGCAATAAAATTAAAAATGCACCCAAAACCTAAACCAAACGTTGCAGGTGGTTATTTCTTCATGCGCAGTGGTCAACGCGGCACTCTCTAGCTGCCAAGAGCACTTTTTACTATGCGCACCCAACCAGAGTGACGGGAGGAGCACATTTCAGAAAACGTGCTCAGCTCGTCGAGAAAATGCGATTTAAGCAATAAAATTAAAAATGCACCTAAAACCTAAACCAAACGCTGCAGATGGTCATTTCTTCATGCGCAGTGGTCAACGCGGCACTCTCTAGCTGCCAAGAGCACTTTCTACTATGCGCATCCAACCAGAGTGACGTGAGGAGCACATTTCAGAAAACGTGCTCAGCTCGTCGAGAAAATGCGATTTAAGCAATAACATTAAAAATGCACCTAAAACCTAAACCAAACGTTGCAGGTGGTTATTTCTTGATGCGCAGTGGTCAACGCGGCACTCTCTCGCTGCCAAGAGAACTTTTTACTATGCGCACCCAACCAGAGTGACGGGAGGAGCACATTTTAGAAAACGTGCTCAGCTCGTCGAGAAAATGCGATTTAAGCAATAAAATTAAAAATGCACCCAAAACCTAAACCAAACGTTGCAGATGGTCATTTCTTCATGCGCAGTGGTCAACGCGGCACTCTCTAGCTGCCAAGAGCATTTTTTACTATGCGCACCCAACCAGAGTGACGTGAGGAGCACATTTCAGAAAACGTGCTCAGCTCGTCGAGAAAATGCGATTTAAGCAATAAAATTAAAAATGCACCCATAACCTAAACCAAACGTTGCAGATGGTCATTTCTTCATGCGCAGTGGTCAACGCGGCACTCTCTAGCTGCCAAGAGCACTTTTTACTATGCGCACCCAACCAGAGTGACGGGAGGAGCACATTTCAGAAAACGTGCTCAGCTCGTTGAGAAAATGCGATTTAAGCAATAAAATTAAAAATGCACCCGAAAACCTAAACCAAACGTTGCAGGTGGTTATTTCTTCTTGCGCAGTGGTCAACGCGGCACTCTCTAGCTGCCAAGAGCACTTTTTACTATGCGCACCCAACCAGAGTGACGGGAGGAGCACATTTCAGAAAACGTGCTCAGCTCGTCGAGAAAATGCGATTTAAGCAATAAAATTAAAAATGCACCTGAAACCTAAACCAAACGCTGCAGATGGTCATTTCTTCATGCGCAGTGGTCAACGCGGCACTCTCTAGCTGCCAAGAGCACTTTTTACTATACACACCCAACCAGAGTGACGGGAGGAGCACATTCCAGAAAACGAGCTGAGCTCGTCGAGAAAATGCAATTTAAGCAATAAAATTAAAAATGCACCCAAAACCTAAACCAAACGTTGCAGATGGTCATTTCTTCATGTGCAGTGGTCAACGCGGCACTCTCTAGCTGCCAAGAGCACTTTTTACTATGCACACCCAACCAGAGTGACGGGAGGAGCGCATTTCAGGAAACGTGCTCAGCTCGTCGAGAAAATGCGATTTAAGCAATAAAATTAAAAATGCACCCAAAACCTAAACCAAACGTTGCAGATGGTCATTTCTTCATGCGCAGTGGTCAACGCGGCACTCTCTAGCTGCCAAGAGCACTTTTTACTATGCGCACCCAACCAGAGTGACGGGAGGAGCACATTTCAGAAAACGTGCTCAGCTCGTCGAGAAAAATGCGATTTAAGCAATACAATTAAAAATGCACCTAAAACCTAAACCAAACGTTGCAGGTGGTTATTTCTTCGTGCGCAGCAGTCAACGCGGCACTCTCTAGCTGCCAAGAGCACTTTTTACTATGCGCACCCAACCAGAGTGACGGGAGGAGCACATTTCAGAAAACGTGCTCAGCTCGTCGAGTAAATGCGATTTAAGCAATAAAATTAAAAATGCACCCAAAACCTAAACCAAACGTTGCAGGTGGTTATTTCTTCATGTGCAGTGGTCAACGCGGCACTCTCTAGCTGCCAAGAGCACTTTTTACTATGCGCACCCAACCAGAGTGACGGGAGGAGCACATTTCAGAAAACGTGCTCAGCTCGTCCAGAAAATGCGATTTAAGCAATAAAATTAAAAATGCACCTAAAACCTAAACCAAACGTTGCAGATGGTCATTTCTTCATGCGCATTGGTCAACGCGGCACTCTCTAGCTGCCAAGAGGACTTTTTACTATGCACACCCAACCAGAGTGACGGGAGGAGCACATTTCAGAAAACGTGCTCAGCTCGTCCAGACAATGCGATTTAAGCAATAAAATTAAAAATGCACCCAAAACCTAAACCAAACGTTGCAGGTGGTTATTTCTTCATGCGCAGTGGTCAACGCGGCACTCTCTAGCTGCCAAGAGCACTTTTTACTATGCGCACCCAACCAGAGTGACGGGAGGAGCGCATTTCAGAAAACGTGCTCAGCTCGTCGAGAAAATGCGATTTAAGCAATAAAATTAAAAATGCACCTAAAACCTAAACCAAAAGTTGCAGGTGGTTATTTCTTCATGCGCAGCAGTCAACGCGGCACTCTCTAGCTGCCAAGAGCACTTTTTACTATGCGCACCCAACCAGAGTGACGGGAGGAGCACATTTAAGAAAACGTGCTCAGCTCGTCGAGAAAATGCGATTTAAGCAATAAAATTAAAAATGCACCTAAAACCTAAACCAAACGCTTCAGATGGTCATTTCTTCATGCGCAGTGGTCAACGCGGCACTCTCTAGCTGCCAAGAGCACTTTTTACTATACACACCCAACCAGAGTGACGGGAGGAGCACATTCCAGAAAACGTGCTCAGCTCGTCGAGAAAATGCGATTTAAGCAATAAAATTAAAAAATGCACCCAAAACCTAAACCAAACGTTGCAGATGGTCATTTCTTCATGTGCAGTGGTCAACGCGGCACTCTCTAGCTGCCAAGAGCACTTTTTACTATGCACACCCAACCAGAGTGACGGGAGGAGCGCATTTCAGAAAACGTGCTCAGCTCGTCGAGAAAATGCGATTTAAGCAATAAAATTAAAAATGCACCCAAAACCTAAACCAAACGTTGCAGGTGGTTATTTCTTCATGCGCAGTGGTCAACGCGGCACTCTCTAGCTGCCAAGAGCACTTTTTACTATGCGCACCCAACCAGAGTGACGGGAGGAGCACATTTCAGAAAACGTGCTCAGCTCGTCGAGAAAATGCGATTTAAGCAATCCAATTAAAAATGCACCTAAAACCTAAACCAAACGTTGCAGGTGGTTATTTCTTCATGCGCAGTGGTCAACGCGGCACTCTCTAGCTGCCAAGAGCACTTTTTACTATGCGCACCCACCCAGAGTGACGGGAGGAGCATATTTCAGAAAACGTGCTCAGCTCGTCGAGAAAATGCGATTTAAGCAATAAAATTAAAAATGCACCTAAAATATATACCAAACGTTGCAGGTGGTTATTTCTTCATATGCAGTGGTCAACGCGGCACTCTCTAGCTGCCAAGAGCACTTTTTACTATGCGCACCCAACCAGAGTGACGGGAGGAGCACATTCCAGAAAACGTGCTCAGCTCGTCGAGAAAATGCGATTTAAGCAATAAAATTAAAAATGCACCCAAAACCTAAACCAAACGTTGCAGATGGTCATTTCTTCATGCGCAGTGGTCAACGCGGCACTCTCTAGCTGCCAAGAGCACTTTTTACTATGCGCACCCAACCAGAGTGACGGGAGGAGCACATTTCAGAAAACGTGCTCAGCTCGTCGAGAAAATGCAATTTAAGCAATAAAATTTAAAATGCACCTAAAACCTAAACCAAACGTTGCAGGTGGTTATTTCTTCATGCGCAGTGGTCAACGCGGCACTCTCTAGCTGCCAAGAGCACTTTTTACTATGCGCACCCAACCAGAGTGACGGGAGGAGCACATTCCAGAAAACGTGCTCAGCTCGTCGAGAAAATGCGATTTAAGCAATAAAATTAAAAATGCACTTAAAAACCTAAACCAAACGTTGCAGGTGGTTATTTCTTCATGCGCATTGGTCAACGCGGCACTCTCTAGCTGCCAAGAGCACTTTTTATTTACTATGTGCACCCAACCAGAGTGACGGGAGGAGCACATTTCAGAAAACGTGCTCAGCTCGTCGAGAAAATGCGATTTAAGCAATAAAATTAAAAATGCACCCAAAACATTAAACCAAAGGTTGCAGGTGGTTATTTCTTCATGCGCAGTGGTCAACGCGGCACTCTCTAGCTGCCAAGAGCATTTTTTACTATGCGCACCCAACCAGAATGACGGGAGAAGCACATTTCAGAAAACGTGCTCAGCTCGTCGAGAAAATGCGATTTAAGCAATAAAATTAAAAATGCACCTAAAACCTAAACCAAACGTTGCAGGTGGTTATTTCTTCATGCGCAGTGGTCAACGCGGCACTCTCTAGCTGCCAAGAGCACTTTTTACTATGCGCACCCAACCAGAGTGACGGGAGGAGCACATTTCAGAAAACGTGCTCAGCTCGTCGAGAAAATGCGATTTAAGCAATAAAATTAAAAATGCACCTAAAACCTAAATCAAACGTTGCAGGTGGTTATTTCTTCGTGCGCAGCAGTCAACGCGGCACTCTCTAGCTGCCAAGAGCACTTTTTACTATGCGCACCCAACCAGAGTGACGGGAGGAGCACATTTCAGAAAACGTGCTCAGCTCGTCCAGAAAATGCGATTTAAGCAATAAAATTAAAAATGCACCTAAAACCTAAACCAAACGTTGCAGATGGTCATTTCTTCATGCGCAGTGGTCAACGCGGCACTCTCTAGCTGCCAAGAGCACTTTTTACTATGCACACCCAACCAGAGTGACGGGAGGAGCACATTTCAGAAAACGTGCACAGCTCGTCCAGACAATGCGATTTAAGCAATAAAATTAAAAATGCACCCAAAACCTAAACCAAACGTTGCAGGTGGTTATTTCTTCATGCACAGTGGTCAACGTGGCACTCTCTAGCTGCCAAGAGCACTTTTTACTATGTGCACCCAACCAGAGTGACGGGAGGAGCACATTTCAGAAAACGTGCTCAGCTCGTCGAGAAAATGCGATTTAAGCAATAAAATTAAAAATGCACCTCAAACCTAAACCAAAAGTTTCAGGTGGTTATTTCTTCATGCGCAGCAGTCAACACGGCACTCTCTAGCTGCCAAGAGCACTTTTTACTATGCGCACCCAACCAGAGTGACGGGAGGATCACATTTCAGAAAACGTGCTCAGCTCGTCGAGAAAATGCGATTTAAGCAATAAAATCAAAAATGCACCCAAAACCTAAACCAAACGTTGCAGATGGTCATTTCTTCATGTGCAGTGGTCAACGCGGCACTCTCTAGCTGCCAAGAGCACTTTTTACTATGCACACCCAACCAGAGTGACGGGAGGAGCGCATTTCAGAAAACGTGCTCAGCTCGTCGAAAAAATGCGATTTAAGCAATAAAATTAAAAATGCACCCAAAACCTAAACCAAACGTTGCAGGTGGTTATTTCTTCATGCGCAGTGGTCAACGCGGCACTCTCTAGCTGCCAAGAGCACTTTTTACTATGCGCACCCAACCAGAGTGACGGGAGGAGCACATTTCAGAAAACGTGCTCAGCTCGTCGAGAAAATGCGATTTAAGCAATAAAATTAAAAATGCACCTAAAACCTAAACCAAACGCTGCAGATGGTCATTTCTTCATGCGCATTGGTCAACGCGGCACTCTCTAGCTGCCAAGAGCACTTTTTACTATACACACCCAACCAGAGTGACGGGAGGAGCACATTCCAGAAAACGTGCTCAGCTCGTCGGGAAAATGCGATTTAAGCAATAAAATTAAAAATGCACCCAAAACCTAAACCAAACGTTGCAGATGGTCATTTCTTCATGTGCAGTGGTCAACGCGGCACTCTCTAGCTGCCAAGAGCACTTTTTACTATGCACACCCAACCAGAGTGACGGGAGGAGCGCATTTCAGAAAACGTGCTCAGCTCGTCGAGAAAATGCGATTTAAGCAATAAAATTAAAAATGCACCCAAAACCTAAACCAAACGTTGCAGGTGGTTATTTCTTCATGCGCAGTGGTCAACGCGGCACTCTCTAGCTGCCAAGAGCACTTTTTACTATGCGCACCCAACCAGAGTGACGGGAGGAGCACATTTCAGAAAACGTGCTCAGCTCGTCGAGAAAATGCGATTTAAGCAATAAAATTAAAAATGCACCTAAAACCTAAACATAACATTGCAGATGGTCATTTCTTCATGTGCAGTGGTGAACGCGGCACTCTCTAGCTGCCAAGAGCACTTTTTACTATGCGCACCCAACCAGAGTGACAGGAGGAGCACATTTCAGAAAACGTGCTCAGCTCGTTGAGAAAATGCGATTTAAGCAATAAAATTAAAAATGCACCCAAAACCTAAACCAAACGTTGCAGGTGGTTATTTCTTCATGCGCAGTGGTCAACGCGGCACTCTTTAGCTGCCAAGAGCACTTTTTACTATGCGCACCCAACCAGAGGGACGGGAGGAGCGCATTTCAGAAAACGTGCTCAGCTCGACGAGAAAATGCGATTTAAGCAATAAAATTAAAAATGCACCCAAAACCTAAACCAAACGTTGCAGGTGGTTATTTCTTCATGCGCAGTGGTCAACGCGGCACTCTCTAGCTGCCAAGAGCACTTTTTACGATGCACACCCAACCAGAGTGACGGGAGGAGCGCATTTCAGAAAACGTGCTCAGCTCGACGAGAAAATGCGATTTAAGCAATAAAATTAAAAATGCACCCAAAACCTAAACCAAACGTTGCAGGTGGTTATTTCTTCATGCGCAGTGGTCAACGCGGCACTCTCTAGCTGCCAAGAGCACTTTTTACTATGCGCACCCAACCAGAGTGACGGGAGGAGCACATTTCAGAAAACGTGCTCAGCTCGTCGAGAAAATGCGATTTAAGCAATAAAATTAAAAATGCACCTAAAACCTAAACCAAACGTTGCAGGTAGTTATTTCTTCGTGCGCAGCAGTCAACGCGGCACTCTCTAGCTGCCAAGAGCACTTTTTACTATGCGCACCCAACCAGAGTGACGGGAGGAGCACATTTCAGAAAACGTGCTCAGCTCGTCGAGTAAATGCGATTTAAGCAATAAAATTAAAAATGCACCCAAAACCTAAACCAAACGTTGCAGGTGGTTATTTCTACATGCGCAGTGGTCAACGCGGCACTCTCTAGCTGCCAAGAGCACTTTTTACTATGCGCACCCAACCAGAGTGACGGGAGGAGCACATTTCAGAAAACGTGCTCAGCTCGTCCAGAAAATGCGATTTAAGCAATACAATTAAAAATGCACCTAAAACCTAAACCAAACGTTGCAGATGGTCATTTCTTCATGCGCAGTGGTCAACGCGGCACTCTCTAGCTGCCAAGAGCACTTTTTACTATGCACACCCAACCAGAGTGACGGGAGGAGCACATTTCAGAAAACGTACTCAGCTCGTCCAGACAATGCGATTTAAGCAATAAAATTAAAAATGCACCCAAAACCTAAACCAAACGTTGCAGGTGGTTATTTCTTCATGCGCAGTGGTCAACGCGGCACTCTCTAGCTGCCAAGAGCACTTTTTACTATGCGCACCCAACCAGAGTGACGGGAGGAGCGCATTTCAGAAAACGTGCTCAGCTCGTCGAGAAAATGCGATTTAAGCAATAAAATTAAAAATGCACCTAAAACCTAAACCAAAAGTTGCAAGTGGTTATTTCTTCATGCGCAGCAGTCAACGCGGCACTCTCTAGCTGCCAAGAGCACTTTTTACTATGCGCACCCAACCAGAGTGACGGGAGGAGCACATTTCAGAAAACGTGCTCAGCTCGTCGAGAAAATGCGATTGAAGCAATAAAATTAAAAATGCACCTAAAACCTAAACCAAACGCTGCAGATGGTCATTTCTTCATGCGCAGTTGTCAACGCGGCACTCTCTAGCTGCCAAGAGCACTTTTTACTATGCGCACCCAACCAGAGTGACGGGAGGAGCACATTTCAGAAAACGTGCTCAGCTCGTCGAGAAAATGCGATTTAAGCAATAAAATTAAAAATGCACCTAAAACCTAAACCAAACGTTGCAGGTGGTTATTTCTTCGTGCGCAGCAGTCAACGCGGCACTCTCTAGCTGCCAAGAGCACTTTTTACTATGCGCACCCAACCAGAGTGACGGGAGGAGCACATTTCAGAAAACGTGCTCAGCTCGTCGAGTAAATGCGATTTAAGCAATAAAATTAAAAATGCACCCAAAACCTAAACCAAACGTTGCAGGTGGTTATTTCTTCATGCGCAGTGGTCAACGCGGCACTCTCTAGCTGCCAAGAGCACTTTTTACTATGCGCACCCAACCAGAGTGACGGGAGGAGCACATTTCAGAAAACGTGCTCAGCTCGTCCAGAAAATGCGATTTAAGCAATAAAATTAAAAATGCACCTAAAACCTAAACCAAACGTTGCAGATGGTCATTTCTTCATGCGCAGTGGTCAACGCGGCACTCTCTAGCTGCCAAGAGCACTTTTTACTATGCGCACCCAACCAGAGTGACGGGAGGAGCACATTTCAGAAAACGTGCTCAGCTCGTCGAGAAAATGCGATTTAAGCAATAAAATTAAAAATGCACCCAAAACCTAAACCAAACGTTGCAGGTGGTTATTTCTTCATGCGCAGTGGTCAACGCGGCACTCTCTAGCTGCCAAGAGCACTTTTTACTATGCGCACCCAACCAGAGTGACGGGAGGAGCGCATTTCAGAAAACGTGCTCAGCTCGTCGAGAAAATGCGATTTAAGCAATAAAATTTAAAATGCACCCAAAACCTAAACCAAACGTTGCAGATGGTCATTTCTTCATGTGCAGTGGTGAACGCGGCACTCTCTAGCTGCCAAGAGCACTTTTTACTATGCGCACCCAACCAGAGTGACAGGAGGAGCACATTTCAGAAAACGTGCTCAGCTCGTCGAGAAAATGCGATTTAAGCAATAAAATTAAAAATGCACCTAAAACCTAAACCAAACGTTGCAGATGGTCATTTCTTCATGCGCAGTGGTCAACGCGGCACTCTCTAGCTGCCAAGAGCACTTTTTACTATGCGCACCCAACCAGAGTGACGGGAGGAGCACATTTCAGAAAACGTGCTCAGCTCGTCCAGACAATGCGATTTAAGCAATAAAATTAAAAATGCACCCAAAACCTAAACCAAACGTTGCAGGTGGTTATTTCTTCATGCGCAGTGGTCAACGCGGCACTCTCTAGCTGCCAAGAGAACTTTTTACTATGCGCACCCAACCAGAGTGACGGGAGGAGCACATTTCAGAAAACGTGCTCAGCTCGTCGAGAAAATGCGATTTAAGCAATAAAATTTAAAATGCACCTAAAACCTAAACCAAACGTTGCAGGTGGTTATTTCTTCATGCGCAGCAGTCAACGCGGCACTCTCTAGCTGCCAAGAGCACTTTTTACTATGCGCACCCAACCAGAGTGACGGGAGGAGCACATTTCAGAAAACGTGCTCAGCTCGTTGAGAAAATGCGATTTAAGCAATAAAATTAAAAATGCACCTAAAACCTAAACCAAACGTTGCAGGTGGTTATTTCTTCATATGTAGCAGTCAACGCGGCACTCTCTAGCTGCCAAGAGCACTTTTTACTATTCGCACCCAACCAGAGTGACGGGAGGAGCACATTTCAGAAAACGTGCTCAGCTCGTCGAGAAAATGCGATTTAAGCAATAAAATTAAAAATGCACCTAAAAACCTAAACCAAACGTTGCAGGTGGTTATTTCTTCATGCGCATTGGTCAACGCGGCACTCTCTAGCTGCCAAGAGAACTTTTTACTATGCGCACCCAACCAGAGTGACGGGAGGAGCACATTTCAGAAAACGTGCTCAGCTCGTCCAGACAATGCGATTTAAGCAATAAAATTAAGAATGCACCCAAAACCTAAACCAAACGTTGCAGGTGGTTATTTCTTCATGCGCAGTGGTCAACGCGGCACTCTCTAGCTGCCAAGAGCACTTTTTACTATGCGCACCCAACCAGAGTGACGGGAGGAGCACATTTCAGAAAACGTGCTCAGCTCGTCGAGAAAATGCGATTTAAGCAATAAAATTAAAAATGCACCTAAAACCTAAACCAAACGTTGCAGGTAGTTATTTCTTCGTGCGCAGCAGTCAACGCGGCACTCTCTAGCTGCCAAGAGCACTTTTTACTATGCGCACCCAACCAGAGTGACGGGAGGAGCACATTTCAGAAAACGTGCTCAGCTCGTCGAGTAAATGCGATTTAAGCAATAAAATTAAAAATGCACCCAAAACCTAAACCAAACGTTGCAGGTGGTTATTTCTACATGCGCAGTGGTCAACGCGGCACTCTCTAGCTGCCAAGAGCACTTTTTACTATGCGCACCCAACCAGAGTGACGGGAGGAGCACATTTCAGAAAACGTGCTCAGCTCGTCCAGAAAATGCGATTTAAGCAATACAATTAAAAATGCACCTAAAACCTAAACCAAACGTTGCAGAAGGTCATTTCTTCATGCGCAGTGGTCAACGCGGCACTCTCTAGCTGCCAAGAGCACTTTTTACTATGCACACCCAACCAGAGTGACGGGAGGAGCACATTTCAGAAAACGTACTCAGCTCGTCCAGACAATGCGATTTAAGCAATAAAATTAAAAATGCACCCAAAACCTAAACCAAACGTTGCAGGTGGTTATTTCTTCATGCGCAGTGGTCAACGCGGCACTCTCTAGCTGCCAAGAGCACTTTTTACTATGCGCACCCAACCAGAGTGACGGGAGGAGCGCATTTCAGAAAACGTGCTCAGCTCGTCGAGAAAATGCGATTTAAGCAATAAAATTAAAAATGCACCTAAAACCTAAACCAAAAGTTGCAAGTGGTTATTTCTTCATGCGCAGCAGTCAACGCGGCACTCTCTAGCTGCCAAGAGCACTTTTTACTATGCGCACCCAACCAGAGTGACGGGAGGAGCACATTTCAGAAAACGTGCTCAGCTCGTCGAGAAAATGCGATTGAAGCAATAAAATTAAAAATGCACCTAAAACCTAAACCAAACGCTGCAGATGGTCATTTCTTCATGCGCAGTTGTCAACGCGGCACTCTCTAGCTGCCAAGAGCACTTTTTACTATACACACCCAACCAGAGTGACGGGAGGAGCACATTCCAGAAAACGTGCTCAGCTCGTCGAGAAAATGCGATTTAAGCAATAAAATTAAAAATGCACCCAAAACCTAAACCAAACGTTGCAGATGGTCATTTCTTTATGTGCAGTGGTCAACGCGGCACTCTCTAGCTGCCAAGAGCACTTTTTACTATGCACACCCAACCAGAGTGACGGGAGGAGCGCATTCCAGAAAACGTGCTCAGCTCGTCGAGAAAATGCGATTTAAGCAATAAAATTAAAAATGCACCCAAAACCTAAACCAAACGTTGCAGATGGTCATTTCTTCATGTGCAGTGGTGAACGCGGCACTCTCTAGCTGCCAAGAGCACTTTTTACTATGCGCACCCAACCAGAGTGACAGGAGGAGCACATTTCAGAAAACGTGCTCAGCTCGTTGAGAAAATGCGATTTAAGCAATAAAATTAAAAATGCACCCAAAACCTAAACCAAACGTTGCAGGTGGTTATTTCTTCATGCGCAGTGGTCAACGCGGCAATCTCTAGCTGCCAAGAGCACTTTTTACTATGCGCACCCAACCAGAGTGACGGGAGGAGCGCATTTCAGAAAACGTGCTCAGCTCGACGAAAAAATGCGATTTAAGCAATACAATTAAAAATGCACCCAAAACCTAAACCAAACGTTGCAGGTGGTTATTTTTTCATGCGCAGTGGTCAACGCGGCACTCTCTAGCTGCCAAGAGCACTTTTTACTATGCGCACCCAACCAGAGTGACGGGAGGAGCACATTTCAGAAAACGTGCTCAGCTCGTCGAGAAAATGCGATTTAAGCAATAAAATTAAAAATGCACCTAAAACCTAAACCAAACGTTGCAGGTGGTTATTTCTTCGTGCGCAGCAGTCAACGCGGCACTCTCTAGCTGCCAAGAGCACTTTTTACTATGCGCACCCAACCAGAGTGACGGGAGGAGCACATTTCAGAAAACGTGCTCAGCTCGTCGAGTAAATGCAATTTAAGCAATAAAATTAAAAATGCACCCAAAACCTAAACCAAACGTTGCAGGTGGTTATTTCTTCATGCGCAGTGGTCAACGCGGCACTCTCTAGCTGCCAAGAGCACTTTTTACTATGCGCACCCAACCAGAGTGACGGGAGGAGCACATTTCAGAAAACGTGCTCAGCTCGTCCAGAAAATGCGATTTAAGCAATAAAATTAAAAATGCACCTAAAACCTAAACCAAACGTTGCAGATGGTCATTTCTTCATGCGCAGTGGTCAACGCGGCACTCTCTAGCTGCCAAGAGCACTTTTTACTATGCGCACCCAACCAGAGTGACGGGAGGAGCACATTTCAGAAAACGTGCTCAGCTCGTCGAGAAAATGCGATTTAAGCAATAAAATTAAAAATGCACCCAAAACCTAAACCAAACGTTGCAGGTGGTTATTTCTTCATGCGCAGTGGTCAACGCGGCACTCTCTAGCTGCCAAGAGCACTTTTTACTATGCGCACCCAACCAGAGTGACGGGAGGAGCGCATTTCAGAAAACGTGCTCAGCTCGTCGAGAAAATGCGATTTAAGCAATAAAATTTAAAATGCACCCAAAACCTAAACCAAACGTTGCAGATGGTCATTTCTTCATGTGCAGTGGTGAACGCGGCACTCTCTAGCTGCCAAGAGCACTTTTTACTATGCGCACCCAACCAGAGTGACAGGAGGAGCACATTTCAGAAAACGTGCTCAGCTCGTCGAGAAAATGCGATTTAAGCAATAAAATTAAAAATGCACCTAAAACCTAAACCAAACGTTGCAGATGGTCATTTCTTCATGCGCAGTGGTCAACGCGGCACTCTCTAGCTGCCAAGAGCACTTTTTACTATGCGCACCCAACCAGAGTGACGGGAGGAGCACATTTCAGAAAACGTGCTCAGCTCGTCCAGACAATGCGATTTAAGCAATAAAATTAAAAATGCACCCAAAACCTAAACCAAACGTTGCAGGTGGTTATTTCTTCATGCGCAGTGGTCAACGCGGCACTCTCTAGCTGCCCAGAGAACTTTTTACTATGCGCACCCAACCAGAGTGACGGGAGGAGCACATTTCAGAAAACGTGCTCAGCTCGTCGAGAAAATGCGATTTAAGCAATAAAATTTAAAATGCACCTAAAACCTAAACCAAACGTTGCAGGTGGTTATTTCTTCATGCGCAGCAGTCAACGCGGCACTCTCTAGCTGCCAAGAGCACTTTTTACTATGCGCACCCAACCAGAGTGACGGGAGGAGCACATTTCAGAAAACGTGCTCAGCTCGTCGAGAAAATGCGATTTAAGCAATAAAATTAAAAATGCACCTAAAACCCAAACCAAACGTTGCAGGTGGTTATTTCTTCATGCGCAGTGGTCAACGCGGCACTCTCTAGCTGCCAAGAGCACTTATTACTATGCGCACCCAACAAGAGTGACGGGAGGAGCACATTCCAGAAAACGTGCTCAGCTCGTCGAGAAAATGCGATTTAAGCAATAAAATTAAAAATGCACCCAAAACCTAAACATAACATAGCAGATGGTCATTTCTTCATGTGCAGTGGTGAACGCGGCACTCTCTAGCTGCCAAGAGCACTTTTTACTATGCGCACCCAACCAGAGTGACAGGAGGAGCACATTTCAGAAAACGTGCTCAGCTCGTTGAGAAAATGCGATTTAAGCAATAAAATTAAAAATGCACCCAAAACCTAAACCAAACGTTGCAGGTGGTTATTTCTTCATGCGCAGTGGTCAACGCGGCACTCTTTAGCTGCCAAGAGCACTTTTTACTATGCGCACCCAACCAGAGGGACGGGAGGAGCGCATTTCAGAAAACGTGCTCAGCTCGACGAGAAAATGCGATTTAAGCAATAAAATTAAAAATGCACCCAAAACCTAAACCAAACGTTGCAGGTGGTTATTTCTTCTTGCGCAGTGGTCAACGCGGCACTCTCTAGCTGCCAAGAGCACTTTTTACGATGCACACCCAACCAGAGTGACGGGAGGAGCGCATTTTAGAAAACGTGCTCAGCTCGACGAGAAAATGCGATTTAAGCAATAAAATTAAAAATGCACCCAAAACCTAAACCAAACGTTGCAGGTGGTTATTTCTTCATGCGCAGTGGTCAACGCGGCACTCTCTAGCTGCCAAGAGCACTTTTTACTATGCACACCCAACCAGAGTGACGGGAGGAGCACATTTCAGAAAACGTGCTCAGCTCGTCCAGACAATGCGATTTAAGCAATAAAATTAAAAATGCACCTAAAACCTAAACCAAACGTTGCAGGTGGTTATTTCTTCATGCGCAGTGGTCAACGCGGCACTCTCTCGCTGCCAAGAGCACTTTTTACTATGCGCACCCATCCAGAGTGACGGGAGGAGCACATTCCAGAAAACGTGCTCAGCTCGTCGAGAAAATGCGATTTAAGCAATAAAATTAAAAATGCACCTAAAACCTAAACCAAACGTTGCAGGTGGTTATTTCTTCATGCGCAGCAGTCAACGCGGCACTCTCTAGCTGCCAAGAGCACTTTTTACTATGCGCACCCAACCAGAGTGACGGGAGGAGCACATTTCAGAAAACGTGCTCAGCTCGTCGAGAAAATGCGATTTAAGCAATAAAATTAAAAATGCACCTAACACCTAAACCAAACGTTGCAGGTGGTTATTTCTTCATGCGCAGTGGTCAACGCGGCACTCTTTAGCTGCCAAGAGCACTTTTTACTATGCGCACCCAACCAGAGGGACGGGAGGAGCGCATTTCAGAAAACGTGCTCAGCTCGACGAGAAAATGCGATTTAAGCAATAAAATTAAAAATGCACCCAAAACCTAAACCAAACGTTGCAGGTGGTTATTTCTTCTTGCGCAGTGGTCAACGCGGCACTCTCTAGCTGCCAAGAGCACTTTTTACGATGCACACCCAACCAGAGTGACGGGAGGAGCGCATTTTAGAAAACGTGCTCAGCTCGACGAGAAAATGCGATTTAAGCAATAAAATTAAAAATGCACCCAAAACCTAAACCAAACGTTGCAGGTGGTTATTTCTTCATGCGCAGTGGTCAACGCGGCACTCTCTAGCTGCCAAGAGCACTTTTTACTATGCACACCCAACCAGAGTGACGGGAGGAGCACATTTCAGAAAACGTGCTCAGCTCGTCGAGAAAATGCGATTTAAGCAATAAAATTAAAAATGCACCCAAAACCTAAACCAAACGTTGCAGGTGGTTATTTCTTCATGCGCAGTGGTCAACGCGGCACTCTCTAGCTGCCAAGAGCACTTTTTACTATGCGCACCCAACCAGAGTGACGGGAGGAGCACATTTTAGAAAACGTGCTCAGCTCGTCGAGAAAATGCGATTTAAGCAATAAAATTAAAAATGCACCTAAAAACCTAAACCAAACGTTGCAGGTGGTTATTTCTTCATGCGCATTGGTCAACGCGGCACTCTCTAGCTGCCAAGAGCACTTTTTACTATGCGCACCCAACCAGAGTGACGGGAGGAGCACATTTCAGAAAACGTGCTCAGCTCGTCCAGAAAATGCGATTTAAGCAATAAAATTAAAAATGCACCTAACACCTAAACCAAACGTTGCAGATGGTCATTTCTTCATGCGCAGTGGTCAACGCGGCACTCTCTAGCTGCCAAGAGCACTTTTTACTATGCACACCCAACCAGAGTGACGGGAGGAGCACATTTCAGAAAACGTGCTCAGCTCGTCCAGACAATGCGATTTAAGCAATAAAATTAAAAATGCACCTAAAACCTAAACCAAACGTTGCAGGTGGTTATTTCTTCATGCGCAGTGGTCAACGCGGCACTCTCTCGCTGCCAAGAGCACTTTTTACTATGCGCACCCATCCAGAGTGACGGGAGGAGCACATTCCAGAAAACGTGCTCAGCTCGTCGAGAAAATGCGATTTAAGCAATAAAATTAAAAATGCACCTAAAACCTAAACCAAACGTTGCAGGTGGTTATTTCTTCATGCGCAGCAGTCAACGCGGCACTCTCTAGCTGCCAAGAGCACTTTTTACTATGCGCACCCAACCAGAGTGACGGGAGGAGCACATTTCAGAAAACGTGCTCAGCTCGTCGAGAAAATGCGATTTAAGCAATAAAATTAAAAATGCACCTAAAACCTAAACCAAAAGTTGCAGGTGGTTATTTCTTCATGCGCAGCAGTCAACACGGCACTCTCTAGCTGCCAAGAGCACTTTTTACTATGCGCACCCAACCAGAGTGACGGGAGGAGCACATTTCAGAAAACGTGCTCAGCTCGTCGAGAAAATGCGATTTAAGGAATAAAATCAAAAATGCACCCAAAACCTAAACCAAACGTTGCAGATGGTCATTTCTTCATGTGCAGTGGTCAACGCGGCACTCTCTAGCTGCCAAGAGCACTTTTTACTATGCACACCCAACCAGAGTGACGGGAGGAGCGCATTTCAGAAAACGTGCTCAGCTCGTCGAAAAAATGCGATTTAAGCAATAAAATTAAAAATGCACCCAAAACCTAAACCAAACGTTGCAGGTGGTTATTTCTTCATGCGCAGTGGTCAACGCGGCACTCTCTAGCTGCCAAGAGCACTTTTTACTATGCGCACCCAACCAGAGTGACGGGAGGAGCACATTTCAGAAAACGTGCTCAGCTCGTCGAGAAAATGCGATTTAAGCAATAAAATTAAAAATGCACCTAAAACCTAAACCAAACGCTGAAGATGGTCATTTCTTCATGCGCAGTGGTCAACGCGGCACTCTCTAGCTGCCAAGAGCACATTTTACTATAAACACCCAACCAGAGTGACGGGAGGAGCACATTCCAGAAAACGTGCTCAGCTCGTCGGGAAAATGCGATTTAAGCAATAAAATTAAAAATGCACCCAAAACCTAAACCAAACGTTGCAGGTGGTTATTTCTTCATGCGCAGTGGTCAACGCGGCACTCTCTAGCTGCCAAGAGCACTTTTTACTATGCGCACCCAACCAGAGTGACGGGAGGAGCACATTTCAGAAAACGTGCTCAGCTCGTCCAGAAAATGCGATTTAAGCAATACAATTAAAAATGCACCTAAAACCTAAACCAAACGTTGCAGGTGGTTATTTCTTCATGCGCAGTGGTCAACGCGGCACTCTCTAGCTGCCAAGAGCACTTTTTACTATGCGCACCCACCCAGAGTGACGGGAGGAGCACATTTCAGAAAACGTGCTCAGCTCGTCGAGAAAATGCGATTTAAGCAATAAAATTAAAAATGCACCTAAAATCTATACCAAACGTTGCAGGTGGTTATTTCTTCATATGCAGTGGTCAACGCGGCACTCTCTAGCTGCCAAGAGCACTTTTTACTATGCGCACCCAACCAGAGTGACGGGAGGAGCACATTCCAGAAAACGTGCTCAGCTCGTCGAGAAAATGCGATTTAAGCAATAAAATTAAAAATGCACCCAAAACCTAAACCAAACGTTGCAGATGGTCATTTCTTCATGCGCAGTGGTCAACGCGGCACTCTCTAGCTGCCAAGAGCACTTTTTACTATGCACACCCAACCAGAGTGATGGGAGGAGCGCATTTTAGAAAACGTGCTCAGCTCGACGAGAAAATGCAATTTAAGCAATAAAATTAAAAATGCACCCAAAACCTAAACCAAACGTTGCAGGTGGTTATTTCTTCATGCGCAGTGGTCAACGCGGCACTCTTTAGTTGCCAAGAGCACTTTTTACTATGCGCACCCAACCAGAGTGACGGGGGGAGCACATTTCAGAAAACGTGCTCAGCTCGTCCAGAAAATGCGATTTAAGCAATAAAATTAAAAATGCACCTAAAACCTAAACCAAACGTTGCAGATGGTCATTTCTTCATGCGCAGTGGTCAACGCGGCACTCTCTAGCTGCCAAGAGCACTTTTTACTATGCACACCCAACCAGAGTGACGGGAGGAGCACATTTCAGAAAACGTGCTCAGCTCGTCCAGACAATGCGATTTAAGCAATAAAATTAAAAATGCACCCAAAACCTAAACCAAACGTTGCAGGTGGTTATTTCTTCATGCGCAGTGGTCAACGCGGCACTCTCTAGCTGCCAAGAGCACTTTTTACTATGCGCACCCAACCAGAGTGACGGGAGGAGCACATTTCAGAAAACGTGCTCAGCTCGTCGAGAAAATGCGATTTAAGCAATAAAATTAAAAATGCACCTAAAACCTAAACCAAACGCTGCAGATGGTCATTTCTTCATGCGCGGTGGTCAACGCGGCACTCTCTAGCTGCCAAGAACACTTTTTACTATACACACCCAACCAGAGTGACGGGAGGAGCACATTCCAGAAAACGTGCTCAGCTCGTCGAGAAAATGCGATTTAAGCAATAAAATTAAAAATGCACCCAAAACCTAAACCAAACGTAGCAGATGGTAATTTCTTCATGTGCAGTGGTCAACGCGGCACTCTCTAGCTGCCAAGAGCACTTTTTACTATGCACACCCAACCAGAGTGACGGGAGGAGCGCATTTCAGAAAACGTGCTCAGCTCGTCGAGAAAATGCGATTTAAGCAATAAAATTAAAAATGCACCCAAAACCTAAACCAAACGTTGCAGGTGGTTATTTCTTCATGTGCAGTGGTCAACGCGGCACTCTCTAGCTGCCAAGAGCACTTTTTACTATGCGCACCCAACCAGAGTGACGGGAGGAGCACATTTCAGAAAACGTGCTCAGCTCGTCGAGAAAATGCGATTTAAGCAATAAAATTAAAAATGCACCCAAAACCTAAACCAAACGTTGCAGGTGGTTATTTCTTCATATGCAGCAGTCAACGCGGCACTCTCTAGCTGCCAAGAGCACTTTTTACTATGCGCACCCAACCAGAGTGACGGGAGGAGCACATTTCAGAAAACGTGCTCAGCTCGTCGAGAAAATGCGATTTAAGCAATAAAATAAAAAATGCACCTAAAACCTAAACCAAACGTTGCAGGTGGATATTTCTTCATGCGCAGTGGTCAACGCGGCACTCTCTAGCTGCCAAGAGCACTTTTTACTATGAGCACCCAACCAGAGTGACGTGAGGAGCACATTTCAGAAAACGTGCTCGGCTCGTCGAGAAAATGCGATTTAAGCAATAACATTAAAAATGCACCTAAAACCTAAACCAAACGTTGCAGGTGGTTATTTCTTCATGCGCAGTGGTCAACGCGGCACTCTCTCGCTGCCAAGAGCACTTTTTACTATGCGCACCCAACCAGAGTGACGGGAGGAGCACATTTCAGAAAACGTGCTCAGCTCGTCGAGAAAATGAGATTTAAGCAATAAAATTAAAAATGCACCTAAAACCTAAACCAAACGTTGCAGGTGGTTATTTCTTCATATGCAGCAGTCAACGCGGCACTCTCTAGCTGCCAAGAGCACTTTTTACTATGCGCACCCAACCAGAGTGACGGGAGGAGCACATTTCAGAAAACGTGCTCAGCTCGTCGAGAAAATAAGATTTAAGCAATAAAATTAAAAATGCACCTAAAAACCTAAACCAAACGTTGCAGGTGGTTATTTCTTCATGCGCATTGGTCAAAGCGGCACTCTGTAGCTGCCAAGAGCACTTTTTACTATGCGCACCCAACCAGAGTGACGGGAGGAGCACATTTCAGAAAACGTGCTCAGCTCGTCGAGAAAATGCGATTTAAGCAATAAAATTAAAAATGCACCTCAAACCTAAACCAAACGTTGCAGGTGGTTATTTCTTCATATGCAGCAGTCAACGCGGCACTCTCTAGCTGCCAAGAGCACTTTTTACTATGCGCACCCAACCAGAGTGACGGGAGGAGCACATTTCAGAAAACGTGCTCAGCTCGTCGAGAAAATGCGATTTAGGCAATAAAATTAAAAATGCACCTAAAACCTAAACCAAAAGTTGCAGGTGGTTATTTATTCATGCGCAGCAGTCAACACGGCACTCTCTAGCTGCCAAGAGCACATTTTACTATGCGCACCCAACCAGAGTGACGGGAGGAGCACATTTCAGAAAACGTGCTCAGCTCGTCGAGAAAATGCGATTTAAGCAATAAAATTAAAAATGCACCCAAAACCTAAACCACACGTTGCAGATGGTCATTTCTTCATGTGCAGTGGTCAACGCGGCACTCTCTAGCTGCCAAGAGCACTTTTTACAATGCACACCCAACCAGAGTGACGGGAGGAGCGCATTTCAGAAAACGTGCTCAGCTCGTCGAGAAAATGCGATTTAAGGAACAAAATTAAAAATGCACCCAAAACCTAAACCAAACGTTGCAGGTGGTTATTTCTTCATGCGCAGCAGTCAACGCGGCACTCTCTAGCTGCCAAGAGCACTTTTTAATATGCACACCCAACAAGAGTGACGGGAGGAGCGCATTTCAGAAAACGTGCTCAGCTCGACGAGAACATGCGATTTAAGCAATAAAATTAAAAATGCACCCAAAACCTAAACCAAACGTTGCAGGTGGTTATTTCTTCATGCGCAGTGGTCAAGGCGGCACTCTCTAGCTGCCAAGAGCACTTTTTACTATGCGCACCCAACCAGAGTGACGGGAGGAGCACATTTCAGAAAACGTGCTCAGCTCGTCGAGAAAATGCGATTTAAGCAATGAAATTAAAAATGCACCCAAAACCTAAACCAAACGTTGCAGGTGGTTATTTCTTCATGCGCAGTGGTCAACGCGGCACTCTCTAGCTGCCAAGAGCACTTTTTACTATGCGCACCCAACCAGAGTGACGGGAGGAGCACTTTTCAGAAAACGTGCTCAGCTCGTCGAGAAAATGCGAATTAAGCAATAAAATTAAAAATGCACCCAAAACCTAAACCAAACGTTGCAGATGGTCATTTCTTCATGCGCAGTGGTCAACGCGGCACTCTCTAGCTGCCAAGAGCACTTTTTACTATGCGCACCCAACCAGAGTGACGGGAGGAGCACATTTCAGAAAACGTGCTCAGCTCGTCGAGAAAATGCGATTTAAGCAATAAAATTAAAAATGCACCTAAAACCCAAACCAAACGTTGCAGGTGGTTATTTCTTCATGCGCAGTGGTCAACGCGGCACTCTCTAGCTGCCAAGAGCACTTTTTACTATGCGCACCCAACCAGAGTGACGGGAGGAGCACATTTCAGAAAACGTGCTCAGCTCGTCGAGAAAATGCGATTTAAGCAATAAAATTAAAAATGCACCTAAAACCTAAACCAAACGTTGCAGGTGGTTATTTCTTCGTGCGCAGTTGTCAACGCGGCACTCTCTAGCTGCCAAGAGCACTTTTTACTATGCGCACCCAACCAGAGTGACGGGAGGAGCACATTTCAGAAAACGTGCTCAGCTCGTCGAGAAAATGCGATTTAAGCAACAAAATTAAAAATGCACCCAAAACCTAAACCAAACGTTGCAGGTGGTTATTTCTTCATGCGCAGCAGTCAACGCGGCACTCTCTAGCTGCCAAGAGCACTTTTTACTATGCGCACCCAACCAGAGTGACGGGAGGAGCACATTTCAGAAAACGTGCTCAGCTCGTCGAGAAAATGCGATTTAAGCAATAAAATTAAAAATGCACCCAAAACCTAAACCAAACGTTGCAGGTGGTTATTTCTTCATGCGCAGTGGTAAACGCGGCACTCTCTAGCTGCCAAGAGCACTTTTTACTATGCGCACCCAACCAGAGTGACGGGAGGAGCACATTTCATAAAACGTGCTCAGCTCGTCCAGAAAATGCTATTTAAGCAATAAAATTAAAAATGCACCTAAAACCTAAACCAAACGTTGCAGATGGTCATTTCTTCATGCGCAGTGGTCAACGCGGCACTCTCTAGCTGCCAAGAGCACTTTTTACTATGCACACCCAACCAGAGTGACGGGAGGAGCACATTTCAGAAAACGTGCTCAGCTCGTCCAGAAAATGCGATTTAAGCAATAAAATTAAAAATGCACCCAAAACCTAAACCAAACGTTGCAGGTGGTTATTTCTTCATGCGCAGTGGTCAACGCGGCACTCTCTAGCTGCCAAGAGCACTTTTTACTATGCGCACCCAACCAGAGTGACGGGAGGAGCACATTTCAGAAAACGTGCTCAGCTCGTCGAGAAAATGCGATTTAAGCAATAAAATTAAAAATGCACCCAAAACCAAAACCAAACGTTACAGGTGGTTATTTCTTCGTGCGCAGCAGTCAACGCGGCACTCTCTAGCTGCCAAGAACACTTTTTACTATGCGCACCCAACCAGAGTGACGGGAGGAGCACATTTCAGAAAACGTGCTCAGCTCGTCGAGAAAATGCGATTCAAGCAATAAAATTTGAAATGCACCTAAAACCTAAACCAAACGTTGCAGGTGGTTATTTCTTCATGCGCATTGGTCAACGCGGCACTCTCTAGCTGCCAAGAGCACTTTTTACTTTGCACACCCAACCAGAGTGACGGGAGGAGCACATTTCAGAAAACGTGCTCAGCTCGTCGAGAAAATGCGATTTAAGCAATAAAATTAAAAATGCACCCAAAACCTAAACCAAACGTTGCAGGTGGTTATTTCTTCATGCGCATTGGTCAACGCGGCACTCTCTAGCTGCCAAGAGCACTTTTTACTTTGCGCACCCAACCAGAGTAACGGGAGGAACACATTTCAGAAAACGTACTCAGCTCGTCGAGAAAATGCGATTTAAGCAATAAAATTAAAAATGCACCCAAAACCTAAACCAAACGTTGCAGGTGGTTATTTCTTCATGCGCAGTGGTCAACGCGGCACTCTCTAGCTGCCAAGAGCACTTTTTACTATGCGCACCCAACCAGAGTGACGGGAGGAGCACATTTCAGAAAACGTGTTCAGCTCGTCGAGAAAATGCGATTTAAGCAATAAAATTAAAAATGCACCCAAAACCTAAACCAAACGTTGCAGGTGGTTATTTCTTCATGCGCAGTGGTCAACGCGGCACTCTCTAGCTGCCAAGAGCACTTTTTACTATGCGCTTCCCAACCAGAGTGACGGGAGGAGCACATTTCAGAAAACGTGCTCAGCTCGTCCAGAAAAGGCTATTTAAGCAATAAAATAAAAAATGCACATAAAACCTAAACCAAACGTTGCAGATGGTCATTTCTTCATGCGCAGTGGTCAATGCGGCACTCTCTAGCTGCCAAGAGCACTTTTTACTATGCGCACCAAACCAGAGTGACGGGAGGAGCACATTTCAGAAAACGTGCTCAGCTCGTCGAGAAAATGCGATTTAAGCAATAAAATTAAAACTGCACCCAAAACCTAAACCAAACGTTGCAGATGGTCATTTCTTCATGCGCAGTGGTCAACGCGGCACTCTCTAGCTGCCAAGAGCACTTTTTACTATGCACACCCAACCAGAGTGACGGGAGGAGCACATTTCAGAAAACGTGCTCAGCTCGTCGAGAAAATGCGATTTAAGCAATAAAATTAAAAATGCACCCAAAACCTAAACCAAACGTTGCAGGTGGTTATTTCTTCATGCGCAGTAGTCAACGCGGCACTCTCTAGCTGCCAAGAGCACTTTTTACTATGCGCACCCAACCAGAGTGACGGGAGGAGCACATTTCAGAAAACGTGCTCAGCTTGTCGAGAAAATGCGATTTAAGCAATAAAATTAAAAATGCACCCAAAACCTAAACCAAACGTTGCAGATGGTCATTTCTTCATGCGCAGTGGTCAACGCGGCACTCTCTAGCTGCCAAGAGCACTTTTTACTATGCGCACCCAACCAGAGTGACGGGAGGACCACATTTCAGAAAACGTGCTCAGCTCGTCGAGAAAATGCGATGTAAGCAATAAAATTAAAAATGCACCCAAAACCTAAACCAAACGTTGCAGGTGGTTATTTCTTCATGCGGAGCAGTCAACGCGGCACTCTCTAGCTGCCAAGAGCACTTTTTACTATGCGCACCCAACCAGAGTGACGGGAGGAGCACATTTCAGAAAACGTGCTCAGCTCGTCGAGAAAATGCGATTTAAGCAATGAAATTAAAAATGCACCCAAAACCTAAACCAAACGTTGCAGGTGGTTATTTCTTCATGCGCAGCAGTCAAAGCGGCACTCTCTAGCTGCCAAGAGCACTTTTTACTATGTGCACCCAACCAGAGTGACGGGAGGAGCACATTTCAGAAAACGTGCTCAGCTCGTCGAGAAAATGCGATTCAAGCAATAAAATTTGAAATGCACCTAAAACCTAAACCAAACGTTGCAGGTGGTTATTTCTTCATGCGCATTGGTCAACGCGGCACTCTCTAGCTGCCAAGAGCACTTTTTACTTTGCACACCCAACCAGAGTGACGGGAGGAGCACATTTCAGAAAACGTGCTCAGCTCGTCGAGAAAATGCGATTTAAGCAATAAAATTAAAAATGCACCCAAAACCTAAACCAAACGTTGCAGGTGGTTATTTCTTCATGCGCATTGGTCAACGCGGCACTCTCTAGCTGCCAAGAGCACTTTTTACTTTGCGCACCCAACCAGAGTGACGGGAGGAGCACATTTCAGAAAACGTGCTCAGCTCGTCGAGAAAATGCGATTTAAGCAATAAAATTAAAAATGCACCCAAAACCTAAACCAAACGTTGCAGGTGGTTATTTCTTCATGCGCAGCAGTCAACGCGGCACTCTCTAGCTGCCAAGAGCACTTTTTACTATGCGCACCCAACCAGAGTGACGGGAGGAGCACATTTCAGAAAACGTGCTCAGCTCGTCGAGAAAATGCGATTTAAGCAATGAAATTAAAAATGCACCCAAAACCTAAACCAAACGTTGCAGGTGGTTATTTCTTCATGCGCAGTGGTCAACGCGGCACTCTCTAGCTGCCAAGAGCACTTTTTACTATGCGCACCCAACCAGAGTGACGGGAGGAGCACATTTCAGAAAACGTGCTCAGCTCGTCGAGAAAATGCGATTTAAGCAATAAAATTAAAAATGCACCCAAAACCTAAACCAAACGTTGCAGGTGGTTATTTCTTCATGCGCAGTGGTAAACGCGGCACTCTCTAGCTGCCAAGAGCACTTTTTACTATGCGCACCCAACCAGAGTGACGGGAGGAGCACATTTCATAAAACGTGCTCAGCTCGTCCAGAAAATGCTATTTAAGCAATAAAATTAAAAATGCACCTAAAACCTAAACCAAACGTTGCAGATGGTCATTTCTTCATGCGCAGTGGTCAACGCGGCACTCTCTAGCTGCCAAGAGCACTTTTTACTATGCACACCCAACCAGAGTGACGGGAGGAGCACATTTCAGAAAACGTGCTCAGCTCGTCCAGAAAATGCGATTTAAGCAATAAAATTAAAAATGCACCCAAAACCTAAACCAAACGTTGCAGGTGGTTATTTCTTCATGCGCAGTGGTCAACGCGGCACTCTCTAGCTGCCAAGAGCACTTTTTACTATGCGCACCCAACCAGAGTGACGGGAGGAGCACTTTTCAGAAAACGTGCTCAGCTCGTCGAGAAATTGCGAATTAAGCAATAAAATTAAAAATGCACCCAAAACCTAAACCAAACGTTGCAGATGGTCATTTCTTCATGCGCAGTGGTCAACGCGGCACTCTCTAGCTGCCAAGAGCACTTTTTACTATGCGCACCCAACCAGAGTGACGGGAGGAGCACATTTCAGAAAACGTGCTCAGCTCGTCGAGAAAATGCGATTTAAGCAATAAAATTAAAAATGCACCTAAAACCCAAACCAAACGTTGCAGGTGGTTATTTCTTCATGCGCAGTGGTCAACGCGGCACTCTCTAGCTGCCAAGAGCACTTTTTACTATGCGCACCCAACCAGAGTGACGGGAGGAGCACATTTCAGAAAATGTGCTCAGCTCGTCGAGAAAATGCCATTTAAGCCGTACAATTAAAAATGCACCTAAAACCTAAACCAAACGTTGCAGGTGGTTGTTTCTTCATGCGCAGTGGTCAACGTGGCACTCTCTAGCTGCCAAGAGCACTTTTTACTATGCGCACCCAACCAGAGTGACGGGAGGAGCACATTTCAGAAAACGTGCTCAGCTCGTCGAGAAAATGCGATTTAAGCAATAAAATTAAAAATGCACCTAAAACCTAAACCAAACGTTGCAGGTGGTTATTTCTTCATGCGCAGTGGTCAACGCGGCACTCTGTAGCTGCCAAGAGCACTTTTTACTGTGCGCACCCACCCAGAGTGACGGGAGGAGCACATTTCAGAAAACGTGCTCACCTCGTCGAGAAAATGCGATTTAAGCAATAAAATTAAAAATGCACCTAAAACCTAAACCAAACGTTGCAGGTGGTTATTTCTTCATGCGCAGTGGTCGACGCGGCACTCTCTAGCTGCCAAGAGCACTTTTAACTATGCGCACCCAACCAGAGTGACGGGAGGAGCACATTTCAGAAAACGTGCTCAGCTCGTCGAGAAAATGCGATTTAAGCAATAAAATAAAAAATGCACCTAAAACCTAAACCAAACGTTGCAGGTGGTTATTTCTTCATGCGCAGTGGTCAACGCGGCACTCTCTAGCTGCCAAGAGCACTTTTTACTATGCGCACCCAACCAGAGTGACGGGAGGAGCACATTTCAGAAAACGTGCTCAGCTCGTCGAGAAAATGCGATTTAAGCAATAAAATTAAAAATGCACCTAAAACCTAAACCAAACGTTGCAGGTGGTTATTTCTTCATGCGCAGTGGTCAACGCGGCACTCTCTAGCTGCCAAGAGCACTTTTTACTAAGCGCACCCAACCAGAGTGACGGGAGGAGCACATTTCAGAAAACGTGCTCAGCTCGTCGAGAAAATGCGATTTAAGCAATAAAATTTAAAATGCACCTAAAACCTAAACCAAACGTTGCAGGTGGTTATTTCTTCATGCGCAGTGGTCAATGCGGCACTCTCTAGCTGCCAAGAGCACTTTTTACTATGCGCACCTAACCAGAGTGACGGGAGGAGCACATTTCAGAAAACGTGCTCAGCTCGTCGAGAAAATGCGATTTACGCAATAAAATTAAAAATGCACCTAAAACCTAAACAAAACGTTGCAGGTGGTTATTTCTTCATGCGCAGTGGTCAACGCGGCACTCTCTAGCTGCCAAGAGCACTTTTTACTATGCGCACCCAACCAGAGTGACGGGAGGAGCACATTTCAGAAAACGTGCTCAGCTCGTCGAGAAAATGCGATTTAAGCAATAAAATTAAAAATGCACCCAAAACCTAAACCAAACGTTGCAGGTGGTTATTTCTTCATGCGCAGCAGTCAAAGCGGCACTCTCTAGCTGCCAAGAGCACTTTTTACTATGTGCACCCAACCAAAGTGACGGGAGGAGCACATTTCAGAAAACGTGCTCAGCTCGTCGAGAAAATGCGATTCAAGCAATAAAATTTGAAATGCACCTAAAACCTAAACCAAACGTTGCAGGTGGTTATTTCTTCATGCGCATTGGTCAACGCGGCACTCTCTAGCTGCCAAGAGCACTTTTTACTTTGCGCACCCAACCAGAGTGACGGGAGGAGCACATTTCAGAAAACGTGCTCAGCTCGTCGAGAAAATGCGATTTAAGCAATAAAATTAAAAATGCACCCAAAACCTAAACCAAACGTTGCAGGTGGTTATTTCTTCATGCGCATTGGTCAACGCGGCACTCTCTAGCTGCCAAGAGCACTTTTTACTTTGCGCACCCAACCAGAGTGACGGGAGGAGCACATTTCAGAAAACGTGCTCAGCTCGTCGAGAAAATGCGATTTAAGCAATAAAATTAAAAATGCACCCAAAACCTAAACCAAACATTGCAGGTGGTTATTTCTTCATGCGCAGTGGTCAACGCGGCACTCTCTAGCTGCCAAGAGCACTTTTTACTATGCGCACCCAACCAGAGTGACGGGAGGAGCACATTTCAGAAAACGTGCTCAGCTCGTCCAGAAAAGGCTATTTAAGCAATAAAATAAAAAATGCACATAAAACCTAAACCAAACGTTGCAGATGGTCATTTCTTCATGCGCAGTGGTCAATGCGGCACTCTCTAGCTGCCAAGAGCACTTTTTACTATGCGCACCAAACCAGAGTGACGGGAGGAGCACATTTCAGAAAACGTGCTCAGCTCGTCGAGAAAATGCGATTTAAGCAATAAAATTAAAACTGCACCCAAAACCTAAACCAAACGTTGCAGATGGTCATTTCTTCATGCGCAGTGGTCAACGCGGCACTCTCTAGCTGCCAAGAGCACTTTTTACTATGCACACCCAACCAGAGTGACGGGAGGAGCACATTTCAGAAAACGTGCTCAGCTCGTCGAGAAAATGCGATTTAAGCAATAAAATTAAAAATGCACCCAAAACCTAAACCAAACGTTGCAGGTGGTTATTTCTTCATGCGCAGCAGTCAACGCGGCACTCTCTAGCTGCCAAGAGCACTTTTTACTATGCGCACCCAACCAGAGTGACGGGAGGAGCACATTTCAGAAAACGTGCTCAGCTCGTCGAGAAAATGCGATTTAAGCAATAAAATTAAAAATGCACCCAAAACCTAAACCAAACGTTGCAGATGGTCATTTCTTCATGCGCAGTGGTCAACGCGGCACTCTCTAGCTGCCAAGAGCACTTTTTACTATGCGCACCCAACCAGAGTGACGGGAGGACCACATTTCAGAAAACGTGCTCAGCTCGTCGAGAAAATGCGATTTAAGCAATAAAATTAAAAATGCTCCCAAAACTTAAACCAAACGTTGCAGGTGGTTATTTCTTCATGCGCAGCAGTCAACGCGGCACTCTCTAGCTGCCAAGAGCACTTTTTACTATGCGCACCCAACCAGAGTGACGGGAGGAGCACATTTCAGAAAACGTGCTCAGCTCGTCGAGAAAATGCGATTTAAGCAATGAAATTAAAAATGCACCCAAAACCTAAACCAAACGTTGCAGGTGGTTATTTCTTCATGCGCAGTGGTCAACGCGGCACTCTCTAGCTGCCAAGAGCACTTTTTACTATGCGCACCCAACCAGAGTGACGGGAGGAGCACTTTTCAGAAAACGTGCTCAGTTCGTCGAGAAATTGCGAATTAAGCAATAAAATTAAAAATGCACCCAAAACCTAAACCAAACGTTGCAGATGGTCATTTCTTCATGCGCAGTGGTCAACGCGGCACTCTCTAGCTGCCAAGAGGACTTTTTACTATGCGCACCCAACCAGAGTGACGGGAGGAGCACATTTCAGAAAACGTGCTCAGCTCGTCGAGAAAATGCGATTTAAGCAATAAAATTAAAAATGCACCTAAAACCCAAACCAAACGTTGCAGGTGGTTATTTCTTCATGCGCAGTGGTCAACGCGGCACTCTCTAGCTGCCAAGAGCACTTTTTACTATGCGCACCCAACCAGAGTGACGGGAGGAGCACATTTCAGAAAATGTGCTCAGCTCGTCGAGAAAATGCCATTTAAGCCGTACAATTAAAAATGCACCTAAAACCTAAACCAAACGTTGCAGGTGGTTGTTTCTTCATGCGCAGTGGTCAACGTGGCACTCTCTAGCTGCCAAGAGCACTTTTTACTATGCGCACCCAACCAGAGTGACGGGAGGAGCACATTTCAGAAAACGTGCTCAGCTCGTCGAGAAAATGCGATTTAAGCAATAAAATTAAAAATGCACCTAAAACCTAAACCAAACGTTGCAGGTGGTTATTTCTTCATGCGCAGTGGTCAACGCGGCACTCTGTAGCTGCCAAGAGCACTTTTTACTATGCGCACCCACCCAGAGTGACGGGAGGAGCACATTTCAGAAAACGTGCTCACCTCGTCGAGAAAATGCGATTTAAGCAATAAAATTAAAAATGCACCTAAAACCTAAACCAAACGTTGCAGGTGGTTATTTCTTCATGCGCAGTGGTCAACGCGGCACTCTCTAGCTGCCAAGAGCACTTTTAACTATGCGCACCCAACCAGAGTGACGGGAGGAGCACATTTCAGAAAACGTGCTCAGCTCGTCGAGAAAATGCGATTTAAGCAATAAAATAAAAAATGCACCTAAAACCTAAACCAAACGTTGCAGGTGGTTATTTCTTCATGCGCAGTGGTCAACGCGGCACTCTCTAGCTGCCAAGAGCACTTTTTACTATGCGCACCCAACCAGAGTGACGGGAGGAGCACATTTCAGAAAACGTGCTCAGCTCGTCGAGAAAATGCGATTTAAGCAATAAAATTAAAAATGCACCTAAAACCTAAACCAAACGCTGCAGATGGTCATTTCTTCATGCGCAGTGGTCAACGCGGCACTCTCTAGCTGCCAAGAGCACTTTTTACTATGCGCACCCAACCAGAGTGACGGGAGGAGCACATTTCAGAAAACGTGCTCAGCTCGTCGAGAAAATGCGATTTAAGCAATAAAATTTAAAATGCACCTAAAACCTAAACCAAACGTTGCAGGTGGTTATTTCTTCATGCGCAGTGGTCAATGCGGCACTCTCTAGCTGCCAAGAGCACTTTTTACTATGCGCACCTAACCAGAGTGACGGGAGGAGCACATTTCAGAAAACGTGCTCAGCTCGTCGAGAAAATGCGATTTACGCAATAAAATTAAAAATGCACCTAAAACCTAAACAAAACGTTGCAGGTGGTTATTTCTTCATGCGCAGTGGTCAACGCGGCACTCTCTAGCTGCCAAGAGCACTTTTTACTATGCGCACCCAACCAGAGTGACGGGAGGAGCACATTTCAGAAAACGTGCTCAGCTCGTCGAGAAAATGCGATTTAAGCAATAAAATTAAAAATGCACCCAAAACCTAAACCAAACGTTGCAGGTGGTTATTTCTTCATGCGCAGCAGTCAAAGCGGCACTCTCTAGCTGCCAAGAGCACTTTTTACTATGTGCACCCAACCAGAGTGACGGGAGGAGCACATTTCAGAAAACGTGCTCAGCTCGTCGAGAAAATGCGATTCAAGCAATAAAATTTGAAATGCACCTAAAACCTAAACCAAACGTTGCAGGTGGTTATTTCTTCATGCGCATTGGTCAACGCGGCTCTCTCTAGCTGCCAAGAGCACTTTTTACTTTGCGCACCCAACCAGAGTGACGGGAGGAGCACATTTCAGAAAACGTGCTCAGCTCGTCGAATAAATGCGATTTAAGCAATAAAATTAAAAATGCACCCAAAACCTAAACCAAACGTTGCAGGTGGTTATTTCTTCATGCGCATTGGTCAACGCGGCACTCTCTAGCTGCCAAGAGCACTTTTTACTTTGCGCACCCAACCAGAGTGACGGGAGGAGCACATTTCAGAAAACGTGCTCAGCTCGTCGAGAAAATGCGATTTAAGCAATAAAATTAAAAATGCACCCAAAACCTAAACCAAACATTGCAGGTGGTTATTTCTTCATGCGCAGTGGTCAACGCGGCACTCTCTAGCTGCCAAGAGCACTTTTTACTATGCGCACCCAACCAGAGTGACGGGAGGAGCACATTTCAGAAAACGTGCTCAGCTCGTCCAGAAAAGGCTATTTAAGCAATAAAATAAAAAATGCACATAAAACCTAAACCAAACGTTGCAGATGGTCATTTCTTCATGCGCAGTGGTCAATGCGGCACTCTCTAGCTGCCAAGAGCACTTTTTACTATGCGCACCAAACCAGAGTGACGGGAGGAGCACATTTCAGAAAACGTGCTCAGCTCGTCGAGAAAATGCGATTTAAGCAATAAAATTAAAACTGCACCCAAAACCTAAACCAAACGTTGCAGATGGTCATTTCTTCATGCGCAGTGGTCAACGCGGCACTCTCTAGCTGCCAAGAGCACTTTTTACTATGCACACCCAACCAGAGTGACGGGAGGAGCACATTTCAGAAAACGTGCTCAGCTCGTCGAGAAAATGCGATTTAAGCAATAAAATTAAAAATGCACCCAAAACCTAAACCAAACGTTGCAGGTGGTTATTTCTTCATGCGCAGCAGTCAACGCGGCACTCTCTAGCTGCCAAGAGCACTTTTTACTATGCGCACCCAACCAGAGTGACGGGAGGAGCACATTTCAGAAAACGTGCTCAGCTCGTCGAGAAAATGCGATTTAAGCAATAAAATTAAAAATGCACCCAAAACCTAAACCAAACGTTGCAGATGGTCATTTCTTCATGCGCAGTGGTCAACGCGGCACTCTCTAGCTGCCAAGAGCACTTTTTACTATGCGCACCCAACCAGAGTGACGGGAGGACCACATTTCAGAAAACGTGCTCAGCTCGTCGAGAAAATGCGATTTAAGCAATAAAATTAAAAATGCACCCAAAACTTAAACCAAACGTTGCAGGTGGTTATTTCTTCATGCGCAGCAGTCAACGCGGCACTCTCTAGCTGCCAAGAGCACTTTTTACTATGCGCACCCAACCAGAGTGACGGGAGGAGCACATTTCAGAAAACGTGCTCAGCTCGTCGAGAAAATGCGATTTAAGCAATGAAATTAAAAATGCACCCAAAACCTAAACCAAACGTTGCAGGTGGTTATTTCTTCATGCGCAGTGGTCAACGCGGCACTCTCTAGCTGCCAAGAGCACTTTTTACTATGCGCACCCAACCAGAGTGACGGGAGGAGCACTTTTCAGAAAACGTGCTCAGTTCGTCGAGAAATTGCGAATTAAGCAATAAAATTAAAAATGCACCCAAAACCTAAACCAAACGTTGCAGATGGTCATTTCTTCATGCGCAGTGGTCAACGCGGCACTCTCTAGCTGCCAAGAGCACTTTTTACTATGCGCACCCAACCAGAGTGACGGGAGGAGCACATTTCAGAAAACGTGCTCAGTTCGTCGAGAAAATGCGATTTAAGCAATAAAATTAAAAATGCACCTAAAACCCAAACCAAACGTTGCAGGTGGTTATTTCTTCATGCGCAGTGGTCAACGCGGCACTCTCTAGCTGCCAAGAGCACTTTTTACTATGCGCACCCAACCAGAGTGACGGGAGGAGCACATTTCAGAAAATGTGCTCAGCTCGTCGAGAAAATGCCATTTAAGCCGTACAATTAAAAATGCACCTAAAACCTAAACCAAACGTTGCAGGTGGTTGTTTCTTCATGCGCAGTGGTCAACGTGGCACTCTCTAGCTGCCAAGAGCACTTTTTACTATGCGCACCCAACCAGAGTGACGGGAGGAGCACATTTCAGAAAACGTGCTCAGCTCGTCGAGAAAATGCGATTTAAGCAATGAAATTAAAAATGCACCTAAAACCTAAACCAAACGTTGCAGGTGGTTATTTCTTCATGCGCAGTGGTCAACGCGGCACTCTGTAGCTGCCAAGAGCACTTTTTACTATGCGCACCAAACCAGAGTGACGGGAGGAGCACATTTCAGAAAACGTGCTCAGCTCGTCGAGAAAATGCGATTTAAGCAATAAAATTAAAACTGCACCCAAAACCTAAACCAAACGTTGCAGATGGTCATTTCTTCATGCGCAGTGGTCAACGCGGCACTCTCTAGCTGCCAAGAGCACTTTTTACTATGCACACCCAACCAGAGTGACGGGAGGAGCCCATTTCAGAAAACGTGCTCAGCTCGTCGAGAAAATGCGTTTTAAGCAATAAAATTAAAAATGCACCCAAAACCTAAACCAAACGTTGCAGGTGGTTATTTCTTCATGCGCAGCAGTCAACGCGGCACTCTCTAGCTGCCAAGAGCACTTTTTACTATGCGCACCCAACCAGAGTGACGGGAGGAGCACATTTCAGAAAACGTGCTCAGCTCGTCGAGAAAATGCGATTTAAGCAATAAAATTAAAAATGCACCAAAAACCTAAACCAAACGTTGCAGATGGTCATTTCTTCATGCGCAGTGGTCAACGCGGCACTCTCTAGCTGCCAAGAGCACTTTTTACTATGCGCACCCAACCAGAGTGACGGGAGGACCACATTTCAGAAAACGTGCTCAGCTCGTCGAGAAAATGCGATTTAAGCAATAAAATTAAAAATGCACCCAAAACCTAAACCAAACGTTGCAGATGGTCATTTCTTCATGCGCAGTGGTCAACGCGGCACTCTCTAGCTGCCAAGAGCACTTTTTACTATGCGCACCCAACCAGAGTGACGGGAGGACCACATTTCAGAAAACGTGCTCAGCTCGTCGAGAAAATGCGATTTAAGCAATAAAATTAAAAATGCACCCAAAACTTAAACCAAACGTTGCAGGTGGTTATTTCTTCATGCGCAGCAGTCAACGCGGCACTCTCTAGCTGCCAAGAGCACTTTTTACTATGCGCACCCAACCAGAGTGACGGGAGGAGCACATTTCAGAAAACGTGCTCAGCTCGTCGAGAAAATGCGATTTAAGCAATGAAATTAAAAATGCACCCAAAACCTAAACCAAACGTTGCAGGTGGTTATTTCTTCATGCGCAGTGGTCAACGCGGCACTCTCTAGCTGCCAAGAGCACTTTTTACTATGCGCACCCAACCAGAGTGACGGGAGGAGCACTTTTCAGAAAACGTGCTCAGCTCGTCGAGAAATTGCGAATTAAGCAATAAAATTAAAAATGCACCCAAAACCTAAACCAAACGTTGCAGATGGTCATTTCTTCATGCGCAGTGGTCAACGCGGCACTCTCTAGCTGCCAAGAGCACTTTTTACTATGCGCACCCAACCAGAGTGACGGGAGGAGCACATTTCAGAAAACGTGCTCAGCTCGTCGAGAAAATGCGATTTAAGCAATAAAATTAAAAATGCACCTAAAACCCAAACCAAACGTTGCAGGTGGTTATTTCTTCATGCGCAGTGGTCAACGCGGCACTCTCTAGCTGCCAAGAGCACTTTTTACTATGCGCACCCAACCAGAGTGACGGGAGGAGCACATTTCAGAAAATGTGCTCAGCTCGTCGAGACAATGCCATTTAAGCCGTACAATTAAAAATGCACCTAAAACCTAAACCAAACGTTGCAGGTGGTTGTTTCTTCATGCGCAGTGGTCAACGTGGCACTCTCTAGCTGCCAAGAGCACTTTTTACTATGCGCACCCAACCAGAGTGACGGGAGGAGCACATTTCAGAAAACGTGCTCAGCTCGTCGAGAAAATGCGATTTAAGCAATAAAATTAAAAATGCACCTAAAACCTAAACCAAACGTTGCAGGTGGTTATTTCTTCATGCGCAGTGGTCAACGCGGCACTCTGTAGCTGCCAAGAGCACTTTTTACTGTGCGCACCCACCCAGAGTGACGGGAGGATCACATTTCAGAAAACGTGCTCACCTCGTCGAGAAAATGCGATTTAAGCAATAAAATTAAAAATGCACCTAAAACCTAAACCAAACGTTGCAGGTGGTTATTTCTTCATGCGCAGTGGTCAACGCGGCACTCTCTAGCTGCCAAGAGCACTTTTAACTATGCGCACCCAACCAGAGTGACGGGAGGAGCACATTTCAGAAAACGTGCTCAGCTCGTCGAGAAAATGCGATTTAAGCAATAAAATAAAAAATGCACCTAAAACCTAAACCAAACGTTGCAGGTGGTTATTTCTTCATGCGCAGTGGTCAACGCGGCACTCTCTAGCTGCCAAGAGCACTTTTTACTATGCGCACCCAAGCAGAGTGACGGGAGGAGCACATTTCAGAAAACGTGCTCAGCTCGTCGAGAAAATGCGATTTAAGCAATAAAATTAAAAATGCACCTAAAACCTAAACCAAACGTTGCAGGTGGTTATTTCTTCATGCGCAGTGGTCAACGCGGCACTCTCTAGCTGCCAAGAGCACTTTTTACTAAGCGCACCCAACCAGAAGTGACGGGAGGAGCACATTTCAGAAAACGTGCTCAGCTCGTCGAGAAAATGCGATTTAAGCAATAAAATTTAAAATGCACCTAAAACCTAAACCAAACGTTGCAGGTGGTTATTTCTTCATGCGCAGTGGTCAATGCGGCACTCTCTAGCTGCCAAGAGCACTTTTTACTATGCGCACCTAACCAGAGTGACGGGAGGAGCACATTTCAGAAAACGTGCTCAGCTCGTCGAGAAAATGCGATTTACGCAATAAAATTAAAAATGCACCTAAAACCTAAACAAAACGTTGCAGGTGGTTATTTCTTCATGCGCAGTGGTCAACGCGGCACTCTCTAGCTGCCAAGAGCACTTTTTACTATGCGCACCCAACCAGAGTGACGGGAGGAGCACATTTCAGAAAACGTGCTCAGCTCGTCGAGAAAATGCGATTTAAGCAATAAAATTAAAAATGCACCCAAAACCTAAACCAAACGTTGCAGGTGGTTATTTCTTCATGCGCAGCAGTCAAAGCGGCACTCTCTAGCTGCCAAGAGCACTTTTTACTATGTGCACCCAACCAGAGTGACGGGAGGAGCACATTTCAGAAAACGTGCTCAGCTCGTCGAGAAAATGCGATTCAAGCAATAAAATTTGAAATGCACCTAAAACCTAAACCAAACGTTGCAGGTGGTTATTTCTTCATGCGCATTGGTCAACGCGGCACTCTCTAGCTGCCAAGAGCACTTTTTACTTTGCGCACCCAACCAGAGTGACGGGAGGAGCACATTTCAGAAAACGTGCTCAGCTCGTCGAGAAAATGCGATTTAAGCAATAAAATTAAAAATGCACCCAAAACCTAAACCAAACGTTGCAGGTGGTTATTTCTTCATGCGCATTGGTCAACGCGGCACTCTCTAGCTGCCAAGAGCACTTTTTACTTTGCGCACCCAACCAGAGTGACGGGAGGAGCACATTTCAGAAAACGTGCTCAGCTCGTCGAGAAAATGCGATTTAAGCAATAAAATTAAAAATGCACCTAAAAACCTAAACCAAACGTTGCAGGTGGTTATTTCTTCATGCGCAGTGGTCAACGCGGCACTCTCTAGCTGCCAAGAGCACTTTTTACTATGCGCACCCAACCAGAGTGACGGGAGGAGCACATTTCAGAAAACGTGCTCAGCTCGTCCAGAAAAGGCTATTTAAGCAATAAAATAAAAAATGCACATAAAACCTAAACCAAACGTTGCAGATGGTCATTTCTTCATGCGCAGTGGTCAATGCGGCACTCTCTAGCTGCCAAGAGCACTTTTTACTATGCGCACCAAACCAGAGTGACGGGAGGAGCACATTTCAGAAAACGTGCTCAGCTCGTCGAGAAAATGCGATTTAAGCAATAAAAATAAAACTGCACCCAAAACCTAAACCAAACGTTGCAGATGGTCATTTCTTCATGCGCAGTGGTCAACGCGGCACTCTCTAGCTGCCAAGAGCACTTTTTACTATGCACACCCAACCAGAGTGACGGGAGGAGCACATTTCAGAAAACGTGCTCAGCTCGTCGAGAAAATGCGATTTAAGCAATAAAATTAAAAATGCACCCAAAACCTAAACCAAACGTTGCAGGTGGTTATTTCTTCATGCGCAGCAGTCAACGCGGCACTCTCTAGCTGCCAAGAGCACTTTTTACTATGCGCACCCAACCAGAGTGACGGGAGGAGCACATTTCAGAAAACGTGCTCAGCTCGTCGAGAAAATGCGATTTAAGCAATAAAATTAAAAATGCACCCAAAACCTAAACCAAACGTTGCAGATGGTCATTTCTTCATGCGCAGTGGTCAACGCGGCACTCTCTAGCTGCCAAGAGCACTTTTTACTATGCGCACCCAACCAGAGTGACGGGAGGACCACATTTCAGAAAACGTGCTCAGCTCGTCGAGAAAATGCGATTTAAGCAATAAAATTAAAAATGCACCCAAAACTTAAACCAAACGTTGCAGGTGGTTATTTCTTCATGCGCAGTGGTCAACGCGGCACTCTCTAGCTGCCAAGAGCACTTTTTACTATGCGCACCCAACCAGAGTGACGGGAGGAGCACTTTTCAGAAAACGTGCTCAGTTCGTCGAGAAATTGCGAATTAAGCAATAAAATTAAAAATGCACCCAAAACCTAAACCAAACGTTGCAGATGGTCATTTCTTCATGCGCAGTGGTCAACGCGGCACTCTCTAGCTGCCAAGAGCACTTTTTACTATGCGCACCCAACCAGAGTGACGGGAGGAGCACATTTCAGAAAACGTGCTCAGCTCGTCGAGAAAATGCGATTTAAGCAATAAAATTAAAAATGCACCTAAAACCTAAACCAAACGTTGCAGGTGGTTATTTCTTCATGCGCAGCAGTCAACGCGGCACTCTCTAGCTGCCAAGAGCACTTTTTACTATG
Source organism: Syngnathus scovelli (assembly GCF_024217435.2). Lineage (NCBI taxonomy): Eukaryota > Metazoa > Chordata > Actinopteri > Syngnathiformes > Syngnathidae > Syngnathus > Syngnathus scovelli. Next base: position 10,942,604 of record NC_090861.1, read on the forward strand.
CGCACCCAACCAGAGTGACGGGAGGAGCACATTTCAGAAAACGTGCTCAGCTCGTCGAGAAAATGCGATTTAAGCAATAAAATTAAAAATGCAACTAAAACCTAAACCAAACGTTGCAGGTGGTTATTTCTTCGTGCGCAGCAGTCAACGCGGCACTCTCTAGCTGCCAAGAGCACTTTTTACTATGCGCACCCAACCAGAGTGACGGGAGGAGCACATTTCAGAAAACGTGCTCAGCTCGTCGAGTAAATGCGATTTAAGCAATAAAATTAAAAATGCACCCAAAACCTAAACCAAACGTTGCAGGTGGTTATTTCTTCATGCGCAGTGGTCAACGCGGCACTCTCTAGCTGCCAAGAGCACTTTTTACTATGCGCACCCAACCAGAGTGACGGGAGGAGCACATTTCAGAAAACGTGCTCAGCTCGTCCAGAAAATGCGATTTAAGCAATAAAATTAAAAATGCACCCAAAACCTAAACCAAACGTTGCAGATGGCCATTTCTTCATGCGCAGTGGTCAACGCGGCACTCTCTAGCTGCCAAGAGCACTTTTTAATATGCACACCCAACAAGAGTGACGGGAGGAGCGCATTTCAGAAAACGTGCTCAGCTCGACGAGAACATGCGATTTAAGCAATAAAATTAAAAATGCACCCAAAACCTAAACCAAACGTTGCAGGTGGTTATTTCTGCATGCGCAGTGGTCAACGCGGCACTCTCTAGCTACCAAGAGCACTTTTTACTATGCGCACCCAACCAGAGTGACGGGAGGAGCACATTTCAGAAAACGTGCTCAGCTCGTCGAGAAAATGCGATTTAAGCAATAAAATTAAAAATGCACCCAAAACCTAAACCAAACGTTGCAGGTGGTTATTTCTTCATGCGCAGTGGTAAACGCGGCACTCTCTAGCTGCCAAGAGCACTTTTTACTATGCACACCCAACCAGAGTGACGGGAGGAGCGCATTTCAGAAAACCTGCTCAGCTCGACGAGAAAATGCGATTTAAGCAATAAAATTAAAAATGCACCCAAAACCTAAACCAAACGTTGCAGGTGGTTATTTCTTCATGCGCAGTGGTCAACGCGGCACTCTCTAGCTGCCAAGAGCACTTTTTCGATGCACACCCAACCAGAGAGACGGGAGGAGCGCATTTCAGAAAACGTGCTCAGCTCGACGAGAAAATGCGATTTAAGCAATAAAATTAAAAATGCACCCAAAACCTCTAACCAAACGTTGCAGGTGGTTATTTCTTCATGCGCAGTGGTCAACGCGGCACTCTCTAGCTGCCAAGAGCACTTTTTACTATGCGCACCCAACCAGAGTGACGGGAGGAGCACATTTCAGAAAACGTGCTCAGCTCGTCGAGAAAATGCGATTTAAGCAATAAAATTAAAAATGCACCCAAAACATTAAACCAAACGTTGCAGGTGGTTATTTCTTCATGCGCAGTGGTCAACGCGGCACTCTCTAGCTGCCAAGAGCATTTTTTACTTTGCGCACCCAACCAGAGTGACGGGAGGAGCACATTTCAGAAAACGTGCTCAGCTCGTCGAGAAAATGCGATTTAAGCAATAAAATTAAAAATGCACCTAAAACCTAAACCAAACGTTGCAGGTGGTTATTTCTTCATGCGCAGTGGTCAACGCGGCACTCTCTAGCTGCCAAGAGCACTTTTTACTATGCGCACCCAACCAGAGCGACGGGAGCAGCACATTTCAGAAAACGTGCTCAGCTCGTCGAGAAAATGCGATTTGAGCAATAAAATTAAAAATGCACCTAAAACCTAAACTAAACGTTGCAGGTGGTTATTTCTTCGTGCGCAGCAGTAAACGCGGCACTCTCTAGCTGCCAAGAGCACTTTTTACTATGCGCACCCAACCAGAGTGACGGGAGGAGCACATTTCAGAAAACGTGCTCAGCTCGTCGAGTAAATGCAATTTAAGCAATAAAATTAAAACTGCACCCAAAACCTAAACCAAACGTTGCAGGTGGTTATTTCTTCATGCGCAGTGATCAACGCGGCACTCTCTAGCTGCCAAGAGCACTTTTTACTATGCGCACCCAACCAGAGTGACGGGAGGAGCACATTTCAGAAAACGTGCTCAGCTCGTCCAGAAAATGCGATTTAAGCAATAAAATTAAAAATGCACCTAAAACCTAAACCAAACGTTGCAGATGGTCATTTCTTCATGCGCAGTGGTCAACGCGGCACTCTCTAGCTGCCAAGAGCACTTTTTACTATGCGCACCCAACCAGAGTGACGGGAGGAGCACATTTCAGAAAACGTGCTCAGCTCGTCGAGAAAATGCGATTTAAGCAATAAAATAAAAAATGCACCTAAAACCTAAACCAAACGTTGCAGGTGGATATTTCTTCATGCGCAGTGGTCAACGCGGCACTCTCTAGCTGCCAATAGCACTTCTTACTATGCGCACCCAACCAGAGTGACGTGAGGAGCACATTTCAGAAAACGTGCTCAGCTCGTCGAGAAAATACGATTTAAGCAATAACATTAAAAATGCACCTAAAACCTAAACCAAACGTTGCAGGTGGTTATTTCTTCGTGCGCAGCAGTCAACGCGGCACTCTCTAGCTGCCAAGAGCACTTTTTACTATGCGCACCCAACCAGAGTGACGGGAGGAGCACATTTCAGAAAACGTGCTCAGCTCGTCGAGTAAATGCGATTTAAGCAATAAAATTAAAAATGCACCCAAAACCTAAACCAAACGTTGCAGGTGGTTATTTCTTCATGCGCAGTGGTCAACGCGGCACTCTCTAGCTGCCAAGAGCACTTTTTACTATGCGCACCCAACCAGAGTGACGGGAGGAGCACATTTCAGAAAACGTGCTCAGCTCGTCCAGAAAATGCGATTTAAGCAATAAAATTAAAAATGCACCTAAAACCTAAACCAAACGTTGCAGATGGTCATTTCTTCATGCGCAGTGGTCAACGCGGCACTCTCTAGCTGCCAAGAGCACTTTTTAATATGCACACCCAACAAGAGTGACGGGAGGAGCGCATTTCAGAAAACGTGCTCAGCTCGTCGAGTAAATGCGATTTAAGCAATAAAATTAAAAATGCACCCAAAACCTAAACCAAACGTTGCAGGTGGTTATTTTTTCATGCGCAGTGGTCAACGCGGCACTCTCTAGCTGCCAAGACCACTTTTTACTATGCGCACCCAACCAGAGTGACGGGAGGAGCACATTTCAGAAAACGTGCTCAGCTCGTCGAGAAAATGCGATTTAAGCAATAAAATTAAAAATGCACCTAAAACCTAAACCAAACGTTGCAGGTGGTTAATTCTTCGTGCGCAGCAGTCAACGCGGCACTCTCTAGCTGCCAAGAGCACTTTTTACTATGCGCACCCAACCAGAGTGACGGGAGGAGCACATTTCAGAAAACGTGCTCAGCTCGTCGAGTAAATGCGATTTAAGCAATAAAATTAAAAATGCACCCAAAACCTAAACCAAACGTTGCAGATGGTCGTTTCTTCATGCGCAGTGGTCAACGCGGCACTCTCTAGCTGCCAAGAGCACTTTTTACTATGCGCACCCAACCAGAGTGACGGGAGGAGCACATTTCAGAAAACGTGCTCAGCTCGTCGAGAAAATGCGATTTAAGCAATAAAATTAAAAATACACCTAAAACCTAAACCAAACGTTGCAGGTGGTTATTTCTTCATGCGCAGTGGTCAACGCGGCACTCTCTAGCTGCCAAGAGCACTTTTTACTATGCGCACCCAACCAGAGTGACGGGAGGAGCACATTTCAGAAAACGTGCTCAGCTCGTCCAGAAAATGCGATTTGAGCAATAAAATTAAAAATGCACCTAAAACCTAAACCAAACGTTGCAGATGGTCATTTCTTCATGCGCAGTGGTCAACGCGGCACTCTCTAGCTGCCAAGAGCACTTTTTACTATGCACACCCAACCAGAGTGACGGGAGGAGCACATTTCAGAAAACGTGCTCAGCTCGTCCAGACAATGCGATTTAAGCAATAAAATTAAAAATGCAGCCCAAACCTAAACCAAACGTTGCAGGTGGTTATTTCTTCATGCGCAGTGGTCAACGCGGCACTCTCTAGCTGCCAAGAGCACTTTTTACTACGCGCACCCAACCAGAGTGACGGGAGGAGCACATTTCAGAAAACGTGCTCAGCTCGTCGAGAAAATGCGATTTAAGCAATAAAATTAAAAATGCACCCAAAACCTAAACCAAACGTTGCAGGTGGTTATTTCTTCATGCTCAGTGGTAAACGCGGCACTCTCTAGCTGCCAAGAGCACTTTTTACTATGCGCACCCAACCAGAGTGACGGGAGGAGCACATTTCATAAAACGTGCTCAGCTCGTCCAGAAAATGCTATTTAAGCAATAAAATTAAAAATGCACCTAAAACCTAAACCAAACGTTGCAGATGGTCATTTCTTCATGCGCAGTGGTCAACGCGGCACTCTCTAGCTGCCAAGAGCACTTTTTACTATGCACACCCAACCAGAGTGACGGGAGGAGCACATTTCAGAAAACGTGCTCAGCTCGTCCAGAAAATGCGATTTAAGCAATAAAATTAAAAATGCACCCAAAACCTAAACCAAACGTTGCAGGTGGTTATTTCTTCGTGCGCAGTGGTCAACGCGGCACTCTCTAGCTGCCAAGAGCACTTTTTACTATGCGCACCCAACCAGAGTGAAGGGAGGAGCACATTTCAGAAAACGTGCTCAGCTCGTCGAGAAAATGCAATTTAAGCAATAAAATTAAAAATGCACCCAAAACCTAAACCAAACGTTGCAGGTGGTTATTTCTTCGTGCGCAGCAGTCAACGCGCCACTCTCTAGCCGCCAAGATCACTTTTTACTATGCGCACCCAACCAGAGTGACGGGAGGAGCACATTTCAGAAAACGTGCTCAGCTCGTCGAGAAAATGCGATTTAAGCAATAAAATTAAAAATGCACCTAAAACCTAAACCAAACGTTGCAGGTGGTTATTTCTTCATGCGCAGTGGTCAACGCGGCACTCTCTAGCTGCCAAGAGCACTTTTTACTATGCGCACCCAACCAGAGTGACGGGAGGAGCACATTTCAGAAAACGTGCTCAGCTCGTCCAGAAAATGCGATTTAAGCAATAAAATTAAAAATGCACCCAAAACCTAAACCAAACGTTGCAGGTGGTAATTTCTTCATGCGCAGCAGTCAACGCGGCACTCTCTAGCTGCCAAGAGCATTTTTTACTATGCGCACCCAACCAGAGTGACGGGAGGAGCGCATTTCAGGAAACGTGCTCAGCTCGTCGAGAAAATGCGATTTAAGCAATAAAATTAAAAATGCACCCAAAACCTAAACCAAACGTTGCAGGTGGTTATTTCTTCATGCGCAGCAGTCAACGCGGCACTCTCTAGCTGCCAAGAGCACTTTTTACTATGCACACCCAACCAGACTGACTGGAGGAGCGCATTTCAGAAAACGTGCTCAGCTCGTCGAGAAAATGCGATTTAAGCAATAAAATTAAAAATGCACCTAAAACCTAAACCAAACGTTGCAGGTGGTTATTTCTTCATGCGCAGTGGTCAACGCGGCACTCTCTAGCTGCCAAGAGCACTTTTTACTATGCGCACCCAACCAGAGTGACGGGAGGAGCACATTTCAGAAAACGTGCTCAGCTCGTCCAGAAAATGCGATTTAAGCAATAAAATTAAAAATGCACCCAAAACCTAAACCAAACGTTGCAGGTGGTAATTTCTTCATGCGCAGCAGTCAACGCGGCACTCTCTAGCTGCCAAGAGCACTTTTTACTATGCGCACCCACCCAGAGTGACGGGAGGAGCACATTTCAGAAAACGTGCTCAGCTCGTCGAGAAAATGCGATTTAAGCAATAAAATTAAAAATGCACCCAAAACCTAAACCAAACGTTGCAGATGGTCATTTCTTCATGTGCAGCAGTCAACGCGGCACTCTCTAGCTTCCAAGAGCACTTTTTACTATGCGCACCGAACCAGAGTGACGGGAGGAGCACATTTCAGAAAACGTGCTCAGCTCGTCGAGAAAATGCGATTTAAGCAATAAAATTAAAAATGCACCTAAAAACCTAAACCAAACGTTGCAGGTGGTTATTTCTTCATGCGCAGTGGTCAACGCGGCACTCTGTAGCTGCCAAGAGCACTATTAACTATGCGCACCCAACCAGAGTGACGGGAGGAGCGCATTTCAGGAAACGTGCTCAGCTCGTCGAGAAAATGCGATTTAAGCAATAAAATTAAAAATGCACCCAAAACCTAAACCAAACGTTGCAGGTGGTTATTTCTTCATGCGCAGTGGTCAACGCGGCACTCTCTAGCTGCCAAGAGCACTTTTTACTATGCGCACCCAACCAGAGTGACGGGAGGAGCACATTTCAGAAAACGTGCTCAGCTCGCCGAGAAAATGCGATTTAAGCAATACAATTAAAAATGCACCTAAAACCTAAACCAAACGTTGCAGGTGGTTATTTCTTCATGCGCAGTGGTCAACGCGGCACTCTCTAGCTGCCAAGAGCACTTTTTACTATGCGCACCCACCCAGAGTGACGGGAGGAGCACATTTAAGAAAACGTGCTCAGCTCGTCGAGAAAATGCGATTTAAGCAATAAAATTAAAAATGCACCTAAAATCTATACCAAACGTTGCAGGTGGTTATTTCTTCATGCGCAGCAGTCAACACGGCACTCTCTAGCTGCCAAGAGCACTTTTTACTATGCACACCCAACCAGAGTGACGGGAGGAGCACATTTCAGAAAACGTGCTCAGCTCGTCGAGAAAATGCGATTTAAGCAATACAATTAAAAATGCACCCAAAACATTAAACCAAACGTTGCAGGTGGTTATTTCTTCATGCGCAGTGGTCAACGCGGCACTCTCTAGCTGCCAAGAGCATTTTTTTACTTTGCGCACCCAACCAGAGTGACGGGAGGAGCACATTTCAGAAAACGTGCTCAGCTCGTCGAGAAAATGCGATTTAAGCAATAAAATTAAAAATGCACCTAAAACCTAAACCAAACGTTGCAGGTGGTTATTTCTTCATGCGCAGTGGTCAACGCGGCACTCTCTAGCTGCCAAGAGCACTTTTTACTATGCGCACCCAACCAGAGCGACGGGAGGAGCACATTTCAGAAAACGTGCTCAGCTCGTCGAGAAAATGCGATTTAAGCAATAAAATTAAAAATGCACCCAAAACCTAAACCAAACGTTGCAGGTGGTTATTTCTTCATGCGCAGTGGTAAACGCGGCACTCTCTAGCTGCCAAGAGCACTTTTTACTATGCGCACCCAACCAGAGTGACGGGAGGAGCACATTTCATAAAACGTGCTCAGCTCGTCCAGAAAATGCTATTTAAGCAATAAAATTAAAAATGCACCTAAAACCTAAACCAAACGTTGCAGATGGTCATTTCTTCATGCGCAGTGGTCAACGCGGCACTCTCTAGCTGCCAAGAGCACTTTTTACTATGCACACCCAACCAGAGTGACGGGAGGAGCACATTTCAGAAAACGTGCTCAGCTCGTCCAGAAAATGCGATTTAAGCAATAAAATTAAAAATGCACCCAAAACCTAAACCAAACGTTGCAGGTGGTTATTTCTTCATGCGCAGTGGTCAACGCGGCACTCTCTAGCTGCCAAGAGCACTTTTTACTATGCGCACCCAACCAGAGTGAAGGGAGGAGCACATTTCAGAAAACGTGCTCAGCTCGTCGAGAAAATGCAATTTAAGCAATAAAATTAAAAATGCACCCAAAACCTAAACCAAACGTTGCAGGTGGTTATTTCTTCGTGCGCAGCAGTCAACGCGCCACTCTCTAGCTGCCAAGAACACGTTTTACTATGCGCACCCAACCAGAGTGACGGGAGGAGCACATTTCAGAAAACGTGCTCAGCTCGTCGAGTAAATGCAATTTAAGCAATAAAATTAAAAATGCACCCAAAACCTAAACCAAACGTTGCAGGTGGTTATTTCATTATGCGCAGTGGTCAACGCGGCACTCTCTAGCTGCCAAGAGCACTTTTTACTATGCGCACCCAACCAGAGTGACGGGAGGAGCACATTCCAGAAAACGTGCTCAGCTCGTCGAGAAAATGCGATTTAAGCAATAAAATGAAAAATGCACCCAAAACCTAAACCAAACGTTGCAGATGGTCATTTCTTCATGCGCAGTGGTCAACGCGGCACTCTCTAGCTGCCAAGAGCACTTTTTACTATGCGCACCCAACCAGAGTGACGGGAGGAGCATATTTCAGAAAACGTGCTCAGCTCGTTGAGAAAATGCGATTTAAGCAATAAAATTAAAAATGCACCCAAAACCTAAACTAAACGTTGCAGGTGGTTATTTCTTCATGCGCAGTGGTCAACGCGGCACTCTCTAGCTGCCAAGAGCACTTTTTACTATGCACACCCAACCAGAGTGACGGGAGGAGCGCATTTCAGAAAACGTGCTCAGCTCGACGAGAAAATGCGATTTAAGCAATAAAATTAAAAATGCACCCAAAACCTAAACCAAACGTTGCAGGTGGTTATTTCTTCATGCGCAGTGGTCAACGCGGCACTCTCTAGCTGCCAAGAGCACTTTTTACTATGCGCACCCAACCAGAGTGACGGGAGGAGCACATTTCAGAAAACGTGCTCAGCTCGCCGAGAAAATGCGATTTAAGCAATACAATTAAAAATGCACCTAAAACCTAAACCAAACGTTGCAGGTGGTTATTTCTTCATGCGCAGTGGTCAACGCGGCACTCTCTAGCTGCCAAGAGCACTTTTTACTATGCGCACCCACCCAGAGTGACGGGAGGAGCACATTTAAGAAAACGTGCTCAGCTCGTCGAGAAAATGCAATTTAAGCAATAAAATTAAAAATGCACCTAAAATCTATACCAAACGTTGCAGGTGGTTATTTCTTCATGCGCAGCAGTCAACACGGCACTCTCTAGCTGCCAAGAGCACTTTTTACTATGCACACCCAACCAGAGTGACGGGAGGAGCACATTTCAGAAAACGTGCTCAGCTCGTCGAGAAAATGCGATTTAAGCAATAAAATCAAAAATGCACCCAAAACATTAAACCAAACGTTGCAGGTGGTTATTTCTTCATGCGCAGTGGTCAACGCGGCACTCTCTAGCTGCCAAGAGCATTTTTTACTTTGCGCACCCAACCAGAGTGACGGGAGGAGCACATTTCAGAAAACGTGCTCAGCTCGTCGAGAAAATGCGATTTAAGCAATAAAATTAAAAATGCACCTAAAACCTAAACCAAACGTTGCAGGTGGTTATTTCTTCATGCGCAGTGGTCAACGCGGCACTCTCTAGCTGCCAAGAGCACTTTTTACTATGCGCACCCAACCAGAGCGACGGGAGCAGCACATTTCAGAAAACGTGCTCAGCTCGTCGAGAAAATGCGATTTAAGTAATAAAATTAAAAATGCACCTAAAACCTAAACTAAACGTTGCAGGTGGTTATTTCTTCGTGCGCAGCAGTAAACGCGGCACTCTCTAGCTGCCAAGAGCACTTTTTACTATGCGCACCCAACCAGAGTGACGGGAGGAGCACATTTCAGAAAACGTGCTCAGCTCGTCGAGTAAATGCAATTTAAGCAATAAAATTAAAACTGCACCCAAAACCTAAACCAAACGTTGCAGGTGGTTATTTCTTCATGCGCAGTGATCAACGCGGCACTCTCTAGCTGCCAAGAGCACTTTTTACTATGCGCACCCAACCAGAGTGACGGGAGGAGCACATTTCAGAAAACGTGCTCAGCTCGTCCAGAAAATGCGATTTAAGCAATAAAATTAAAAATGCACCTAAAACCTAAACCAAACGTTGCAGATGGTCATTTCTTCATGCGCAGTGGTCAACGCGGCACTCTCTAGCTGCCAAGAGCACTTTTTACTATGCACACCCAACCAGAGTGACGGGAGGAGCACATTTCAGAAAACGTGCTCAGCTCGTCCAGACAATGCGATTTAAGCAATAAAATTAAAAATGCACCCAACACCTAAACCAAACGTTGCAGGTGGTTATTTCTTCATGCGCAGTGGTCAACGCGGCACTCTCTAGCTGCCAAGAGCACTTTTTACTATGCGCACCCAACCAGAGTGACGGGAGGAGCGCATTTCAGAAAACGTGCTCAGCTCGTCGAGAAAATGCCATTTAAGCCGTACAATTAAAAATGCACCTAAAACCTAAACCAAACGTTGCAGGTCGTTTTTTCTTCATGCGCAGTGGTCAACGTGGCACTCTCTAGCTGCCAAGAGCACTTTTTACTATGCGCACCCAACCAGAGTGACGGGAGGAGCACATTCCAGAAAACGTGCTCAGCTCGTCGAGAAAATGCGATTTAAGCAATAAAATTAAAAATGCACCCAAAACCTAAACCAAACGTTGCAGATGGTCATTTCTTCATGTGCAGTGGTCAACGCGGCACTCTCTAGCTGCCAAAGGCATTTTTTACTATGCGCACCCAACCAGAGTGACGGGAGGAGCACATTTCAGAAAACGTGCTCAGCCCGTCGAGAAAATGCGATTTAAGCAATAAAATTAAAAATGCACCTAAAACCTAAACCAAACGTTGCAGGTGGTTATTTCTTCATGCGCAGTGGTCAACCCGGCACTCTCTAGCTGCCAAGAGCACTTTTTACTATGCGCACCCAACCAGAGTGACGGGAGGAGCACATTTCAGAAAACGTGCTCAGCTTGTCGAGAAAATGCGATTTAAGCAATAAATTTAAAAATGCACCTAAAACCTAAACCAAACGTTGCAGGTGGTTATTTCTGCATGCGCAGTGGTCAACGCGGCACTCTCTAGCTGCCAAGAGCACTTTTTACTATGCACACCAAACCAGAGTGACGGGAGGAGCTCATTTCAGAAAACGTGCTCAGCTCGTCCAGACAATGCGATTTAAGCAATAAAATTAAAAATGCACCCAAAACCTAAACCAAACGTTGCAGGTGGTTATTTCTTCATGCGCAGTGGTCAACGCGGCACTCTCTAGCTGCCAAGAGCACTTTTTACTATGCGCACCCAACCAGAGTGACGGGAGGAGCGCATTTCAGAAAACGTGCTCAGCTCGTCGAGAAAATGCGATTTAAGCAATAAAATTAAAAATGCACCTAAAACCTAAACCAAAAGTTGCAGGTGGTTATTTCTTCATGCGCATCAGTCAACACGGCACTCTCTAGCTGCCAAGAGCACTTTTTACTATGCGCACCCAACCAGAGTGACGGGAGGAGCACATTTCAGAAAACGTGCTCAGCTCGTCGAGAAAATGCGATTTAAGCAATAAAATTAAAAATGCACCCAAAACCTAAACGAAACGTTGCAGATGGTCATTTCTTCATGTGCAGTGGTCAACGCGGCACTCTCTAGCTGCCAAGAGCACTTTTTACAATGCACACCCAACCAGAGTGACGGGAGGAGCGCATTTCAGAAAACGTGCTCAGCTCGTCGAGAAAATGCGATTTAAGCAATACAATTAAAAATGCACCCAAAACCTAAACCAAACGTTGCAGGTGGTTATTTCTTCGTGCGCAGCAGTCAACGCGGCACTCTCTAGCTGCCAAGAACACTTTTTACTATGCGCACCCAACCAGAGTGACGAGAGGAGCACATTTCAGAAAACGTGCTCAGCTCGTCGAGAAAATGCGATTTAAGCAATAAAATTAAAAATACACCTAAAACCTAAACCAAACGTTGCAGGTGGTTATTTCTTCATGCGCAGTGGTCAACGCGGCACTCTCTAGCTGCCAAGAGCACTTTTTACTATGCGCACCCAACCAGAGTGACGGGAGGAGCACATTTCAGAAAACGTGCTCAGCTCGTCGAGAAAATGCGATTTAAGCAATAAAATTAAAAATGCACCCAAAACCTAAACCAAACGTTGCAGGTGGTTATTTCTTCATGCGCAGTGGTCAACGCGGCACTCTCTAGCTGCCAAGAGCACTTTTTACTATGCGCACCCAACCAGAGTGACGGGAGGAGCACATTTCAGAAAATGTGCTCAGCTCGTCGAGAAAATGCCATTTAAGCCGTACAATTAAAAATGCACCTAAAACCTAAACCAAACGTTGCAGGTGGTTGTTTCTTCATGCGCAGTGGTCAACGTGGCACTCTCTAGCTGCCAAGAGCACTTTTTACTATGCGCACCCAATCAGAGTGACGGGAGGAGCACATTTCAGAAAACGTGCTCAGCTCGTCGAGAAAATGCGATTTAAGCAATAAAATTGAAAATGCACCTAAAACCTAAACCAAACGTTGCAGGTGGTTATTTCTTCATGCGCAGTGGTCAACGCGGCACTCTGTAGCTGCCAAGAGCACTTTTTACTATGCGCACCCACCCAGAGTGACGGGAGGAGCACATTTCAGAAAACGTGCTCACCTCGTCGAGAAAATGCGATTTAAGCAATAAAATTAAAAATGCACCTAAAACCTAAACCAAACGTTGCAGGTGGTTATTTCTTCATGCGCAGTGGTCAACGCGGCACTCTCTAGCTGCCAAGAGCACTTTTTACTATGCACACCCAACCAGAGTGACGGGAGGAGCACATTTCAGAAAACGTGCTCAGCTCGTCGAGAAAATGCGATTTAAGCAATAAAATTAAAAATACACCTAAAACCTAAACCAAACGTTGCAGGTGGTTATTTCTTCATGCGCAGTGGTCAACGCGGCACTCTCTAGCTGCCAAGAGCACTTTTTACTATGCGCACCCAACCAGAGTGACGGGAGGAGCACATTTCAGAAAACGTGCTCAGCTCGTCGAGAAAATGCGATTTAAGCAATAAAATTAAAAATGCACCCAAAACCTAAACCAAACGTTGCAGGTGGTTATTTCTTCATGCGCAGTGGTCAACGCGGCACTCTCTAGCTGCCAAGAGCACTTTTTACTATGCGCACCCAACCAGAGTGACGGGAGGAGCACATTTCAGAAAATGTGCTCAGCTCGTCGAGAAAATGCCATTTAAGCCGTACAATTAAAAATGCACCTAAAACCTAAACCAAACGTTGCAGGTGGTTGTTTCTTCATGCGCAGTGGTCAACGTGGCACTCTCTAGCTGCCAAGAGCACTTTTTACTATGCGCACCCAACCAGAGTGACGGGAGGAGCACATTTCAGAAAACGTGCTCAGCTCGTCGAGAAAATGCGATTTAAGCAATAAAATTAAAAATGCACCTAAAACCTAAACCAAACGTTGCAGGTGGTTATTTCTTCATGCGCAGTGGTCAACGCGGCACTCTGTAGCTGCCAAGAGCACTTTTTACTATGCGCACCCACCCAGAGTGACGGGAGGAGCACATTTCAGAAAACGTGCTCACCTCGTCGAGAAAATGCGATTTAAGCAATAAAATTAAAAATGCACCTAAAACCTAAACCAAACGTTGCAGGTGGTTATTTCTTCATGCGCAGTGGTCAACGCGGCACTCTCTAGCTGCCAAGAGCTGTAAGGGAACGGACAGTACAGCCAAGTGCGTAGCGACGGACTTTATTGGAGAAGGGGATGATGGGAACAGCGGGCGCTGGAGCGGCGATCGGGCTGGAGAGGACAAACGATTCTGCGGGGGTTCCAAGTAGTCAAGCGGGTCCGTAGCTTCGGGACTGATGAGCAAGGCAGCATCAAGGGACAGACTGACACTCAGGTCTGCGCTGGCGGCGCTGATATAGTGCTGTCCATGAGCCCGTGGCAGGTGACGGCGATTCCATTGACAGGGGGGCGTGGTCCTGTCGCCGGTGGCACCAGCACGTGACAGAACCCCCCCCACAAGGGACGGCTCCCGACGTCCCCAGGAACCAAAAACAAAACAAAAAAAACAAAAAAGGAAGGCAATTCCCCGGGCGACCAGGTGGGGGGGTCAGCACACCGCCGAAACGTCCGACACCTCGCCAGACGCAGGATCGACGGACGCGGGAGCAGAAGACCCCGGTACCGGCGGGCAAGACCTCCCCTCGTCCCTCCTCGGGCGCCCGCGCCGAGGACCCGGTTGGTCCGGATGGCAGCGATGGAACTCCGTGATGAGCGAACGGTCGAGTATCCAGCGGCTCGGAACCCAGGAGCGGTGCGCGTCGTCATAACCCTCCCAGTCCACGAGGTATTGGAGACCACGACCGCGCCGCCGCGATCGGAGCAGGGAGCGGACAGCGTAAGCCGGGCCCCCCTCAACGAGCTGGGGCGGCGGCGGCGGAACGGGCGCCGGCGCCAACGCGCTCTCATGGATGGGGCGCACACGGGACACGTGGAACGTGGGGTGAACCTTCATGGACTCTGGAAGGAGAAGACGGACTGCGGCCGGGCCAATCACCTTCTGAATAGGGAACGGTCCAACAAAGCGGGGCGCCAGTTTGCGGGATCCTGCTCACAGCGGCAAATCCCGCGTCGAGAGCCACACACGCTGCCCCACTCTGTACTCTGGAGCCGGTGTCCGGTGCTTGTTCGCCTGGCGGGCGTAGCCTGAAACAGAGCGGAGAAGAGTGACCCGGGCCCTCGCCCAGGCGCGATGACAACGGCGGACACAAGCCTGGGCCGACGGGCACGCCGCACCACGCTCCTGGTGGGCGAACAAGGGTGGCTGGTACCCGAAGACGCAGTGGAAAGGCGAAAGTCCAGTAGCCGAGCTGGGGAGGGAATTGTGAGCGTACTCTACCCAGGGAAGCTGTTGGACCCACCCGCGCTGGTCCCCGGCGGCCATGCATCGGAGAGACCTGCCCAGTTCCTGGTTCAGGCGCTCCGCTTGACCGTTGGACTGAGGGTGAAACCCCGAGGAGAGGCTGGCCGTGGCGCCGAGGAGTCGGCAGAACTCCGTCCAGAAGGTGGAAGCGAATTGAGGTCCTCGGTCTGACACGATGTCCTGTGGGAGACCGTGGTGGCGAAACACCTCCCGCACCATGATGGACGCCGTCTGCTTCGCAGATGGGAGCTTAGGCAGAGGGATGAAATGCGTCATTTTGCTAAAACGGTCCACCACCGTGAGGACCACCGTGTTTCCCTCAGAGGGGGGGAGGCCCGTGACAAAGTCGATCGACAGGTGAGACCAGGGACGCTGGGGGACCGGCAAGGGTTGAAGCAGCCCGGCCGGAGGACGAGTAGACGTCTTGTAGCGGTTACAAATTGAGCAGGCTCTGACGTAATCGTTGGTGTCCACTTGCCAGGTGGGCCACCAGAAACGCTGTGCCACCACGTACCTCGTGCGTGCCGCGCCGGGATGACAGGCCAGGCGTGAGTCGTGCGCCCATTGCAGCACGGACGACCGCAGACCTTCAGGGACGAACAGGCGACCCTCCGGGCAGTTGCTGGGGCCGGGTTGATCGCGTGATGCGGCTTCCACTTGGCGTTCGATCTCCCATGTAAGAGCCGCCACCCGAACTGAGCTCGGGAGGATAGTGGGAGGCGGACCCTGTCCCTCCTCCCCCCCAGGAAACAAACGCGACAGGGCGTCCGCCTTCGCGTTACGGGAACCCGGTCTATAGGAAAGAGAGAACTCAAACCGGTCAAAGAACAGAGCCCACCGTGCTTGTCTTGCGTTCAGCCTCTTGGCCGATCGCAGATACTCCAAGTTGCGGTGGTCGGTCCAGACGATGAACGGAGTGGTGGCGCCCTCCAGCCAATGCCGCCACTCCTCCAAGGCCAACTTGACGGCGAGGAGCTCCCGATTCCCGATGTCATAGTTTCGTTCCGAGGCCGACAGACGGCGAGAAAAGAAGGCGCACGGGTGGAGGCGATCGTCTTGGTGGCTACGTTGAGACAGCACCGCCCCGACACCCACGTTCGAGGCGTCCACCTCTACCACGAACTGTCTGTCGGGATCGGGAACCCTGAGGATGGGAGCGGATGTGAACCTCCTCTTAAGCTCCTGAAATGCCCGTTCTGCCCGTTCCGTCCATTTGTACGGGGAGGCGGGGCTGGTAAGGGAGGTGAGGGGCGCGGCCACTGTGCTGTATCCACGGATAAAACGGCGATAAAAGTTCGCGAACCCTAAGAACTGTTGCAGTCGCTTGCGTGTTTCGGGAACAGGCCATGACGTGACCGCTTGCACCTTCCCAGGGTCCATCTCGATGGATCCCTCACGCACCACATAGCCGAGGAATTTGACAGAGGAGGCGTGGAACTCGCACTTCTCCGCCTTCACGTAGAGCGAATTCTCAAGGAGACGGCGCAGCACCGCCCGTACATGCTTGATGTGCTCAGGGAGCGAGCGTGAGAAAATGAGGATGTCGTCTAAATAAACGAACACAAATTTGTCCAGCATGTCTCGTAGCACGTCATTAATCAGTGACTGGAAAACCGCTGGGGCGTTGGTGAGCCCAAACGGAACCACCAAGTACTCGTAGTGTCCGCTCGGGGTGTTGAAAGCCGTCTTCCACTCGTCTCCCTCCCGGATGCGGATTAGGTGGTAGGCGTTGCGAAGATCCAGCTTGGTGAAAATGGTGGCTCCCTGAAGGCTCTCGAAGGCGGAAGACAGAAGAGGCAGAGGGTATCGGTTCTTCACAGTGATCTCGTTTAGTCCCCGGTAGTCGATACACGGGCGTAGCGTGCCCTCCCTCTTCTTCACGAAGAAGAACCCCGCTCCCGCAGGTGAAGAGGACGGTCGTATGATACCGGCTGCCAGGGACTCCCGGATGTATTCCTCCATAGCCCGGCGCTCAGGAGCGGACAGGGAGTAGACGCGTCCTTTGGGAGGGAAGGTGCCGGGTAACAGCTCGATAGCGCAGTCGTAGGACCGGTGTGGAGGAAGAGAAGTGGCCCTGGCTTTACTAAAAACCTCCTTGAGCTCGTGATAAAACGCTGGGACATTGGGGATGTCGGGACTGTACCTCGGCGGGGCTCTGCTGAGTGGGCTGGTGGCCGCCTTCAGGCACGCCTGATGGCAGCGTTCGCTCCACTGCCGAACAACCCCCACCTCCCAGTCCAGCACCGGGTTGTGCTGCCGCAACCAAGGGTGCCCCAGTATGACCTGCTGTCCTGGGAGGGAGAGAAGAAAAAACTGGATGGTCTCGTGGTGATTGCCCGAGAGCAGTAACTTAATTGGTTCCGTCACGAAAGCCACCTCGCCGATCAGACGGCCATCAATGGCACGTGCGGGAATAGACGGGCTCAGAGGGAGGAAGCCGACACCCCACTTGCGTGCCAGGCTAATGTCCATGATGTTCCCCTCCGCGCCGGAATCCACCAAGGCCGCCACGTTCTGGTCGCCCGCCGCGAGCTGGACGCGTGCCTGTAGCGTGAGCGTGCTGGGGCTGGGAGAGCCGGTGCTGGTCGAGCTCACGCGGATCCCCCGACGCCGCGTGAGCTCCGGCCTCTTTAACGGGCACCCCGCTACCCGATGGCCCCCCTCCCCACAGTAAAAACACAAGCCCAGTGAGGGGCGTCGACGGTGCTCCTCCGAGGGAACCCGAGCCCCTCCCAGATCCATGGGCTCGGCGGGTGGTGTGGTTGGCGGGTCCCCAGCAGACGGAGGAATGTGACCACACGGGTTTCGCGGGGACCTCCTCTCCCGATCGCGCCGCCGCGTCTGGATCCGCCGGTCTACTCGGGCCGCCAAGTCCATCGCGCCCCTCAGGGTTCGCGGGCGATCGTACGCAACCAGTCCATCTTTCATGTACTCAGCGAGTCCGTTTAGGAAGGTGCTAACGAGCGCCGGCGTGTTCCATCCGCTGCTGCCGGCCAACGTCTGGAACTTAAGGGCGTACTCTGCGACCGATCGGCTACCTTGACGCAGCGTCGCCAGTTCCTCGGCGGCGTCCTCGGCGGCGGATCCCAGGTCGAACAGGCGGAGCAATTCCTCCGCGAAGGCGTCGAAGGAATCGCAAGCCGGGGCCATCCCTTCATATTCGGCCAGGCCCCACAGCCGCGCCTCGCCCGTGAGGTGGGTTAGGACGAACCCGACCTTGGCTGATTCCGATGAAAACGTGATTGGCTGGAGGCTGAACATTATGCGGCAGTTCGTCACGAATGCCCTCACGTGCTTGGGATTGCCGTTAAACTTCTCGATGTTGCCAAGGCGGGGCTCCGGGACGTCCACGAGCGTCCTGGCCTCGGCAGACGAGCGGTGCGGGGGTACCGTGACAGCCGGGGACGCAGCCACCGACAGTCTCTGGAGGGCTTGGGCCATCTCCTGCTGCTGTAGCTGTTGCTGCTGACCAACCTTGATCAGGTGCCGGATGTCGGCAGACAGGCTGCTGACGGCGGTCTCGGCTCGCTCCAGTCGACTCAATGCCGTCTCGTCGTTCGCTGGCTGCATAGCGTCGGTCAGTCTGTACTGTAAGGGAACGGACAGTACAGCCAAGTGCGTAGCGACGGACTTTATTGGAGAAGGGGATGATGGGAACAGCGGGCGCTGGAGCGGCGATCGGGCTGGAGAGGACAAACGATTCTGCGGGGGTTCCAAGTAGTCAAGCGGGTCCGTAGCTTCGGGACTGATTCCATTGACAGGGGGGCGTGACGGGAGGAGCACATTTCAGAAAACGTGCTCAGCTCGTCGAGAAAATGCGATTTAAGCAATAAAAAAATGCACCCAAAACCTAAACCAAACGTTGCAGGTGGTAATTTCTTCATGCGCAGTGGTCAACGCGGCACTCTCTAGCTGCCAAGAGCACTTTTTACTATGCGCACCCAACCAGAGTGACGGGAGGAGCACATTTCAGAAAACGTGCTCAGCTCGTCCAGAAAATGCGATTTAAGCAATAAAATTAAAAATGCACCTAAAACCTAAACCAAACGTTGCAGGTGGTTATTTCTTCATGCGCAGTGGTCAACGCGGCACTCTCTAGCTGCCAAGAGCACTTTTTACTATGCGCACCCAACCAGAGTGACGGGAGGAGCACATTTCAGAAAACGTGCTCAGCTCGTCGAGAAAATGCGATTTAAGCAATAAAATTTAAAATGCACCTAAAACCTAAACCAAACGTTGCAGGTGGTTATTTCTTCATGCGCAGTGGTCAATGCGGCACTCTCTAGCTGCCAAGAGCACTTTTTACTATGCGCACCTAACCAGAGTGACGGGAGGAGCACATTTCAGAAAATGTGCTCAGCTCGTCGAGAAAATGCGATTTAAGCAATAAAATTAAAAATGCACCTAAAACCTAAACCAAACGCTGCAGATGGTCATTTCTTCATGCGCAGTGGTCAACGCGGCACTCTCTAGCTGCCAAGAGCACTTTTTACTATGCGCACCCACCCAGAGTGACGGGAGGAGCACATTTAAGAAAACGTGCTCAGCTCGTCGAGAAAATGCGATTTAAGCAATAAAATTAAAAATGCACCTAAAATCTATACCAAACGTTGCAGGTGGTTATTTCTTCATGCGCAGCAGTCAACACGGCACTCTCTAGCTGCCAAGAGCACTTTTTACTATGCACACCCAACCAGCGTGACGGGAGGAGCACATTTCAGAAAACGTGCTCAGCTCGTCGAGTAAATGCGATTTAAGCAATAAAATTAAAAATGCACCCAAAACCTAAACCAAACGTTGCAGGTGGTTATTTCTTCATGCGCAGTGGTCAACGCGGCACTCTCTAGCTGCCAAGAGCACTTTTTACTATGCACACCCAACCAGAGTGACGGGAGGAGCGCATTTCAGGAAACGTGCTCAGCTCGTCGAGAAAATGCGATTTAAGCAATAAAATTAAAAATGCACCCAAAACCTAAACCAAACGTTGCAGGTGGTTATTTCTTTATGCGCAGTGGTCAACGCGGCACTCTCTAGCTGCCAAGAGCACTTTTTACTATGCGCACCCAACCAGAGTGACGGGAGGAGCACATTTCAGAAAACGTGCTCAGCTCGCCGAGAAAATGCGATTTAAGCAATACAATTAAAAATGCACCTAAAACCTAAACCAAACGTTGCAGGTGGTTATTTCTTCATGCGCAGTGGTCAACGCGGCACTCTCTAGCTTGCCAAGAGCACTTTTTACTATGCGCACCCACCCAGAGTGACGGGAGGAGCACATTTCAGAAAACGTGCTCAGCTCGTCGAGAAAATGCGATTTAAGCAATAAAATTAAAAATGCACCTAAGACCTAAACCAAACGTTGCAGGTGGTTATTTCTTCATGCGCAGTGGTCAACGCGGCACTCTCTAGCTGCCAAGAGCACATTTTACTATGCGCACCCAACCAGAGTGACGGGAGGAGCACATTTCAGAAAACGTGCTCAGCTCGTCGAGAAAATGCGATTTAAGCAATAAAATTAAAAATGCACCTAAAACCTAAACCAAACGTTGCAGGTGGTCATTTCTTCATGCGCAGTGGTCAACGCGGCACTCTCTAGCTGCCAAGAGCACTTTTTACTATGCGCACCCAACCAGAGTGACGGGAGGAGCACATTTCAGAAAACGTGCTCAGCTCGTCGAGAAAATGCAATTTAAGCAATAAAATTAAAAATGCACCCAAAACCTAAACCAAACGTTGCAGATGGTCATTTCTTCATGCGCAGTGGTCAACGCGGCACTCTCTAGCTGCCATGAGCACTTTTTACTATGCGCACCCAACCAGAGTGACGGGAGGAGCACATTTCAGAAAACGTGCTCAGCTCGACGAGAAAATGCGATTTAAGCAATAAAATTAAAAATGCACCCAAAACCTAAACCAAACGTTGCAGGCGGTTATTTCTTCATGCGCAGTGGTCAACGCGGCACTATCTAGCTACCAAGAGCACTTTTTACTATGCGCACCCAACCAGAGTGACGGGAGGAGCACATTTCAGAAAACGTGCTCAGCTCGTCGAGAAAATGCGATTTAAGCAATAAAATTAAAAATGCACCTAAAACCTAAACCAAACGTTGCAGGTGGTTATTTCTTCATGCGCAGAAGTCAACGCGGCACTCTCTAGCTGCCAAGAGCACTTTTTACTATGCGCACCCAACCAGAGTGACGGGAGGAGCACATTTCAGAAAACGTGCTCAGCTCGTCGAGAAAATGCGATTTAAGCAATCAAATTAAAAATGCACCTAAAACCTAAAACAAACGTTGCACGTGGTTATTTCTTCATGCGCAGTGGTCAACGCGGCACTCTCTAGCTGCCAAAAGCACTTTTTACTATGCGCACCCAACCAGAGTGACGGGAGGAGCACATTTCAGAAAACGTGCTCAGCTCGTCGAGAAAATGCGATTTAAGCAATAAAATTAAAAATGCACCCAAAACCTAAACCAAACGTTGCAGATGGTCATTTCTTCATGCGCAGTGGTCAACGCGGCACTCTCTAGCTGCCAAGAGCACTTTTTACTATGCGCACCCAACCACAGTGACGGGAGGAGCACATTTCAGAAAACGTGCTCAGCTCGTCGAGACAATGCGATTTAAGCAATAAAATTAAAAATGCACCTAAAACCTAAACCAAACGCTGCAGATGGTCATTTCTTCATGCACAGTGGTCAACGCGGCAATCTCTAGCTGCCAAGAGCACTTTTTACTATGCGCACCCAACCAGAGTGACGGGAGGAGCACATTTCAGAAAACGTGCTCAGCTCGTCCAGAAAATGCGATTTAAACAATAAAATTAAAAATGCACCAAAACCTAAACCAAACGTTGCAGGTGGTTATTTCTTCATGCGCAGTGGTCAACGCGGCACTCTCTAGCTGCCAGGAGTACTTTTTACTATGCGCACCCAACCAGAGTGACGGGAGGAGCACATTTCAGAAAACGTGCTCAGCTCGTCGAGAAAATGCGATTTAAGCAATACAATTAAAAATGCACCTAAAACCTAAACCAAACGTTGCAGGTGGTTATTTCTTCATGCGCAGTGGTCAACGCGGCACTCTCTAGCTGCCAAGAGCACTTTTTACTATGCGCACCCAACCAGAGTGACGGGAGGAGCACATTTCAGAAAACGTGCTCAGCTCGTCGAGAAAATGCGATTTAAGCAATAAAATTAAAAATGCACCCAAAACCTAAACCAAACGTTGCAGATGGTCATTTCTTCATGCGCAGTGGTCAACGCGGAACTCTCTAGCTGCCAAGAGCACTTTTTACTATGCGCACCCAACCAGAGTGACGGGAGGAGCAGATTTCAGAAAACGTGCTCAGCTCGTCGAGAAAATGCGATTTAAGCAATAAAATTAAAAATGCACCTAAAACCTAAACCAAACGTTGCAGGTGGTTTATTTCTTCATGCGCAGTGGTCAACGCGGCACTCTCTAGCTGCCAAGAGCACTTTTTACTATGCGCACCCAATCAAAGTGACGGGAGGAGCACATTTCAGAAACCATGCTCAGCTCGTCGAGAAAATGCGATTTAAGAAATAAAATTAAAAATGCACCTAAAACCTAAACCAAACGTTGCAGGTGGTTATTTCTTCATGCGCAGTGGTCAACGCGGCACTCTCTAGCTGCCAAGAGCACTTTTTACTATGCGCACCCAACCAGAGTGACGGGAGGAGCACATTTCAGAAAACGTGCTCAGCTCGTCGAGAAAATGCGATTTAAGCAATAAAATTAAAAATGCACCTAAAACCTAAACCAAACGTTGCAGATGGTCATTTCTTCATGCACAGTGGTCAACGTGGCACTCTCTAGCTGCCAAGAGCACTTTTTACTATGCGCACCCAACCAGAGTGACGGGAGGAGCACATTTCAGAAAACGTGCTCAGCTCGTCGAGAAAATGCGATTTAAGCAATAAAATTAAAGATGCACTTAAGACCTAAACCAAACGTTGCAGGTGGTTATTTCTTCATGCGCAGTGGTCAACGCGGCACTCTCTAGCTGCCAAGAGCACATTTTACTATGCGCACCCAACCAGAGTGACGGGAGGAGCACATTTCAGAAAACGTGCTCAGCTCGTCGAGAAAATGCGATTTAAGCAATAAAATTAAAAATGCACCTAAAACCTAAACTAAACGTTGCAGGTGGTTATTTCTTCATGCGCAGTGGTCAACGCGGCACTCTCTAGCTGCCAAGAGCACTTTTTACTATGCGCACCCAACCAGAGTGACGGGAGGAGCACATTTCAGAAAACGTGCTCAGCTCGTCGAGAAAATGCAATTTAAGCAATAAAATTAAAAATGCACCCAAAACCTAAACCAAACGTTGCAGATGGTCATTTCTTCATGCGCAGTGGTCAACGCGGCACTCTCTAGCTGCCATGAGCACTTTTTACTATGCGCACCCAACCAGAGTGACGGGAGGAGCACATTTCAGAAAACGTGCTCAGCTCGACGAGAAAATGCGATTTAAGCAATAAAATTAAAAATGCACCCAAAACCTAAACCAAACGTTGCAGGCGGTTATTTCTTCATGCGCAGTGGTCAACGCGGCACTATCTAGCTACCAAGAGCACTTTTTACTATGCGCACCCAACCAGAGTGACGGGAGGAGCACATTTCAGAAAACGTGCTCAGCTCGTCGAGAAAATGCGATTTAAGCAATAAAATTAAAAATGCACCTAAAACCTAAACCAAACGTTGCAGGTGGTTATTTCTTCATGTGCAGCAGTCAACGCGGCACTCTCTAGCTGCCAAGAGCACTTTTTACTATGCGCACCCAACCAGAGTGACGGGAGGAGCACATTTCAGAAAACGTGCTCAGCTCGTCGAGAAAATGCGATTTAAGCAATCAAATTAAAAATGCACCTAAAACCTAAAACAAACGTTGCACGTGGTTATTTCTTCATGCGCAGTGGTCAACGCGGCACTCTCTAGCTGCCAAGAGCACATTTTACTATGCGCACCCAACCAGAGTGACGGGAGGAGCACATTTCAGAAAACGTGCTCAGCTCGTCGAGAAAATGCGATTTAAGCAATAAAATTAAAAATGCACCTCAAACCTAAACCAAAAGTTTCAGGTGGTTATTTCTTCATGCGCAGCAGTCAACACGGCACTCTCTAGCTGCCAAGAGCACTTTTTACTATGCGCACCCAACCAGAGTGACGGGAGGATCACATTTCAGAAAACGTGCTCAGCTCGTCGAGAAAATGCGATTTAAGCAATAAAATCAAAAATGCACCCAAAACCTAAACCAAACGTTGCAGATGGTCATTTCTTCATGTGCAGTGGTCAACGCGGCACTCTCTAGCTGCCAAGAGCACTTTTTACTATGCACACCCAACCAGAGTGACGGGAGGAGCGCATTTCAGAAAACGTGCTCAGCTCGTCGAAAAAATGCGATTTAAGCAATAAAATTAAAAATGCACCCAAAACCTAAACAAAACGTTGCAGGTGGTTATTTCTTCATGCGCAGTGGTCAACGCGGCACTCTCTAGCTGCCAAGAGCACTTTTTACTATGCGCACCCAACCAGAGTGACGGGAGGAGCACATTTCAGAAAACGTGCTCAGCTCGTCGAGAAAATGCGATTTAAGCAATAAAATTAAAAATGCACCTAAAACCTAAACCAAACGCTGCAGATGGTCATTTCTTCATGCGCATTGGTCAACGCGGCACTCTCTAGCTGCCAAGAGCACTTTTTACTATACACACCCAACCAGAGTGACGGGAGGAGCACATTCCAGAAAACGTGCTCAGCTCGTCGGGAAAATGCGATTTAAGCAATAAAATTAAAAATGCACCCAAAACCTAAACCAAACGTTGCAGATGGTCATTTCTTCATGTGCAGTGGTCAACGCGGCACTCTCTAGCTGCCAAGAGCACTTTTTACTATGCACACCCAACCAGAGTGACGGGAGGAGCGCATTTCAGAAAACGTGCTCAGCTCGTCGAGAAAATGCGATTTAAGCAATAAAATTAAAAATGCACCCAAAACCTAAACCAAACGTTGCAGGTGGTTATTTCTTCATGCGCAGTGGTCAACGCGGCACTCTCTAGCTGCCAAGAGCACTTTTTACTATGCGCACCCAACCAGAGTGACGGGAGGAGCACATTTCAGAAAACGTGCTCAGCTCGTCGAGAAAATGCGATTTAAGCAATAAAATTAAAAATGCACCTAAAACCTAAACATAACATTGCAGATGGTCATTTCTTCATGTGCAGTGGTGAACGCGGCACTCTCTAGCTGCCAAGAGCACTTTTTACTATGCGCACCCAACCAGAGTGACAGGAGGAGCACATTTCAGAAAACGTGCTCAGCTCGTTGAGAAAATGCGATTTAAGCAATAAAATTAAAAATGCACCCAAAACCTAAACCAAACGTTGCAGGTGGTTATTTCTTCATGCGCAGTGGTCAACGCGGCACTCTTTAGCTGCCAAGAGCACTTTTTACTATGCGCACCCAACCAGAGGGACGGGAGGAGCGCATTTCAGAAAACGTGCTCAGCTCGACGAGAAAATGCGATTTAAGCAATAAAATTAAAAATGCACCCAAAACCTAAACCAAACGTTGCAGGTGGTTATTTCTTCATGCGCAGTGGTCAACGCGGCACTCTCTAGCTGCCAAGAGCACTTTTTACGATGCACACCCAACCAGAGTGACGGGAGGAGCGCATTTCAGAAAACGTGCTCAGCTCGACGAGAAAATGCGATTTAAGCAATAAAATTAAAAATGCACCCAAAACCTAAACCAAACGTTGCAGGTGGTTATTTCTTCATGCGCAGTGGTCAACGCGGCACTCTCTAGCTGCCAAGAGCACTTTTTACTATGCGCACCCAACCAGAGTGACGGGAGGAGCACATTTCAGAAAACGTGCTCAGCTCGTCGAGAAAATGCGATTTAAGCAATAAAATTAAAAATGCACCTAAAACCTAAACCAAACGTTGCAGGTAGTTATTTCTTCGTGCGCAGCAGTCAACGCGGCACTCTCTAGCTGCCAAGAGCACTTTTTACTATGCGCACCCAACCAGAGTGACGGGAGGAGCACATTTCAGAAAACGTGCTCAGCTCGTCGAGAAAATGCGATTTAAGCAATAAAATTAAAAATGCACCCAAAACCTAAACCAAACGTTGCAGGTGGTTATTTCTACATGCGCAGTGGTCAACGCGGCACTCTCTAGCTGCCAAGAGCACTTTTTACTATGCACACCCAACCAGAGTGACGGGAGGAGCACATTTCAGAAAACGTACTCAGCTCGTCCAGACAATGCGATTTAAGCAATAAAATTAAAAATGCACCCAAAACCTAAACCAAACGTTGCAGGTGGTTATTTCTTCATGCGCAGTGGTCAACGCGGCACTCTCTAGCTGCCAAGAGCACTTTTTACTATGCGCACCCAACCAGAGTGACGGGAGGAGCGCATTTCAGAAAACGTGCTCAGCTCGTCGAGAAAATGCGATTTAAGCAATAAAATTAAAAATGCACCTAAAACCTAAACCAAAAGTTGCAAGTGGTTATTTCTTCATGCGCAGCAGTCAACGCGGCACTCTCTAGCTGCCAAGAGCACTTTTTACTATGCGCACCCAACCAGAGTGACGGGAGGAGCACATTTCAGAAAACGTGCTCAGCTCGTCGAGAAAATGCGATTGAAGCAATAAAATTAAAAATGCACCTAAAACCTAAACCAAACGCTGCAGATGGTCATTTCTTCATGCGCAGTTGTCAACGCGGCACTCTCTAGCTGCCAAGAGCACTTTTTACTATACACACCCAACCAGAGTGACGGGAGGAGCACATTCCAGAAAACGTGCTCAGCTCGTCGAGAAAATGCGATTTAAGCAATAAAATTAAAAATGCACCCAAAACCTAAACCAAACGTTGCAGATGGTCATTTCTTTATGTGCAGTGGTCAACGCGGCACTCTCTAGCTGCCAAGAGCACTTTTTACTATGCACACCCAACCAGAGTGACGGGAGGAGCGCATTCCAGAAAACGTGCTCAGCTCGTCGAGAAAATGCGATTTAAGCAATAAAATTAAAAATGCACCCAAAACCTAAACCAAACGTTGCAGATGGTCATTTCTTCATGTGCAGTGGTGAACGCGGCACTCTCTAGCTGCCAAGAGCACTTTTTACTATGCGCACCCAACCAGAGTGACAGGAGGAGCACATTTCAGAAAACGTGCTCAGCTCGTTGAGAAAATGCGATTTAAGCAATAAAATTAAAAATGCACCCAAAACCTAAACCAAACGTTGCAGGTGGTTATTTCTTCATGCGCAGTGGTCAACGCGGCAATCTCTAGCTGCCAAGAGCACTTTTTACTATGCGCACCCAACCAGAGTGACGGGAGGAGCGCATTTCAGAAAACGTGCTCAGCTCGACGAAAAAATGCGATTTAAGCAATACAATTAAAAATGCACCCAAAACCTAAACCAAACGTTGCAGGTGGTTATTTTTTCATGCGCAGTGGTCAACGCGGCACTCTCTAGCTGCCAAGAGCACTTTTTACTATGCGCACCCAACCAGAGTGACGGGAGGAGCACATTTCAGAAAACGTGCTCAGCTCGTCGAGAAAATGCGATTTAAGCAATAAAATTAAAAATGCACCTAAAACCTAAACCAAACGTTGCAGGTGGTTATTTCTTCGTGCGCAGCAGTCAACGCGGCACTCTCTAGCTGCCAAGAGCACTTTTTACTATGCGCACCCAACCAGAGTGACGGGAGGAGCACATTTCAGAAAACGTGCTCAGCTCGTCGAGTAAATGCAATTTAAGCAATAAAATTAAAAATGCACCCAAAACCTAAACCAAACGTTGCAGGTGGTTATTTCTTCATGCGCAGTGGTCAACGCGGCACTCTCTAGCTGCCAAGAGCACTTTTTACTATGCGCACCCAACCAGAGTGACGGGAGGAGCACATTTCAGAAAACGTGCTCAGCTCGTCCAGAAAATGCGATTTAAGCAATAAAATTAAAAATGCACCTAAAACCTAAACCAAACGTTGCAGATGGTCATTTCTTCATGCGCAGTGGTCAACGCGGCACTCTCTAGCTGCCAAGAGCACTTTTTACTATGCGCACCCAACCAGAGTGACGGGAGGAGCACATTTCAGAAAACGTGCTCAGCTCGTCGAGAAAATGCGATTTAAGCAATAAAATTAAAAATGCACCCAAAACCTAAACCAAACGTTGCAGGTGGTTATTTCTTCATGCGCAGTGGTCAACGCGGCACTCTCTAGCTGCCAAGAGCACTTTTTACTATGCGCACCCAACCAGAGTGACGGGAGGAGCGCATTTCAGAAAACGTGCTCAGCTCGTCGAGAAAATGCGATTTAAGCAATAAAATTTAAAATGCACCCAAAACCTAAACCAAACGTTGCAGATGGTCATTTCTTCATGTGCAGTGGTGAACGCGGCACTCTCTAGCTGCCAAGAGCACTTTTTACTATGCGCACCCAACCAGAGTGACAGGAGGAGCACATTTCAGAAAACGTGCTCAGCTCGTCGAGAAAATGCGATTTAAGCAATAAAATTAAAAATGCACCTAAAACCTAAACCAAACGTTGCAGATGGTCATTTCTTCATGCGCAGTGGTCAACGCGGCACTCTCTAGCTGCCAAGAGCACTTTTTACTATGCGCACCCAACCAGAGTGACGGGAGGAGCACATTTCAGAAAACGTGCTCAGCTCGTCCAGACAATGCGATTTAAGCAATAAAATTAAAAATGCACCCAAAACCTAAACCAAACGTTGCAGGTGGTTATTTCTTCATGCGCAGTGGTCAACGCGGCACTCTCTAGCTGCCAAGAGAACTTTTTACTATGCGCACCCAACCAGAGTGACGGGAGGAGCACATTTCAGAAAACGTGCTCAGCTCGTCGAGAAAATGCGATTTAAGCAATAAAATTTAAAATGCACCTAAAACCTAAACCAAACGTTGCAGGTGGTTATTTCTTCATGCGCAGCAGTCAACGCGGCACTCTCTAGCTGCCAAGAGCACTTTTTACTATGCGCACCCAACCAGAGTGACGGGAGGAGCACATTTCAGAAAACGTGCTCAGCTCGTTGAGAAAATGCGATTTAAGCAATAAAATTAAAAATGCACCTAAAACCTAAACCAAACGTTGCAGGTGGTTATTTCTTCATATGTAGCAGTCAACGCGGCACTCTCTAGCTGCCAAGAGCACTTTTTACTATGCGCACCCAACCAGAGTGACGGGAGGAGCACATTTCAGAAAACGTGCTCAGCTCGTCGAGAAAATGCGATTTAAGCAATAAAATTAAAAATGCACCTAAAAACCTAAACCAAACGTTGCAGGTGGTTATTTCTTCATGCGCATTGGTCAACGCGGCACTCTCTAGCTGCCAAGAGAACTTTTTACTATGCGCACCCAACCAGAGTGACGGGAGGAGCACATTTCAGAAAACGTGCTCAGCTCGTCGAGAAAATGCGATTTAAGCAATAAAATTAAAAATGCACCTAAAACCCAAACCAAACGTTGCAGGTGGTTATTTCTTCATGCGCAGTGGTCAACGCGGCACTCTCTAGCTGCCAAGAGCACTTTTTACTATGCGCACCCAACCAGAGTGACGGGAGGAGCACATTTCAGAAAACGTGCTCAGCTCGTCCAGACAATGCGATTTAAGCAATAAAATTAAAAATGCACCCAAAACCTAAACCAAACGTTGCAGGTGGTTATTTCTTCATGCGCAGTGGTCAACGCGGCACTCTCTAGCTGCCAAGAGCACTTTTTACTATGCGCACCCAACCAGAGTGACGGGAGGAGCACATTTCAGAAAACGTGCTCAGCTCGTCGAGAAAATGCGATTTAAGCAATAAAATTAAAAATGCACCTAAAACCTAAACCAAACGTTGCAGGTAGTTATTTCTTCGTGCGCAGCAGTCAACGCGGCACTCTCTAGCTGCCAAGAGCACTTTTTACTATGCGCACCCAACCAGAGTGACGGGAGGAGCACATTTCAGAAAACGTGCTCAGCTCGTCGAGTAAATGCGATTTAAGCAATAAAATTAAAAATGCACCCAAAACCTAAACCAAACGTTGCAGGTGGTTATTTCTACATGCGCAGTGGTCAACGCGGCACTCTCTAGCTGCCAAGAGCACTTTTTACTATGCGCACCCAACCAGAGTGACGGGAGGAGCACATTTCAGAAAACGTGCTCAGCTCGTCCAGAAAATGCGATTTAAGCAATACAATTAAAAATGCACCTAAAACCTAAACCAAACGTTGCAGATGGTCATTTCTTCATGCGCAGTGGTCAACGCGGCACTCTCTAGCTGCCAAGAGCACTTTTTACTATGCACACCCAACCAGAGTGACGGGAGGAGCACATTTCAGAAAACGTACTCAGCTCGTCCAGACAATGCGATTTAAGCAATAAAATTAAAAATGCACCCAAAACCTAAACCAAACGTTGCAGGTGGTTATTTCTTCATGCGCAGTGGTCAACGCGGCACTCTCTAGCTGCCAAGAGCACTTTTTACTATGCGCACCCAACCAGAGTGACGGGAGGAGCGCATTTCAGAAAACGTGCTCAGCTCGTCGAGAAAATGCGATTTAAGCAATAAAATTAAAAATGCACCTAAAACCTAAACCAAAAGTTGCAAGTGGTTATTTCTTCATGCGCAGCAGTCAACGCGGCACTCTCTAGCTGCCAAGAGCACTTTTTACTATGCGCACCCAACCAGAGTGACGGGAGGAGCACATTTCAGAAAACGTGCTCAGCTCGTCGAGAAAATGCGATTGAAGCAATAAAATTAAAAATGCACCTAAAACCTAAACCAAACGCTGCAGATGGTCATTTCTTCATGCGCAGTTGTCAACGCGGCACTCTCTAGCTGCCAAGAGCACTTTTTACTATACACACCCAACCAGAGTGACGGGAGGAGCACATTCCAGAAAACGTGCTCAGCTCGTCGAGAAAATGCGATTTAAGCAATAAAATTAAAAATGCACCCAAAACCTAAACCAAACGTTGCAGATGGTCATTTCTTTATGTGCAGTGGTCAACGCGGCACTCTCTAGCTGCCAAGAGCACTTTTTACTATGCACACCCAACCAGAGTGACGGGAGGAGCGCATTCCAGAAAACGTGCTCAGCTCGTCGAGAAAATGCGATTTAAGCAATAAAATTAAAAATGCACCCAAAACCTAAACCAAACGTTGCAGATGGTCATTTCTTCATGTGCAGTGGTGAACGCGGCACTCTCTAGCTGCCAAGAGCACTTTTTACTATGCGCACCCAACCAGAGTGACAGGAGGAGCACATTTCAGAAAACGTGCTCAGCTCGTTGAGAAAATGCGATTTAAGCAATAAAATTAAAAATGCACCTAAAACCTAAACCAAACGTTGCAGATGGTCATTTCTTCATGCGCAGTGGTCAACGCGGCACTCTCTAGCTGCCAAGAGCACTTTTTACTATGCGCACCCAACCAGAGTGACGGGAGGAGCACATTTCAGAAAACGTGCTCAGCTCGTCGAGAAATGCGATGTAAGCAATAAAATTAAAAATGCACCCAAAACCTAAACCAAACGTTGCAGGTGGTTATTTCTTCATGCGCAGTGGTCAACGCGGCACTCTCTAGCTGCCAAGAGCACTTTTTACTATGCGCACCCAACCAGAGTGACAGGAGGAGCACATTTCAGAAAACGTGCTCAGCTCGTCGAGAAAATGCGATTTAAGCAATAAAATTAAAAATGCACCTAAAACCTAAACCAAACGTTGCAGATGGTCATTTCTTCATGCGCAGTGGTCAACGCGGCACTCTCTAGCTGCCAAGAGCACTTTTTACTATGCGCACCCAACCAGAGTGACGGGAGGAGCACATTTCAGAAAACGTGCTCAGCTCGTCGAGAAAATGCGATTTAAGCAATAAAATTAAAAATGCACCTAAAAACCTAAACCAAACGTTGCAGGTGGTTATTTCTTCATGCGCATTGGTCAACGCGGCACTCTCTAGCTGCCAAGAGAACTTTTTACTATGCGCACCCAACCAGAGTGACGGGAGGAGCACATTTCAGAAAACGTGCTCAGCTCGTCGAGAAAATGCGATTTAAGCAATAAAATTAAAAATGCACCCAAAACCTAAACCAAACGTTGCAGATGGTCATTTCTTCATGTGCAGTGGTGAACGCGGCACTCTCTAGCTGCCAAGAGCACTTTTTACTATGAGCACCCAACCAGAGTGACGGGAGGAGCACATTTCAGAAAACGTGCTCAGCTCGTCGAGAAAATGCGATTTAAGCAATAAAATTAAAAATGCACCTAAAAACCTAAACCAAACGTTGCAGGTGGTTATTTCTTCATGCGCATTGTTTAACGCGGCACTCTCTAGCTGCCAAGAGCACTTTTTACTATGTGCACCCAACCAGAGTGACGGGAGGAGCACATTTCAGAAAACGTGCTCAGCTCGTCGAGAAAATGCGATTTAAGCAATAAAATTAAAAATGCACCTAAAACCTAAACCAAACGTTGCAGGTGGTTATTTCTTCGTGCGCAGCAGTCAACGCGGCACTCTCTAGCTGCCAAGAGCACTTTTTACTATGCGCACCCAACCAGAGTGACGGGAGGAGCACATTTCAGAAAACGTGCTCAGCTCGTCGAGTAAATGCAATTTAAGCAATAAAATTAAAAATGCACCTAAAACCTAAACCAAACGTTGCAGGTGGTTATTTCTTCATGCGCAGTGGTCAACGCGGCACTCTCTAGCTGCCAAGAGCACTTTTTACTATGCGCACCCAACCAGAGTGACGGGAGGAGCACATTTCAGAAAACGTGCTCAGCTCGTCGAGTAAATGCAATTTAAGCAATAAAATTAAAAATGCACCCAAAACCTAAACCAAACGTTGCAGGTGGTTATTTCTTCATGCGCAGTGGTCAACGCGGCACTCTCTAGCTGCCAAGAGCACTTTTTACTATGCGCACCCAACCAGAGTGACGGGAGGAGCACATTTCAGAAAACGTGCTCAGCTCGTCCAGAAAATGCGATTTAAGCAATAAAATTAAAAATGCACCTAAAACCTAAACCAAACGTTGCAGATGGTCATTTCTTCATGCGCAGTGGTCAACGCGGCACTCTCTAGCTGCCAAGAGCACTTTTTACTATGCACACCCAACCAGAGTGACGGGAGGAGCACATTTCAGAAAACGTGCTCAGCTCGTCCAGACAATGCGATTTAAGCAATAAAATTAAAAATGCACCCAAAACCTAAACCAAACGTTGCAGGTGGTTATTTCTTCATGCGCAGTGGTCAACGCGGCACTCTCTAGCTGCCAAGAGCACTTTTTACTATGCGCACCCAACCAGAGTGACGGGAGGAGCGCATTTCAGAAAACGTGCTCAGCTCGTCGAGAAAATGCGATTTAAGCAATAAAATTAAAAATGCACCTAAAACCTAAACCAAAAGTTGCAGGTGGTTATTTCTTCATGCGCAGCAGTCAACGCGGCACTCTCTAGCTGCCAAGAGCACTTTTTACTATGCGCACCCAACCAGAGTGACGGGAGGAGCACATTTAAGAAAACGTGCTCAGCTCGTCGAGAAAATGCGATTTAAGCAATAAAATTAAAAATGCACCTAAAACCTAAACCAAACGCTTCAGATGGTCATTTCTTCATGCGCAGTGGTCAACGCGGCACTCTCTAGCTGCCAAGAGCACTTTTTACTATACACACCCAACCAGAGTGACGGGAGGAGCACATTCCAGAAAACGTGCTCAGCTCGTCGAGAAAATGCGATTTAAGCAATAAAATTAAAAAATGCACCCAAAACCTAAACCAAACGTTGCAGATGGTCATTTCTTCATGTGCAGTGGTCAACGCGGCACTCTCTAGCTGCCAAGAGCACTTTTTACTATGCACACCCAACCAGAGTGACGGGAGGAGCGCATTTCAGAAAACGTGCTCAGCTCGTCGAGAAAATGCGATTTAAGCAATAAAATTAAAAATGCACCCAAAACCTAAACCAAACGTTGCAGGTGGTTATTTCTTCATGCGCAGTGGTCAACGCGGCACTCTCTAGCTGCCAAGAGCACTTTTTACTATGCGCACCCAACCAGAGTGACGGGAGGAGCACATTTCAGAAAACGTGCTCAGCTCGTCGAGAAAATGCGATTTAAGCAATAAAATTAAAAATGCACCTAAAACCTAAACCAAACGTTGCAGGTGGTTATTTCTTCGTGCGCAGCAGTCAACGCGGCACTCTCTAGCTGCCAAGAGCACTTTTTACTATGCGCACCCAACCAGAGTGACGGGAGGAGCACATTTCAGAAAACGTGCTCAGCTCGTCGAGTAAATGCAATTTAAGCAATAAAATTAAAAATGCACCCAAAACCTAAACCAAACGTTGCAGGTGGTTATTTCTTCATGCGCAGTGGTCAACGCGGCACTCTCAAGCTGCCAAGAGCACTTTTTACTATGCGCACCCAACCAGAGTGACGGGAGGAGCACATTTAAGAAAACGTGCTCAGCTCGTCGAGAAAATGCGATTTAAGCAATAAAATTAAAAATGCACCTAAAACCTAAACCAAACGCTTCAGATGGTCATTTCTTCATGCGCAGTGGTCAACGCGGCACTCTCTAGCTGCCAATAGCACTTTTTACTATGCACACCCAACCAGAGTGACGGGAGGAGCGCATTTCAGAAAACGTGATCAGCTCGTCGAGAAAATGCGATTTAAGCAATAAAATTAAAAATGCACCCAAAACCTAAACCAAACGTTGCAGGTGGTTATTTCTTCATGCGCAGTGGTCAACGCGGCACTCTCTAGCTGCCAAGAGCACTTTTTACTATGCGCACCCAACCAGAGTGACGGGAGGAGCACATTTCAGAAAACGTGCTCAGCTCGTCGAGAAAATGCGATTTAAGCAATACAATTAAAAATGCACCTAAAACCTAAACCAAACGTTGCAGGTGGTTATTTCTTCATGCGCAGTGGTCAACGCGGCACTCTCTAGCTGCCAAGAGCTTTTTTTACTATGCGCACCCACCCAGAGTGACGGGAGGAGCACATTTCAGAAAACGTGCTCAGCTCGTCGAGAAAATGCGATTTAAGCAATAAAATTAAAAATGCACCTAAAATCTATACCAAACGTTGCAGGTGGTTATTTCTTCATATGCAGTGGTCAACGCGGCACTCTCTAGCTGCCAAGAGCACTTTTTACTATGCGCACCCAACCAGAGTGACGGGAGGAGCACATTCCAGAAAACGTGCTCAGCTCGTCGAGAAAATGCGATTTAAGCAATAAAATTAAAAATGCACCCAAAACCTAAACCAAACGTTGCAGATGGTCATTTCTTCATGCGCAGTGGTCAACGCGGCACTCTTTAGCTGCCAAGAGCACTTTTTACTATGCGCACCCAACCAGAGGGACGGGAGGAGCGCATTTCAGAAAACGTGCTCAGCTCGTCGAGAAAATGCGATTTAAGCAATAAAATTAAAAATGCACCTAAAACCTAAACCAAACGTTGCAGATGGTCATTTCTTAATGCGCAGTTGTCAACGCGGCACTCTCTAGCTGCCAAGTGCACTTTTTACTATGCGCACCCAACCAGAGTGACGGGAGGAGCACATTTCAGAAAACGTGCTCAGCTCGTCCAGACAATGCGATTTAAGCAATAAAATTAAAAATGCACCCAAAACCTAAACCAAACGTTGCAGGTGGTAATTTTTTCATGCGCAGTGGTCAACGCGGCACTCTCTAGCTGCCAAGAGCACTTTTTACTATGCGCACCCAACCAGAGTGACGGGAGGAGCGCATTTCAGAAAACGTGCTCAGCTCGTCGAGAAAATGCGATTCAAGCAATAAAATTAAAAATGCACCTAAAACCTAAACCATAAGTTGCAGGTGGTTATTTCTTCATGCGCAGCAGTCAACACGGCACTCTCTAGCTGCCAAGAGCACTTTTTACTATGCGCACCCAACCAGAGTGACGGGAGAAGCACATTTCAGAAAACGTGCTCAGCTCGTCGAGAAAATGCGATTTAAGCAATAAAATCAAAAATGCACCCAAAACCTAAACCAAACGTTGCAGATGGTCATTTCTTCATGTGCAGTGGTCAACGCGGCACTCTCTAGCTGCCAAGAGCACTTTTTACTATGCACACCCAACCAGAGTGACGGGAGGAGCGCATTTCAGAAAACGTGCTCAGCTCGTCGAAAAAATGCGATTTAAGCAATAAAATTAAAAATGCACCCAAAACCTAAACCAAACGTTGCAGGTGGTTATTTCTTCATGCGCAGTGGTCAACGCGGCACTCTCTAGCTGCCAAGAGCACTTTTTACTATGCGCACCCAACCAGAGTGACGGGAGGAGCACATTTCAGAAAACGTGCTCAGCTCGTCGAGAAAATGCGATTTAAGCAATAAAATTAAAAATGCACCCAAAACCTAAACCAAACGTTGCAGGTGGTTATTTCTTCATGCGCAGTGGTCAACGCGGCACTCTTTAGCTGCCAAGAGCACTTTTTACTATGCGCACCCAACCAGAGGGACGGGAGGAGCGCATTTCAGAAAACGTGCTCAGCTCGTCGAGAAAATGCGATTTAAGCAATAAAATTAAAAATGCACCTAAAACCTAAACCAAACGTTGCAGATGGTCATTTCTTCATGCGCAGTGGTCAACGCGGCACTCTCTAGCTGCCAAGTGCACTTTTTACTATGCGCACCCAACCAGAGTGACGGGAGGAGCACATTTCAGAAAACGTGCTCAGCTCGTCCAGACAATGCGATTTAAGCAATAAAATTAAAAATGCACCCAAAACCTAAACCAAACGTTGCAGGTGGTTATTTCTTCATGCGCAGTGGTCAACGCGGCACTCTCTAGCTGCCAAGAGCACTTTTTACTATGCGCACCCAACCAGAGTGACGGGAGGAGCGCATTTCAGAAAACGTGCTCAGCTCGTCGAGAAAATGCGATTCAAGCAATAAAATTAAAAATGCACCTAAAACCTAAACCATAAGTTGCAGGTGGTTATTTCTTCATGCGCAGCAGTCAACACGGCACTCTCTAGCTGCCAAGAGCACTTTTTACTATGCGCACCCAACCAGAGTGACGGGAGAAGCACATTTCAGAAAACGTGCTCAGCTCGTCGAGAAAATGCGATTTAAGCAATAAAATCAAAAATGCACCCAAAACCTAAACCAAACGTTGCAGATGGTCATTTCTTCATGTGCAGTGGTCAACGCGGCACTCTCTAGCTGCCAAGAGCACTTTTTACTATGCACACCCAACCAGAGTGACGGGAGGAGCGCATTTCAGAAAACGTGCTCAGCTCGTCGAAAAAATGCGATTTAAGCAATAAAATTAAAAATGCACCCAAAACCTAAACCAAACGTTGCAGGTGGTTATTTCTTCATGCGCAGTGGTCAACGCGGCACTCTCTAGCTGCCAAGAGCACTTTTTACTATGCGCACCCAACCAGAGTGACGGGAGGAGCACATTTCAGAAAACGTGCTCAGCTCGTCGAGAAAATGCGATTTAAGCAATAAAATTAAAAATGCACCTAAAACCTAAACCAAACGCTGCAGATGGTCATTTCTTCATGCGCAGTGGTCAACGCGGCACTCTCTAGCTGCCAAGAGCACTTTTTACTATGCGCATCCAACCAGAGTGACGTGAGGAGCACATTTCAGAAAACGTGCTCAGCTCGTCGAGAAAATGCGATTTAAGCAATAAAATTAAAAATGCACCCAAAACCTAAACCAAACGTTGCAGATGGTCATTTCTTCATGCGCAGTGGTCAACGCGGCACTCTCTAGCTGCCAAGAGCATTTTTTACTATGCGCACCCAACCAGAGTGACGTGAGGAGCACATTTCAGAAAACGTGCTCAGCTCGTCGAGAAAATGCGATTTAAGCAATAAAATTAAAAATGCACCCATAACCTAAACCAAACGTTGCAGATGGTCATTTCTTCATGCGCAGTGGTCAACGCGGCACTCTCTAGCTGCCAAGAGCACTTTTTACTATGCGCACCCAACCAGAGTGACGGGAGGAGCACATTTCAGAAAACGTGCTCAGCTCGTTGAGAAAATGCGATTTAAGCAATAAAATTAAAAATGCACCCGAAAACCTAAACCAAACGTTGCAGGTGGTTATTTCTTCTTGCGCAGTGGTCAACGCGGCACTCTCTAGCTGCCAAGAGCACTTTTTACTATACACACCCAACGAGAGTGACGGGAGGAGCACATTCCAGAAAACGTGCTCAGCTCGTCGAGAAAATGCGATTTAAGCAATAAAATTAAAAATGCACCCAAAACCTAAACCAAACGTTGCAGGTGGTTATTTCTTCATGCGCAGTGGTCAACGCGGCACTCTCTAGCTGCCAAGAGCACTTTTTACTATGCGCACCCAACCAGAGTGACGGGAGGAGCACATTTCAGAAAACGTGCTCAGCTCGTCGAGAAAATGCGATTTAAGCAATAAAATTAAAAATGCACCTGAAACCTAAACCAAACGCTGCAGATGGTCATTTCTTCATGCGCAGTGGTCAACGCGGCACTCTCTAGCTGCCAAGAGCACTTTTTACTATACACACCCAACCAGAGTGACGGGAGGAGCAAATTCCAGAAAACGAGCTGAGCTCGTCGAGAAAATGCAATTTAAGCAATAAAATTAAAAATGCACCCAAAACCTAAACCAAACGTTGCAGATGGTCATTTCTTCATGTGCAGTGGTCAACGCGGCACTCTCTAGCTGCCAAGAGCACTTTTTACTATGCACACCCAACCAGAGTGACGGGAGGAGCGCATTTCAGGAAACGTGCTCAGCTCGTCGAGAAAATGCGATTTAAGCAATAAAATTAAAAATGCACCCAAAACCTAAACCAAACGTTGCAGATGGTCATTTCTTCATGCGCAGTGGTCAACGCGGCACTCTCTAGCTGCCAAGAGCACTTTTTACTATGCGCACCCAACCAGAGTGACGGGAGGAGCGCATTTCAGAAAACGTGCTCAGCTCGTCGAGAAAAATGCGATTTAAGCAATAAAATTAAAAATGCACCTAAAACCTAAACCAAAAGTTGCAGGTGGTTATTTCTTCATGCGCAGCAGTCAACGCGGCACTCTCTAGCTGCCAAGAGCACTTTTTACTATGCGCACCCAACCAGAGTGACGGGAGGAGCACATTTCAGAAAACGTGCTCAGCTCGTCGAGAAAATGCGATTTAAGCAATAAAATTAAAAAATGCACCCAAAACCTAAACCAAACGTTGCAGATGGTCATTTCTTCATGTGCAGTGGTCAACGCGGCACTCTCTAGCTGCCAAGAGCACTTTTTACTATGCACACCCAACCAGAGTGACGGGAGGAGCGCATTTCAGAAAACGTGCTCAGCTCGTCGAGAAAATGCGATTTAAGCAATAAAATTAAAAATGCACCCAAAACCTAAACCAAACGTTGCAGGTGGTTATTTCTTCATGCGCAGTGGTCAACGCGGCACTCTCTAGCTGCCAAGAGCACTTTTTACTATGCGCACCCAACCAGAGTGACGGGAGGAGCACATTTCAGAAAACGTGCTCAGCTCGTCGAGAAAATGCGATTTAAGCAATCCAATTAAAAATGCACCTAAAACCTAAACCAAACGTTGCAGGTGGTTATTTCTTCATGCGCAGTGGTAAACGCGGCACTCTCTAGCTGCCAAGAGCACTTTTTACTATGCGCACCCACCCAGAGTGACGGGAGGAGCATATTTCAGAAAACGTGCTCAGCTCGTCGAGAAAATGCGATTTAAGCAATAAAATTAAAAATGCACCTAAAATATATACCAAACGTTGCAGGTGGTTATTTCTTCATATGCAGTGGTCAACGCGGCACTCTCTAGCTGCCAAGAGCACTTTTTACTATGCGCACCCAACCAGAGTGACGGGAGGAGCACATTCCAGAAAACGTGCTCAGCTCGTCGAGAAAATGCGATTTAAGCAATAAAATTAAAAATGCACCCAAAACCTAAACCAAACGTTGCAGATGGTCATTTCTTCATGCGCAGTGGTCAACGCGGCACTCTCTAGCTGCCAAGAGCACTTTTTACTATGCGCACCCAACCAGAGTGACGGGAGGAGCACATTTCAGAAAACGTGCTCAGCTCGTCGAGAAAATGCGATTTAAGCAATAAAATTAAAAATGCACCCAAAACCAAAACCAAACGTTACAGGTGGTTATTTCTTCGTGCGCAGCAGTCAACGCGGCACTATCTAGCTACCAAGAGCACTTTTTACTATGCGCACCCAACCAGAGTGACGGGAGGAGCACATTTCAGAAAACGTGCTCAGCTCGTCGAGAAAATGCGATTTAAGCAATAACATTAAAAATGCACCTAAAACCTAAACCAAACGTTGCAGGTGGTTATTTCTTCATGTGCAGCAGTCAACGCGGCACTCTCTAGCTGCCAAGAGCACTTTTTACTATGCGCACCCAACCAGAGTGACGGGAGGAGCACATTTCAGAAAACGTGCTCAGCTCGTCGAGAAAATGCGATTCAAGCAATAAAATTTGAAATGCACCTAAAACCTAAACCAAACGTTGCAGGTGGTTATTTCTTCATGCGCATTGGTCAACGCGGCACTCTCTAGCTGCCAAGAGCACTTTTTACTTTGCACACCCAACCAGAGTGACGGGAGGAGCACATTTCAGAAAACGTGCTCAGCTCGTCGAGAAAATGCGATTTAAGCAATAAAATTAAAAATGCACCCAAAACCTAAACCAAACGTTGCAGGTGGTTATTTCTTCATGCGCATTGGTCAACGCGGCACTCTCTAGCTGCCAAGAGCACTTTTTACTTTGCGCACCCAACCAGAGTAACGGGAGGAACACATTTCAGAAAACGTACTCAGCTCGTCGAGAAAATGCGATTTAAGCAATAAAATTAAAAATGCACCCAAAACCTAAACCAAACGTTGCAGGTGGTTATTTCTTCATGCGCAGTGGTCAACGCGGCACTCTCTAGCTGCCAAGAGCACTTTTTACTATGCGCACCCAACCAGAGTGACGGGAGGAGCACATTTCAGAAAACGTGCTCAGCTCGTCGAGAAAATGCGATTTAAGCAATAAAATTAAAAATGCACCCAAAACCTAAACCAAACGTTGCAGATGGTCATTTCTTCATGCGCAGTGGTCAACGCGGCACTCTCTAGCTGCCAAGAGCACTTTTTACTATGCGCACCCAACCAGAGTGACGGGAGGACCACATTTCAGAAAACGTGCTCAGCTCGTCGAGAAAATGCGATTTAAGCAATAAAATTAAAAATGCACCCAAAACTTAAACCAAACGTTGCAGGTGGTTATTTCTTCATGCGCAGCAGTCAACGCGGCACTCTCTAGCTGCCAAGAGCACTTTTTACTATGCGCACCCAACCAGAGTGACGGGAGGAGCACATTTCAGAAAACGTGCTCAGCTCGTCGAGAAAATGCGATTTAAGCAATGAAATTAAAAATGCACCCAAAACCTAAACCAAACGTTGCAGGTGGTTATTTCTTCATGCGCAGTGGTCAACGCGGCACTCTCTAGCTGCCAAGAGCACTTTTTACTATGCGCACCCAACCAGAGTGACGGGAGGAGCACTTTTCAGAAAACGTGCTCAGTTCGTCGAGAAATTGCGAATTAAGCAATAAAATTAAAAATGCACCCAAAACCTAAACCAAACGTTGCAGATGGTCATTTCTTCATGCGCAGTGGTCAACGCGGCACTCTCTAGCTGCCAAGAGCACTTTTTACTATGCGCACCCAACCAGAGTGACGGGAGGAGCACATTT
Source organism: Syngnathus scovelli (assembly GCF_024217435.2). Taxonomy (NCBI): domain Eukaryota; kingdom Metazoa; phylum Chordata; class Actinopteri; order Syngnathiformes; family Syngnathidae; genus Syngnathus; species Syngnathus scovelli. Next base: position 10,984,074 of record NC_090861.1, read on the forward strand.
CAGAAAACGTGCTCAGCTCGTCGAGAAAATGCGATTTAAGCAATAAAATTAAAAATGCACCTAAAACCCAAACCAAACGTTGCAGGTGGTTATTTCTTCATGCGCAGTGGTCAACGCGGCACTCTCTAGCTGCCAAGAGCACTTTTTACTATGCGCACCCAACCAGAGTGACGGGAGGAGCACATTTCAGAAAATGTGCTCAGCTCGTCGAGAAAATGCCATTTAAGCCGTACAATTAAAAATGCACCTAAAACCTAAACCAAACGTTGCAGGTGGTTGTTTCTTCATGCGCAGTGGTCAACGTGGCACTCTCTAGCTGCCAAGAGCACTTTTTACTATGCGCACCCAACCAGAGTGACGGGAGGAGCACATTTCAGAAAACGTGCTCAGCTCGTCGAGAAAATGCGATTTAAGCAATAAAATTAAAAATGCACCTAAAACCTAAACCAAACGTTGCAGGTGGTTATTTCTTCATGCGCAGTGGTCAACGCGGCACTCTGTAGCTGCCAAGAGCACTTTTTACTATGCGCACCCACCCAGAGTGACGGGAGGAGCACATTTCAGAAAACGTGCTCACCTCGTCGAGAAAATGCGATTTAAGCAATAAAATTAAAAATGCACCTAAAACCTAAACCAAACGTTGCAGGTGGTTATTTCTTCATGCGCAGTGGTCAACGCGGCACTCTCTAGCTGCCAAGAGCACTTTTAACTATGCGCACCCAACCAGAGTGACGGGAGGAGCACATTTCAGAAAACGTGCTCAGCTCGTCGAGAAAATGCGATTTAAGCAATAAAATAAAAAATGCACCTAAAACCTAAACCAAACGTTGCAGGTGGTTATTTCTTCATGCGCAGTGGTCAACGCGGCACTCTCTAGCTGCCAAGAGCACTTTTTACTATGCGCACCCAACCAGAGTGACGGGAGGAGCACATTTCAGAAAACGTGCTCAGCTCGTCGAGAAAATGCGATTTAAGCAATAAAATTAAAAATGCACCTAAAACCTAAACCAAACGTTGCAGGTGGTTATTTCTTCATGCGCAGTGGTCAACGCGGCACTCTCTAGCTGCCAAGAGCACTTTTTACTATGCGCACCCAACCAGAGTGACGGGAGGAGCACATTTCAGAAAACGTGCTCAGCTCGTCGAGAAAATGCGATTTAAGCAATAAAATTAAAAATGCACCTAAAACCTAAACCAAACGTTGCAGGTGGTTATTTCTTCATGCGCAGTGGTCAACGCGGCACTCTCTAGCTGCCAAGAGCACTTTTTACTATGCGCACCTAACCAGAGTGACGGGAGGAGCACATTTCAGAAAACGTGCTCAGCTCGTCGAGAAAATGCGATTTACGCAATAAAATTAAAAATGCACCTAAAACCTAAACAAAACGTTGCAGGTGGTTATTTCTTCATGCGCAGTGGTCAACGCGGCACTCTCTAGCTGCCAAGAGCACTTTTTACTATGCGCACCCAACCAGAGTGACGGGAGGAGCACATTTCAGAAAACGTGCTCAGCTCGTCGAGAAAATGCGATTTAAGCAATAAAATTAAAAATGCACCCAAAACCTAAACCAAACGTTGCAGGTGGTTATTTCTTCATGCGCAGCAGTCAAAGCGGCACTCTCTAGCTGCCAAGAGCACTTTTTACTATGTGCACCCAACCAGAGTGACGGGAGGAGCACATTTCAGAAAACGTGCTCAGCTCGTCGAGAAAATGCGATTCAAGCAATAAAATTTGAAATGCACCTAAAACCTAAACCAAACGTTGCAGGTGGTTATTTCTTCATGCGCATTGGTCAACGCGGCACTCTCTAGCTGCCAAGAGCACTTTTTACTTTGCGCACCCAACCAGAGTGACGGGAGGAGCACATTTCAGAAAACGTGCTCAGCTCGTCGAGAAAATGCGATTTAAGCAATAAAATTAAAAATGCACCCAAAACCTAAACCAAACGTTGCAGGTGGTTATTTCTTCATGCGCATTGGTCAACGCGGCACTCTCTAGCTGCCAAGAGCACTTTTTACTTTGCACACCCAACCAGAGTGACGGGAGGAGCACATTTCAGAAAACGTGCTCAGCTCGTCGAGAAAATGCGATTTAAGCAATAAAATTAAAAATGCACCCAAAACCTAAACCAAACGTTGCAGGTGGTTATTTCTTCATGCGCAGTGGTCAACGCGGCACTCTCTAGCTGCCAAGAGCACTTTTTACTATGCGCTTCCCAACCAGAGTGACGGGAGGAGCACATTTCAGAAAACGTGCTCAGCTCGTCCAGAAAAGGCTATTTAAGCAATAAAATAAAAAATGCACATAAAACCTAAACCAAACGTTGCAGATGGTCATTTCTTCATGCGCAGTGGTCAATGCGGCACTCTCTAGCTGCCAAGAGCACTTTTTACTATGCGCACCAAACCAGAGTGACGGGAGGAGCACATTTCAGAAAACGTGCTCAGCTCGTCGAGAAAATGCGATTTAAGCAATAAAATTAAAAATGCTCCCAAAACTTAAACCAAACGTTGCAGGTGGTTATTTCTTCATGCGCAGCAGTCAACGCGGCACTCTCTAGCTGCCAAGAGCACTTTTTACTATGCGCACCCAACCAGAGTGACGGGAGGAGCACATTTCAGAAAACGTGCTCAGCTCGTCGAGAAAATGCGATTTAAGCAATGAAATTAAAAATGCACCCAAAACTTAAACCAAACGTTGCAGGTGGTTATTTCTTCATGCGCAGTGGTCAACGCGGCACTCTCTAGCTGCCAAGAGCACTTTTTACTATGCGCACCCAACCAGAGTGACGGGAGGAGCACTTTTCAGAAAACGTGCTCAGTTCGTCGAGAAATTGCGAATTAAGCAATAAAATTAAAAATGCACCCAAAACCTAAACCAAACGTTGCAGATGGTCATTTCTTCATGCGCAGTGGTCAACGCGGCACTCTCTAGCTGCCAAGAGGACTTTTTACTATGCGCACCCAACCAGAGTGACGGGAGGAGCACATTTCAGAAAACGTGCTCAGCTCGTCGAGAAAATGCGATTTAAGCAATAAAATTAAAAATGCACCTAAAACCCAAACCAAACGTTGCAGGTGGTTATTTCTTCATGCGCAGTGGTCAACGCGGCACTCTCTAGCTGCCAAGAGCACTTTTTACTATGCGCACCCAACCAGAGTGACGGGAGGAGCACATTTCAGAAAATGTGCTTTGCTCGTCGAGAAAATGCCATTTAAGCCGTACAATTAAAAATGCACCTAAAACCTAAACCAAACGTTGCAGGTGGTTGTTTCTTCATGCGCAGTGGTCAACGTGGCACTCTCTAGCTGCCAAGAGCACTTTTTACTATGCGCACCCAACCAGAGTGACGGGAGGAGCACATTTCAGAAAACGTGCTCAGCTCGTCGAGAAAATGCGATTTAAGCAATAAAATTAAAAATGCACCTAAAACCTAAACCAAACGTTGCAGGTGGTTATTTCTTCATGCGCAGTGGTCAACGCGGCACTCTGTAGCTGCCAAGAGCACTTTTTACTATGCGCACCCACCCAGAGTGACGGGAGGAGCACATTTCAGAAAACGTGCTCACCTCGTCGAGAAAATGCGATTTAAGCAATAAAATTAAAAATGCACCTAAAACCTAAACCAAACGTTGCAGGTGGTTATTTCTTCATGCGCAGTGGTCAACGCGGCACTCTCTAGCTGCCAAGAGCACTTTTAACTATGCGCACCCAACCAGAGTGACGGGAGGAGCACATTTCAGAAAACGTGCTCAGCTCGTCGAGAAAATGCGATTTAAGCAATAAAATAAAAAATGCACCTAAAACCTAAACCAAACGTTGCAGGTGGTTATTTCTTCATGCGCAGTGGTCAACGCGGCACTCTCTAGCTGCCAAGAGCACTTTTTACTATGCGCACCCAACCAGAGTGACGGGAGGAGCACATTTCAGAAAACGTGCTCAGCTCGTCGAGAAAATGCGATTTAAGCAATAAAATTAAAAATGCACCTAAAACCTAAACCAAACGCTGCAGATGGTCATTTCTTCATGCGCAGTGGTCAACGCGGCACTCTCTAGCTGCCAAGAGCACTTTTTACTATGCGCACCCAACCAGAGTGACGGGAGGAGCACATTTCAGAAAACGTGCTCAGCTCGTCGAGAAAATGCGATTTAAGCAATAAAATTTAAAATGCACCTAAAACCTAAACCAAACGTTGCAGGTGGTTATTTCTTCATGCGCAGTGGTCAATGCGGCACTCTCTAGCTGCCAAGAGCACTTTTTACTATGCGCACCTAACCAGAGTGACGGGAGGAGCACATTTCAGAAAACGTGCTCAGCTCGTCGAGAAAATGCGATTTACGCAATAAAATTAAAAATGCACCTAAAACCTAAACAAAACGTTGCAGGTGGTTATTTCTTCATGCGCAGTGGTCAACGCGGCACTCTCTAGCTGCCAAGAGCACTTTTTACTATGCGCACCCAACCAGAGTGACGGGAGGAGCACATTTCAGAAAATGTGCTCAGCTCGTCGAGAAAATGCCATTTAAGCCGTACAATTAAAAATGCACCTAAAACCTAAACCAAACGTTGCAGGTGGTTGTTTCTTCATGCGCAGTGGTCAACGTGGCACTCTCTAGCTGCCAAGAGCACTTTTTACTATGCGCACCCAACCAGAGTGACGGGAGGAGCACATTTCAGAAAACGTGCTCAGCTCGTCGAGAAAATGCGATTTAAGCAATGAAATTAAAAATGCACCTAAAACCTAAACCAAACGTTGCAGGTGGTTATTTCTTCATGCGCAGTGGTCAACGCGGCACTCTGTAGCTGCCAAGAGCACTTTTTACTATGCGCACCCACCCAGAGTGACGGGAGGAGCACATTTCAGAAAACGTGCTCACCTCGTCGAGAAAATGCGATTTAAGCAATAAAATTAAAAATGCACCTAAAACCTAAACCAAACGTTGCAGGTGGTTATTTCTTCATGCGCAGTGGTCAACGCGGCACTCTCTAGCTGCCAAGAGCACTTTTAACTATGCGCACCCAACCAGAGTGACGGGAGGAGCACATTTCAGAAAACGTGCTCAGCTCGTCGAGAAAATGCGATTTAAGCAATAAAATAAAAAATGCACCTAAAACCTAAACCAAACGTTGCAGGTGGTTATTTCTTCATGCGCAGTGGTCAACGCGGCACTCTCTAGCTGCCAAGAGCACTTTTTACTATGCGCACCCAACCAGAGTGACGGGAGGAGCACATTTCAGAAAACGTGCTCAGCTCGTCGAGAAAATGCGATTTAAGCAATAAAATTAAAAATGCACCTAAAACCTAAACCAAACGTTGCAGGTGGTTATTTCTTCATGCGCAGTGGTCAACGCGGCACTCTCTAGCTGCCAAGAGCACTTTTTACTATGCGCACCCAACCAGAGTGACGGGAGGAGCACATTTCAGAAAACGTGCTCAGCTCGTCGAGAAAATGCGATTTAAGCAATAAAATTAAAAATGCACCCAAAACCTAAACCAAACGTTGCAGGTGGTTATTTCTTCATGCGCAGCAGTCAAAGCGGCACTCTCTAGCTGCCAAGAGCACTTTTTACTATGTGCACCCAACCAGAGTGACGGGAGGAGCACATTTCAGAAAACGTGCTCAGCTCGTCGAGAAAATGCGATTCAAGCAATAAAATTTGAAATGCACCTAAAACCTAAACCAAACGTTGCAGGTGGTTATTTCTTCATGCGCATTGGTCAACGCGGCTCTCTCTAGCTGCCAAGAGCACTTTTTACTTTGCGCACCCAACCAGAGTGACGGGAGGAGCACATTTCAGAAAACGTGCTCAGCTCGTCGAGAAAATGCGATTTAAGCAATAAAATTAAAAATGCACCCAAAACCTAAACCAAACGTTGCAGGTGGTTATTTCTTCATGCGCATTGGTCAACGCGGCACTCTCTAGCTGCCAAGAGCACTTTTTACTTTGCACACCCAACCAGAGTGACGGGAGGAGCACATTTCAGAAAACGTGCTCAGCTCGTCGAGAAAATGCGATTTAAGCAATAAAATTAAAAATGCACCCAAAACCTAAACCAAACGTTGCAGGTGGTTATTTCTTCATGCGCAGTGGTCAACGCGGCACTCTCTAGCTGCCAAGAGCACTTTTTACTATGCGCACCCAACCAGAGTGACGGGAGGAGCACATTTCAGAAAACGTGCTCAGCTCGTCCAGAAAAGGCTATTTAAGCAATAAAATAAAAAATGCACATAAAACCTAAACCAAACGTTGCAGATGGTCATTTCTTCATGCGCAGTGGTCAATGCGGCACTCTCTAGCTGCCAAGAGCACTTTTTACTATGCGCACCAAACCAGAGTGACGGGAGGAGCACATTTCAGAAAACGTGCTCAGCTCGTCGAGAAAATGCGATTTAAGCAATAAAATTAAAACTGCACCCAAAACCTAAACCAAACGTTGCAGATGGTCATTTCTTCATGCGCAGTGGTCAACGCGGCACTCTCTAGCTGCCAAGAGCACTTTTTACTATGCACACCCAACCAGAGTGACGGGAGGAGCCCATTTCAGAAAACGTGCTCAGCTCGTCGAGAAAATGCGTTTTAAGCAATAAAATTAAAAATGCACCCAAAACCTAAACCAAACGTTGCAGGTGGTTATTTCTTCATGCGCAGCAGTCAACGCGGCACTCTCTAGCTGCCAAGAGCACTTTTTACTATGCGCACCCAACCAGAGTGACGGGAGGAGCACATTTCAGAAAACGTGCTCAGCTCGTCGAGAAAATGCGATTTAAGCAATAAAATTAAAAATGCACCCAAAACCTAAACCAAACGTTGCAGATGGTCATTTCTTCATGCGCAGTGGTCAACGCGGCACTCTCTAGCTGCCAAAAGCACTTTTTACTATGCGCACCCAACCAGAGTGACGGGAGGACCACATTTCAGAAAACGTGCTCAGCTCGTCGAGAAAATGCGATTTAAGCAATAAAATTAAAAATGCACCCAAAACCTAAACCAAACGTTGCAGATGGTCATTTCTTCATGCGCAGTGGTCAACGCGGCACTCTCTAGCTGCCAAGAGCACTTTTTACTATGCGCACCCAACCAGAGTGACGGGAGGACCACATTTCAGAAAACGTGCTCAGCTCGTCGAGAAAATGCGATTTAAGCAATAAAATTAAAAATGCACCCAAAACTTAAACCAAACGTTGCAGGTGGTTATTTCTTCATGCGCAGCAGTCAACGCGGCACTCTCTAGCTGCCAAGAGCACTTTTTACTATGCGCACCCAACCAGAGTGACGGGAGGAGCACATTTCAGAAAACGTGCTCAGCTCGTCGAGAAAATGCGATTTAAGCAATGAAATTAAAAATGCACCCAAAACCTAAACCAAACGTTGCAGGTGGTTATTTCTTCATGCGCAGTGGTCAACGCGGCACTCTCTAGCTGCCAAGAGCACTTTTTACTATGCGCACCCAACCAGAGTGACGGGAGGAGCACTTTTCAGAAAACGTGCTCAGCTCGTCGAGAAATTGCGAATTAAGCAATAAAATTAAAAATGCACCCAAAACCTAAACCAAACGTTGCAGATGGTCATTTCTTCATGCGCAGTGGTCAACGCGGCACTCTCTAGCTGCCAAGAGCACTTTTTACTATGCGCACCCAACCAGAGTGACGGGAGGAGCACATTTCAGAAAACGTGCTCAGCTCGTCGAGAAAATGCGATTTAAGCAATAAAATTAAAAATGCACCTAAAACCCAAACCAAACGTTGCAGGTGGTTATTTCTTCATGCGCAGTGGTCAACGCGGCACTCTCTAGCTGCCAAGAGCACTTTTTACTATGCGCACCCAACCAGAGTGACGGGAGGAGCACATTTCAGAAAATGTGCTCAGCTCGTCGAGACAATGCCATTTAAGCCGTACAATTAAAAATGCACCTAAAACCTAAACCAAACGTTGCAGGTGGTTGTTTCTTCATGCGCAGTGGTCAACGTGGCACTCTCTAGCTGCCAAGAGCACTTTTTACTATGCGCACCCAACCAGAGTGACGGGAGGAGCACATTTCAGAAAACGTGCTCAGCTCGTCGAGAAAATGCGATTTAAGCAATAAAATTAAAAATGCACCTAAAACCTAAACCAAACGTTGCAGGTGGTTATTTCTTCATGCGCAGTGGTCAACGCGGCACTCTGTAGCTGCCAAGAGCACTTTTTACTGTGCGCACCCACCCAGAGTGACGGGAGGATCACATTTCAGAAAACGTGCTCACCTCGTCGAGAAAATGCGATTTAAGCAATAAAATTAAAAACGCACCTAAAACCTAAACCAAACGTTGCAGGTGGTTATTTCTTCATGCGCAGTGGTCAACGCGGCACTCTCTAGCTGCCAAGAGCACTTTTAACTATGCGCACCCAACCAGAGTGACGGGAGGAGCACATTTCAGAAAACGTGCTCAGCTCGTCGAGAAAATGCGATTTAAGCAATAAAATAAAAAATGCACCTAAAACCTAAACCAAACGTTGCAGGTGGTTATTTCTTCATGCGCAGTGGTCAACGCGGCACTCTCTAGCTGCCAAGAGCACTTTTTACTATGCGCACCCAACCAGAGTGACGGGAGGAGCACATTTCAGAAAACGTGCTCAGCTCGTCGAGAAAATGCGATTTAAGCAATAAAATTAAAAATGCACCTAAAACCTAAACCAAACGTTGCAGGTGGTTATTTCTTCATGCGCAGTGGTCAACGCGGCACTCTCTAGCTGCCAAGAGCACTTTTTACTAAGCGCACCCAACCAGAAGTGACGGGAGGAGCACATTTCAGAAAACGTGCTCAGCTCGTCGAGAAAATGCGATTTAAGCAATAAAATTTAAAATGCACCTAAAACCTAAACCAAACGTTGCAGGTGGTTATTTCTTCATGCGCAGTGGTCAATGCGGCACTCTCTAGCTGCCAAGAGCACTTTTTACTATGCGCACCTAACCAGAGTGACGGGAGGAGCACATTTCAGAAAACGTGCTCAGCTCGTCGAGAAAATGCGATTTACGCAATAAAATTAAAAATGCACCTAAAACCTAAACAAAACGTTGCAGGTGGTTATTTCTTCATGCGCAGTGGTCAACGCGGCACTCTCTAGCTGCCAAGAGCACTTTTTACTATGCGCACCCAACCAGAGTGACGGGAGGAGCACATTTCAGAAAACGTGCTCAGCTCGTCGAGAAAATGCGATTTAAGCAATAAAATTAAAAATGCACCCAAAACCTAAACCAAACGTTGCAGGTGGTTATTTCTTCATGCGCAGCAGTCAAAGCGGCACTCTCTAGCTGCCAAGAGCACTTTTTACTATGTGCACCCAACCAGAGTGACGGGAGGAGCACATTTCAGAAAACGTGCTCAGCTCGTCGAGAAAATGCGATTCAAGCAATAAAATTTGAAATGCACCTAAAACCTAAACCAAACGTTGCAGGTGGTTATTTCTTCATGCGCATTGGTCAACGCGGCACTCTCTAGCTGCCAAGAGCACTTTTTACTTTGCGCACCCAACCAGAGTGACGGGAGGAGCACATTTCAGAAAACGTGCTCAGCTCGTCGAGAAAATGCGATTTAAGCAATAAAATTAAAAATGCACCCAAAACCTAAACCAAACGTTGCAGGTGGTTATTTCTTCATGCGCATTGGTCAACGCGGCACTCTCTAGCTGCCAAGAGCACTTTTTACTTTGCGCACCCAACCAGAGTGACGGGAGGAGCACATTTCAGAAAACGTGCTCAGCTCGTCGAGAAAATGCGATTTAAGCAATAAAATTAAAAATGCACCTAAAAACCTAAACCAAACGTTGCAGGTGGTTATTTCTTCATGCGCAGTGGTCAACGCGGCACTCTCTAGCTGCCAAGAGCACTTTTTACTATGCGCACCCAACCAGAGTGACGGGAGGAGCACATTTCAGAAAACGTGCTCAGCTCGTCCAGAAAAGGCTATTTAAGCAATAAAATAAAAAATGCACATAAAACCTAAACCAAACGTTGCAGATGGTCATTTCTTCATGCGCAGTGGTCAATGCGGCACTCTCTAGCTGCCAAGAGCACTTTTTACTATGCGCACCAAACCAGAGTGACGGGAGGAGCACATTTCAGAAAACGTGCTCAGCTCGTCGAGAAAATGCGATTTAAGCAATAAAAATAAAACTGCACCCAAAACCTAAACCAAACGTTGCAGATGGTCATTTCTTCATGCGCAGTGGTCAACGCGGCACTCTCTAGCTGCCAAGAGCACTTTTTACTATGCACACCCAACCAGAGTGACGGGAGGAGCACATTTCAGAAAACGTGCTCAGCTCGTCGAGAAAATGCGATTTAAGCAATAAAATTAAAAATGCACCCAAAACCTAAACCAAACGTTGCAGGTGGTTATTTCTTCATGCGCAGCAGTCAACGCGGCACTCTCTAGCTGCCAAGAGCACTTTTTACTATGCGCACCCAACCAGAGTGACGGGAGGAGCACATTTCAGAAAACGTGCTCAGCTCGTCGAGAAAATGCGATTTAAGCAATAAAATTAAAAATGCACCCAAAACCTAAACCAAACGTTGCAGATGGTCATTTCTTCATGCGCAGTGGTCAACGCGGCACTCTCTAGCTGCCAAGAGCACTTTTTACTATGCGCACCCAACCAGAGTGACGGGAGGACCACATTTCAGAAAACGTGCTCAGCTCGTCGAGAAAATGCGATTTAAGCAATAAAATTAAAAATGCACCCAAAACTTAAACCAAACGTTGCAGGTGGTTATTTCTTCATGCGCAGTGGTCAACGCGGCACTCTCTAGCTGCCAAGAGCACTTTTTACTATGCGCACCCAACCAGAGTGACGGGAGGAGCACTTTTCAGAAAACGTGCTCAGTTCGTCGAGAAATTGCGAATTAAGCAATAAAATTAAAAATGCACCCAAAACCTAAACCAAACGTTGCAGATGGTCATTTCTTCATGCGCAGTGGTCAACGCGGCACTCTCTAGCTGCCAAGAGCACTTTTTACTATGCGCACCCAACCAGAGTGACGGGAGGAGCACATTTCAGAAAACGTGCTCAGCTCGTCGAGAAAATGCGATTTAAGCAATAAAATTAAAAATGCACCTAAAACCTAAACCAAACGTTGCAGGTGGTTATTTCTTCATGCGCAGCAGTCAACGCGGCACTCTCTAGCTGCCAAGAGCACTTTTTACTATGCGCACCCAACCAGAGTGACGGGAGGAGCACATTTCAGAAAACGTGCTCAGCTCGTCGAGAAAATGCGATTTAAGCAATAAAATTAAAAATGCAACTAAAACCTAAACCAAACGTTGCAGGTGGTTATTTCTTCGTGCGCAGCAGTCAACGCGGCACTCTCTAGCTGCCAAGAGCACTTTTTACTATGCGCACCCAACCAGAGTGACGGGAGGAGCACATTTCAGAAAACGTGCTCAGCTCGTCGAGTAAATGCGATTTAAGCAATAAAATTAAAAATGCACCCAAAACCTAAACCAAACGTTGCAGGTGGTTATTTCTTCATGCGCAGTGGTCAACGCGGCACTCTCTAGCTGCCAAGAGCACTTTTTACTATGCGCACCCAACCAGAGTGACGGGAGGAGCACATTTCAGAAAACGTGCTCAGCTCGTCCAGAAAATGCGATTTAAGCAATAAAATTAAAAATGCACCCAAAACCTAAACCAAACGTTGCAGATGGCCATTTCTTCATGCGCAGTGGTCAACGCGGCACTCTCTAGCTGCCAAGAGCACTTTTTAATATGCACACCCAACAAGAGTGACGGGAGGAGCGCATTTCAGAAAACGTGCTCAGCTCGACGAGAACATGCGATTTAAGCAATAAAATTAAAAATGCACCCAAAACCTAAACCAAACGTTGCAGGTGGTTATTTCTTCATGCGCAGTGGTCAACGCGGCACTCTCTAGCTACCAAGAGCACTTTTTACTATGCGCACCCAACCAGAGTGACGGGAGGAGCACATTTCAGAAAACGTGCTCAGCTCGTCGAGAAAATGCGATTTAAGCAATAAAATTAAAAATGCACCCAAAACCTAAACCAAACGTTGCAGGTGGTTATTTCTTCATGCGCAGTGGTAAACGCGGCACTCTCTAGCTGCCAAGAGCACTTTTTACTATGCACACCCAACCAGAGTGACGGGAGGAGCACATTTCAGAAAACGTGCTCAGCTCGTCGAGAAAATGCGATTTAAGCAATAAAATTAAAAATGCACCCAAAACCTAAACCAAACGTTGCAGGTGGTTATTTCTTCATGCGCAGTGGTCAACGCGGCACTCTCTAGCTGCCAATATCACTTTTTACTATGCGCACCCAACCAGAGTGACGGGAGGAGCACATTTCATAAAACGTGCTCAGCTCGTCGATAAAATGCGATTTAAGCAATAAAATTAAAAATGCACCCAAAACCTAAACCAAACGTTGCAGGTGGTTATTTCTTCATGCGCAGTGGTCAACGCGGCACTCTCTAGCTGCCAAGAGCACTTTTTACTATGCACACCCAACCAGAGTGACGGGAGGAGCGCATTTCAGAAAACCTGCTCAGCTCGACGAGAAAATGCGATTTAAGCAATAAAATTAAAAATGCACCCAAAACCTAAACCAAACGTTGCAGGTGGTTATTTCTTCATGCGCAGTGGTCAACGCGGCACTCTCTAGCTGCCAAGAGCACTTTTTCGATGCACACCCAACCAGAGAGACGGGAGGAGCGCATTTCAGAAAACGTGCTCAGCTCGACGAGAAAATGCGATTTAAGCAATAAAATTAAAAATGCACCCAAAACCTCTAACCAAACGTTGCAGGTGGTTATTTCTTCATGCGCAGTGGTCAACGCGGCACTCTCTAGCTGCCAAGAGCACTTTTTACTATGCGCACCCAACCAGAGTGACGGGAGGAGCACATTTCAGAAAACGTGCTCAGCTCGTCGAGAAAATGCGATTTAAGCAATAAAATTAAAAATGCACCCAAAACATTAAACCAAACGTTGCAGGTGGTTATTTCTTCATGCGCAGTGGTCAACGCGGCACTCTCTAGCTGCCAAGAGCATTTTTTACTTTGCGCACCCAACCAGAGTGACGGGAGGAGCACATTTCAGAAAACGTGCTCAGCTCGTCGAGAAAATGCGATTTAAGCAATAAAATTAAAAATGCACCTAAAACCTAAACCAAACGTTGCAGGTGGTTATTTCTTCATGCGCAGTGGTCAACGCGGCACTCTCTAGCTGCCAAGAGCACTTTTTACTATGCGCACCCAACCAGAGCGACGGGAGCAGCACATTTCAGAAAACGTGCTCAGCTCGTCGAGAAAATGCGATTTAAGCAATAAAATTAAAAATGCACCTAAAACCTAAACTAAACGTTGCAGGTGGTTATTTCTTCGTGCGCAGCAGTAAACGCGGCACTCTCTAGCTGCCAAGAGCACTTTTTACTATGCGCACCCAACCAGAGTGACGGGAGGAGCACATTTCAGAAAACGTGCTCAGCTCGTCGAGTAAATGCAATTTAAGCAATAAAATTAAAACTGCACCCAAAACCTAAACCAAACGTTGCAGGTGGTTATTTCTTCATGCGCAGTGATCAACGCGGCACTCTCTAGCTGCCAAGAGCACTTTTTACTATGCGCACCCAACCAGAGTGACGGGAGGAGCACATTTCAGAAAACGTGCTCAGCTCGTCCAGAAAATGCGATTTAAGCAATAAAATTAAAAATGCACCTAAAACCTAAACCAAACGTTGCAGATGGTCATTTCTTCATGCGCAGTGGTCAACGCGGCACTCTCTAGCTGCCAAGAGCACTTTTTACTATGCGCACCCAACCAGAGTGACGGGAGGAGCACATTTCAGAAAACGTGCTCAGCTCGTCGAGAAAATGCGATTTAAGCAATAAAATAAAAAATGCACCTAAAACCTAAACCAAACGTTGCAGGTGGATATTTCTTCATGCGCAGTGGTCAACGCGGCACTCTCTAGCTGCCAATAGCACTTCTTACTATGCGCACCCAACCAGAGTGACGTGAGGAGCACATTTCAGAAAACGTGCTCAGCTCGTCGAGAAAATACGATTTAAGCAATAACATTAAAAATGCACCTAAAACCTAAACCAAACGTTGCAGGTGGTTATTTCTTCGTGCGCAGCAGTCAACGCGGCACTCTCTAGCTGCCAAGAGCACTTTTTACTATGCGCACCCAACCAGAGTGACGGGAGGAGCACATTTCAGAAAACGTGCTCAGCTCGTCGAGTAAATGCGATTTAAGCAATAAAATTAAAAATGCACCCAAAACCTAAACCAAACGTTGCAGGTGGTTATTTCTTCATGCGCAGTGGTCAACGCGGCACTCTCTAGCTGCCAAGAGCACTTTTTACTATGCGCACCCAACCAGAGTGACGGGAGGAGCACATTTCAGAAAACGTGCTCAGCTCGTCCAGAAAATGCGATTTAAGCAATAAAATTAAAAATGCACCTAAAACCTAAACCAAACGTTGCAGATGGTCATTTCTTCATGCGCAGTGGTCAACGCGGCACTCTCTAGCTGCCAAGAGCACTTTTTAATATGCACACCCAACAAGAGTGACGGGAGGAGCGCATTTCAGAAAACGTGCTCAGCTCGTCGAGTAAATGCGATTTAAGCAATAAAATTAAAAATGCACCCAAAACCTAAACCAAACGTTGCAGGTGGTTATTTTTTCATGCGCAGTGGTCAACGCGGCACTCTCTAGCTGCCAAGACCACTTTTTACTATGCGCACCCAACCAGAGTGACGGGAGGAGCACATTTCAGAAAACGTGCTCAGCTCGTCGAGAAAATGCGATTTAAGCAATAAAATTAAAAATGCACCTAAAACCTAAACCAAACGTTGCAGGTGGTTAATTCTTCGTGCGCAGCAGTCAACGCGGCACTCTCTAGCTGCCAAGAGCACTTTTTACTATGCGCACCCAACCAGAGTGACGGGAGGAGCACATTTCAGAAAACGTGCTCAGCTCGTCGAGTAAATGCGATTTAAGCAATAAAATTAAAAATGCACCCAAAACCTAAACCAAACGTTGCAGATGGTCGTTTCTTCATGCGCAGTGGTCAACGCGGCACTCTCTAGCTGCCAAGAGCACTTTTTGCTATGCGCACCCAACCAGAGTGACGGGAGGAGCACATTTCAGAAAACGTGCTCAGCTCGTCGAGAAAATGCGATTTAAGCAATAAAATTAAAAATACACCTAAAACCTAAACCAAACGTTGCAGGTGGTTATTTCTTCATGCGCAGTGGTCAACGCGGCACTCTCTAGCTGCCAAGAGCACTTTTTACTATGCGCACCCAACCAGAGTGACGGGAGGAGCACATTTCAGAAAACGTGCTCAGCTCGTCCAGAAAATGCGATTTGAGCAATAAAATTAAAAATGCACCTAAAACCTAAACCAAACGTTGCAGATGGTCATTTCTTCATGCGCAGTGGTCAACGCGGCACTCTCTAGCTGCCAAGAGCACTTTTTACTATGCACACCCAACCAGAGTGACGGGAGGAGCACATTTCAGAAAACGTGCTCAGCTCGTCCAGACAATGCGATTTAAGCAATAAAATTAAAAATGCAGCCCAAACCTAAACCAAACGTTGCAGGTGGTTATTTCTTCATGCGCAGTGGTCAACGCGGCACTCTCTAGCTGCCAAGAGCACTTTTTACTATGCGCACCCAACCAGAGTGACGGGAGGAGCGCATTTCAGAAAACGTGCTCAGCTCGTCGAGAAAATGCGATTTAAGCAATAAAATTAAAAATGCACCCAAAACCTAAACCAAACGTTGCAGGTGGTTATTTCTTCATGCGCAGTGGTCAACGCGGCACTCTCTAGCTGCCAAGAGCACTTTTTACTATGCGCACCCAACCAGAGTGACGGGAGGAGCGCATTTCAGAAAACGTGCTCAGCTCGTCGAGAAAATGCGATTTAAGCAATAAAATTAAAAATGCACCTAAAACCTAAACCAAAAGTTGCAGGTGGTTATTTCTTCATGCGCATCAGTCAACACGGCACTCTCTAGCTGCCAAGAGCACTTTTTACTATGCGCACCCAACCAGAGTGACGGGAGGAGCACATTTCAGAAAACGTGCTCAGCTCGTCGAGAAAATGCGATTTAAGCAATAAAATTAAAAATGCACCCAAAACCTAAACGAAACGTTGCAGATGGTCATTTCTTCATGTGCAGTGGTCAACGCGGCACTCTCTAGCTGCCAAGAGCACTTTTTACAATGCACACCCAACCAGAGTGACGGGAGGAGCGCATTTCAGAAAACGTGCTCAGCTCGTCGAGAAAATGCGATTTAAGCAATACAATTAAAAATGCACCCAAAACCTAAACCAAACGTTGCAGGTGGTTATTTCTTCGTGCGCAGCAGTCAACGCGGCACTCTCTAGCTGCCAAGAACACTTTTTACTATGCGCACCCAACCAGAGTGACGAGAGGAGCACATTTCAGAAAACGTGCTCAGCTCGTCGAGAAAATGCGATTTAAGCAATAAAATTAAAAATACACCTAAAACCTAAACCAAACGTTGCAGGTGGTTGTTTCTTCATGCGCAGTGGTCAACGTGGCACTCTCTAGCTGCCAAGAGCACTTTTTACTATGCGCACCCAACCAGAGTGACGGGAGGAGCACATTTCAGAAAACGTGCTCAGCTCGTCGAGAAAAAGCGATTTAAGCAATAAAATTAAAAATGCACCTAAAACCTAAACCAAACGTTGCAGGTGGTTATTTCTTCATGCGCAGTGGTCAACGCGGCACTCTGTAGCTGCCAAGAGCACTTTTTACTATGCGCACCCACCCAGAGTGACGGGAGGAGCACATTTCAGAAAACGTGCTCACCTCGTCGAGAAAATGCGATTTAAGCAATAAAATTAAAAATGCACCTAAAACCTAAACCAAACGTTGCAGGTGGTTATTTCTTCATGCGCAGTGGTCAACGCGGCACTCTCTAGCTGCCAAGAGCACTTTTTACTATGCGCACCCAACCAGAGTGACGGGAGGAGCACATTTCAGAAAACGTGCTCAGCTCGTCGAGAAAATGCGATTTAAGCAATAAAATAAAAAATGCACCTAAAACCTAAACCAAACGTTGCAGGTGGTTATTTCTTCATGTGCAGTGGTCAACGCGGCACTCTCTAGCTGCCAAGAGCACTTTTTACTATGCGCACCCAACCAGAGTGACGGGAGGAGCACATTTCAGAAAACGTGCTCAGCTCGTCGAGAAAATGCGATTTAAGCAATAAAATTAAAAATGCACCTAAAACCTAAACCAAACGTTGCAGGTGGTTATTTCTTCATGCGCAGTGGTCAACGCGGCACTCTCTAGCTGCCAAGAGCACTTTTTACTATGCGCACCCAACCAGAGTGACGGGAGGAGCACATTTCAGAAAACGTGCTCAGCTCGTCGAGAAAATGCGATTTAAGCAATAAAATTTAAAATGCACCTAAAACCTAAACCAAACGTTGCAGGTGGTTATTTCTTCATGCGCAGTGGTCAATGCGGCACTCTCTAGCTGCCAAGAGCACTTTTTACTATGCGCACCTAACCAGAGTGACGGGAGGAGCACATTTCAGAAAATGTGCTCAGCTCGTCGAGAAAATGCGATTTAAGCAATAAAATTAAAAATGCACCTAAAACCTAAACCAAACGCTGCAGATGGTCATTTCTTCATGCGCAGTGGTCAACGCGGCACTCTCTAGCTGCCAAGAGCACTTTTTACTATGCGCACCCACCCAGAGTGACGGGAGGAGCACATTTAAGAAAACGTGCTCAGCTCGTCGAGAAAATGCGATTTAAGCAATAAAATTAAAAATGCACCTAAAATCTATACCAAACGTTGCAGGTGGTTATTTCTTCATGCGCAGTGGTCAACGCGGCACTCTCTAGCTGCCAAGCGCACTTTTTACTATGCGCACCCAACCAGAGTGACGGGAGGAGCACATTTCAGAAAACGTGTTCAGCTCGTCGAGAAAATGCGATTTAAGCAATAAAATTAAAAATGCACCTAAAACCTAAACCAAACGTTGCAGGTGGTTATTTCTTCATGCGCAGTGGTCAACGCGGCACTCTCTAGCTGCCAAGAGCACTTTTTACTATGCGCACCTAACCAGAGTGACGGGAGGAGCACATTTCAGAAAATGTGCTCAGCTCGTCGAGAAAATGCGATTTAAGCAATAAAATTAAAAATGCACCTAAAACCTAAACCAAACGCTGCAGATGGTCATTTCTTCATGCGCAGTGGTCAACGCGGCACTCTCTAGCTGCCAAGAGCACTTTTTACTATGCGCACCCACCCAGAGTGACGGGAGGAGCACATTTAAGAAAACGTGCTCAGCTCGTCGAGAAAATGCGATTTAAGCAATAAAATTAAAAATGCACCTAAAATCTATACCAAACGTTGCAGGTGGTTATTTCTTCATGCGCAGTGGTCAACGCGGCACTCTCTAGCTGCCAAGCGCACTTTTTACTATGCGCACCCAACCAGAGTGACGGGAGGAGCACATTTCAGAAAACGTGTTCAGCTCGTCGAGAAAATGCGATTTAAGCAATAAAATTAAAAATGCACCTAAAACCTAAACCAAACGTTGCAGGTGGTTATTTCTTCATGCGCAGTGGTCAACGCGGCACTCTCTAGCTGCCAAGAGCACTTTTTACTATGCGCACCCAACCAGAGTGACGGGAGGAGCACATTTCAGAAAACGTGCTCAGCTCGTCGAGAAAATGCGATTTAAGCAATAAAATTAAAAATGCACCCAAAACATTAAACCAAACGTAGCAGGTGGTTATTTCTTCATGCGCAGTGGTCAACGCGGCACTCTCTAGCTGCCAAGAGCATTTTTTACTATGCGCACCCAACCAGAGTGACGGGAGGAGCACATTTCAGAAAACGTGTTCAGCTCGTCGAGAAAATGCGATTTAAGCAATAAAATTAAAAATGCACCTAAAACCTAAACCAAACGTTGCAGGTGGTTATTTCTTCATGCGCAGTGGTCAACGCGGCACTCTCTCGCTGACAAGAGCACTTTTTACTATGCGCACCCAACCAGAGTGACGGGAGGAGCACATTTAAGAAAACGTGCTCAGCTCGTCGAGAAAATGCGATTTAAGCAATAAAATTAAAAATTCACCTAAAACCTAAACCAAACGTTGCAGGTGGTTATTTCTTCATGCGCAGTGGTCAACGCGGCACTCTCTAGCTGCCAAGAGCACTTTTTACTACGCGCACCCAACCAGAGTGACGGGAGGAGCACATTTCAGAAAACGTGCTCAGCTCGTCGAGAAAATGCGATTTAAGCAATAAAATTAAAAATGCACCCAAAACCTAAACCAAACGTTGCAGGTGGTTATTTCTTCATGCTCAGTGGTAAACGCGGCACTCTCTAGCTGCCAAGAGCACTTTTTACTATGCGCACCCAACCAGAGTGACGGGAGGAGCACATTTCATAAAACGTGCTCAGCTCGTCCAGAAAATGCTATTTAAGCAATAAAATTAAAAATGCACCTAAAACCTAAACGAAACGTTGCAGATGGTCATTTCTTCATGCGCAGTGGTCAACGCGGCACTCTCTAGCTGCCAAGAGCACTTTTTACTATGCACACCCAACCAGAGTGACGGGAGGAGCACATTTCAGAAAACGTGCTCAGCTCGTCGAGAAAATGCGATTTAAGCAATAAAATTAAAAATGCACCCAAAACCTAAACCAAACGTTGCAGGTGGTTATTTCTTCATGCTCAGTGGTAAACGCGGCACTCTCTAGCTGCCAAGAGCACTTTTTACTATGCGCACCCAACCAGAGTGACGGGAGGAGCACATTTCATAAAACGTGCTCAGCTCGTCCAGAAAATGCTATTTAAGCAATAAAATTAAAAATGCACCTAAAACCTAAACCAAACGTTGCAGATGGTCATTTCTTCATGCGCAGTGGTCAACGCGGCACTCTCTAGCTGCCAAGAGCACTTTTTACTATGCACACCCAACCAGAGTGACGGGAGGAGCACATTTCAGAAAACGTGCTCAGCTCGTCCAGAAAATGCGATTTAAGCAATAAAATTAAAAATGCACCCAAAACCTAAACCAAACGTTGCAGGTGGTTATTTCTTCGTGCGCAGTGGTCAACGCGGCACTCTCTAGCTGCCAAGAGCACTTTTTACTATGCGCACCCAACCAGAGTGAAGGGAGGAGCACATTTCAGAAAACGTGCTCAGCTCGTCGAGAAAATGCAATTTAAGCAATAAAAATAAAAATGCACCCAAAACCTAAACCAAACGTTGCAGGTGGTTATTTCTTCGTGCGCAGCAGTCAACGCGCCACTCTCTAGCCGCCAAGAACACTTTTTACTATGCGCACCCAACCAGAGTGACGGGAGGAGCACATTTCAGAAAACGTGCTCAGCTCGTCGAGAAAATGCGATTTAAGCAATAAAATTAAAAATGCACCTAAAACCTAAACCAAACGTTGCAGGTGGTTATTTCTTCATGCGCAGTGGTCAACGCGGCACTCTCTAGCTGCCAAGAGCACTTTTTACTATGCGCACCCAACCAGAGTGACGGGAGGAGCACATTTCAGAAAACGTGCTCAGCTCGTCCAGAAAATGCGATTTAAGCAATAAAATTAAAAATGCACCCAAAACCTAAACCAAACGTTGCAGGTGGTAATTTCTTCATGCGCAGCAGTCAACGCGGCACTCTCTAGCTGCCAAGAGCATTTTTTACTATGCGCACCCAACCAGAGTGACGGGAGGAGCGCATTTCAGGAAACGTGCTCAGCTCGTCGAGAAAATGCGATTTAAGCAATAAAATTAAAAATGCACCCAAAACCTAAACCAAACGTTGCAGGTGGTTATTTCTTCATGCGCAGCAGTCAACGCGGCACTCTCTAGCTGCCAAGAGCACTTTTTACTATGCACACCCAACCAGAGTGACTGGAGGAGCGCATTTCAGAAAACGTGCTCAGCTCGTCGAGAAAATGCGATTTAAGCAATAAAATTAAAAATGCACCTAAAACCTAAACCAAACGTTGCAGGTGGTTATTTCTTCATGCGCAGTGGTCAACGCGGCACTCTCTAGCTGCCAAGAGCACTTTTTACTATGCGCACCCAACCAGAGTGACGGGAGGAGCACATTTCAGAAAACGTGCTCAGCTCGTCCAGAAAATGCGATTTAAGCAATAAAATTAAAAATGCACCCAAAACCTAAACCAAACGTTGCAGGTGGTAATTTCTTCATGCGCAGCAGTCAACGCGGCACTCTCTAGCTGCCAAGAGCACTTTTTACTATGCGCACCCAACCAGAGTGACGGGAGGAGCACATTTCAGAAAACGTGCTTAGCTCGTCGAGAAAATGCGATTTAAGCAATAAAATTAAAAATGCACCCAAAACCTAAACCAAACGTTGCAGGTGGTTATTTCTTCATGCGCAGTGGTCAACGCGGCACTCTCTAGCTGCCAAGAGCACTTTTTACTATGCACACCCAACCAGAGTGACGGGAGGAGCACATTTCAGAAAACGTGCTCAGCTCCTCGAGAAAATGCGATTTAAGCAATAAAATTAAAAATGCACCCAAAACATTAAACCAAACGTTGCAGGTGGTTATTTCTTCATGCGCAGTGGTCAACGCGGCACTCTCTAGCTGCCAAGAGCATTTTTTACTATGCGCACCCAACCAGAGTGACGGGAGGAGCGCATTTCAGGAAACGTGCTCAGCTCGTCGAGAAAATGCGATTTAAGCAATAAAATTAAAAATGCACCCAAAACCTAAAGCAAACGTTGCAGATGGTCATTTCTTCATGTGCAGCAGTCAACGCGGCACTCTCTAGCTTCCAAGAGCACTTTTTACTATGCGCACCGAACCAGAGTGACGGGAGGAGCACATTTCAGAAAACGTGCTCAGCTCGTCGAGAAAATGCGATTTAAGCAATAAAATTAAAAATGCACCTAAAAACCTAAACCAAACGTTGCAGGTGGTTATTTCTTCATGCGCAGTGGTCAACGCGGCACTCTGTAGCTGCCAAGAGCACTATTAACTATGCGCACCCAACCAGAGTGACGGGAGGAGCGCATTTCAGGAAACGTGCTCAGCTCGTCGAGAAAATGCGATTTAAGCAATAAAATTAAAAATGCACCCAAAACCTAAACCAAACGTTGCAGGTGGTTATTTCTTCATGCGCAGTGGTCAACGCGGCACTCTCTAGCTGCCAAGAGCACTTTTTACTATGCGCACCCAACCAGAGTGACGGGAGGAGCACATTTCAGAAAACGTGCTCAGCTCGCCGAGAAAATGCGATTTAAGCAATACAATTAAAAATGCACCTAAAACCTAAACCAAACGTTGCAGGTGGTTATTTCTTCATGCGCAGTGGTCAACGCGGCACTCTCTAGCTGCCAAGAGCACTTTTTACTATGCGCACCCACCCAGAGTGACGGGAGGAGCACATTTAAGAAAACGTGCTCAGCTCGTCGAGAAAATGCGATTTAAGCAATAAAATTAAAAATGCACCTAAAATCTATACCAAACGTTGCAGGTGGTTATTTCTTCATGCGCAGCAGTCAACACGGCACTCTCTAGCTGCCAAGAGCACTTTTTACTATGCACACCCAACCAGAGTGACGGGAGGAGCACATTTCAGAAAACGTGCTCAGCTCGTCGAGAAAATGCGATTTAAGCAATAAAATTAAAAATGCACCCAAAACATTAAACCAAACGTTGCAGGTGGTTATTTCTTCATGCGCAGTGGTCAACGCGGCACTCTCTAGCTGCCAAGAGCATTTTTTACTTTGCGCACCCAACCAGAGTGACGGGAGGAGCACATTTCAGAAAACGTGCTCAGCTCGTCGAGAAAATGCGATTTAAGCAATAAAATTAAAAATGCACCTAAAACCTAAACCAAACGTTGCAGGTGGTTATTTCTTCATGCGCAGTGGTCAACGCGGCACTCTCTAGCTGCCAAGAGCACTTTTTACTATGCGCACCCAACCAGAGCGACGGGAGGAGCACATTTCAGAAAACGTGCTCAGCTCGTCGAGAAAATGCGATTTAAGCAATAAAATTAAAAATGCACCCAAAACCTAAACCAAACGTTGCAGGTGGTTATTTCTTCATGCGCAGTGGTAAACGCGGCACTCTCTAGCTGCCAAGAGCACTTTTTACTATGCGCACCCAAACAGAGTGACGGGAGGAGCACATTTCAGAAAACGTGCTCAGCTCGTCGAGTAAATGCAATTTAAGCAATAAAATTAAAACTGCACCCAAAACCTAAACCAAACGTTGCAGGTGGTTATTTCTTCATGCGCAGTGATCAACGCGGCACTCTCTAGCTGCCAAGAGCACTTTTTACTATGCGCACCCAACCAGAGTGACGGGAGGAGCACATTTCAGAAAACGTGCTCAGCTCGTCCAGAAAATGCGATTTAAGCAATAAAATTAAAAATGCACCTAAAACCTAAACCAAACGTTGCAGATGGTCATTTCTTCATGCGCAGTGGTCAACGCGGCACTCTCTAGCTGCCAAGAGCACTTTTTACTATGCACACCCAACCAGAGTGACGGGAGGAGCACATTTCAGAAAACGTGCTCAGCTCGTCCAGACAATGCGATTTAAGCAATAAAATTAAAAATGCACCCAACACCTAAACCAAACGTTGCAGGTGGTTATTTCTTCATGCGCAGTGGTCAACGCGGCACTCTCTAGCTGCCAAGAGCACTTTTTACTATGCGCACCCAACCAGAGTGACGGGAGGAGCGCATTTCAGAAAACGTGCTCAGCTCGTCGAGAAAATGCCATTTAAGCCGTACAATTAAAAATGCACCTAAAACCTAAACCAAACGTTGCAGGTCGTTTTTTCTTCATGCGCAGTGGTCAACGTGGCACTCTCTAGCTGCCAAGAGCACTTTTTACTATGCGCACCCAACCAGAGTGACGGGAGGAGCACATTCCAGAAAACGTGCTCAGCTCGTCGAGAAAATGCGATTTAAGCAATACAATTAAAAATGCACCCAAAACCTAAACCAAACGTTGCAGATGGTCATTTCTTCATGTGCAGTGGTCAACGCGGCACTCTCTAGCTGCCAAAGGCATTTTTTACTATGCGCACCCAACCAGAGTGACGGGAGGAGCACATTTCAGAAAACGTGCTCAGCCCGTCGAGAAAATGCGATTTAAGCAATAAAATTAAAAATGCACCTAAAACCTAAACCAAACGTTGCAGGTGGTTATTTCTTCATGCGCAGTGGTCAACCCGGCACTCTCTAGCTGCCAAGAGCACTTTTTACTATGCGCACCCAACCAGAGTGACGGGAGGAGCACATTTCAGAAAACGTGCTCAGCTTGTCGAGAAAATGCGATTTAAGCAATAAATTTAAAAATGCACCTAAAACCTAAACCAAACGTTGCAGGTGGTTATTTCTGCATGCGCAGTGGTCAACGCGGCACTCTCTAGCTGCCAAGAGCACTTTTTACTATGCACACCAAACCAGAGTGACGGGAGGAGCACATTTCAGAAAACGTGCTCAGCTCGTCCAGACAATGCGATTTAAGCAATAAAATTAAAAATGCACCCAAAACCTAAACCAAACGTTGCAGGTGGTTATTTCTTCATGCGCAGTGGTCAACGCGGCACTCTCTAGCTGCCAAGAGCACTTTTTACTATGCGCACCCAACCAGAGTGACGGGAGGAGCGCATTTCAGAAAACGTGCTCAGCTCGTCGAGAAAATGCGATTTAAGCAATAAAATTAAAAATGCACCTAAAACCTAAACCAAAAGTTGCAGGTGGTTATTTCTTCATGCGCATCAGTCAACACGGCACTCTCTAGCTGCCAAGAGCACTTTTTACTATGCGCACCCAACCAGAGTGACGGGAGGAGCACATTTCAGAAAACGTGCTCAGCTCGTCGAGAAAATGCGATTTAAGCAATAAAATTAAAAATGCACCCAAAACCTAAACGAAACGTTGCAGATGGTCATTTCTTCATGTGCAGTGGTCAACGCGGCACTCTCTAGCTGCCAAGAGCACTTTTTACAATGCACACCCAACCAGAGTGACGGGAGGAGCGCATTTCAGAAAACGTGCTCAGCTCGTCGAGAAAATGCGATTTAAGCAATACAATTAAAAATGCACCCAAAACCTAAACCAAACGTTGCAGGTGGTTATTTCTTCGTGCGCAGCAGTCAACGCGGCACTCTCTAGCTGCCAAGAACACTTTTTACTATGCGCACCCAACCAGAGTGACGAGAGGAGCACATTTCAGAAAACGTGCTCAGCTCGTCGAGAAAATGCGATTTAAGCAATAAAATTAAAAATACACCTAAAACCTAAACCAAACGTTGCAGGTGGTTATTTCTTCATGCGCAGTGGTCAACGCGGCACTCTCTAGCTGCCAAGAGCACTTTTTACTATGCGCACCCAACCAGAGTGACGGGAGGAGCACATTTCAGAAAACGTGCTCAGCTCGTCGAGAAAATGCGATTTAAGCAATAAAATTAAAAATGCACCCAAAACCTAAACCAAACGTTGCAGGTGGTTATTTCTTCATGCGCAGTGGTCAACGCGGCACTCTCTAGCTGCCAAGAGCACTTTTTACTATGCGCACCCAACCAGAGTGACGGGAGGAGCACATTTCAGAAAATGTGCTCAGCTCGTCGAGAAAATGCCATTTAAGCCGTACAATTAAAAATGCACCTAAAACCTAAACCAAACGTTGCAGGTGGTTGTTTCTTCATGCGCAGTGGTCAACGTGGCACTCTCTAGCTGCCAAGAGCACTTTTTACTATGCGCACCCAATCAGAGTGACGGGAGGAGCACATTTCAGAAAACGTGCTCAGCTCGTCGAGAAAATGCGATTTAAGCAATAAAATTAAAAATGCACCTAAAACCTAAACCAAACGTTGCAGGTGGTTATTTCTTCATGCGCAGTGGTCAACGCGGCACTCTGTAGCTGCCAAGAGCACTTTTTACTATGCGCACCCACCCAGAGTGACGGGAGGAGCACATTTCAGAAAACGTGCTCACCTCGTCGAGAAAATGCGATTTAAGCAATAAAATTAAAAATGCACCTAAAACCTAAACCAAACGTTGCAGGTGGTTATTTCTTCATGCGCAGTGGTCAACGCGGCACTCTCTAGCTGCCAAGAGCACTTTTTACTATGCACACCCAACCAGAGTGACGGGAGGAGCACATTTCAGAAAACGTGCTCAGCTCGTCGAGAAAATGCGATTTAAGCAATAAAATTAAAAATACACCTAAAACCTAAACCAAACGTTGCAGGTGGTTATTTCTTCATGCGCAGTGGTCAACGCGGCACTCTCTAGCTGCCAAGAGCACTTTTTACTATGCGCACCCAACCAGAGTGACGGGAGGAGCACATTTCAGAAAACGTGCTCAGCTCGTCGAGAAAATGCGATTTAAGCAATAAAATTAAAAATGCACCCAAAACCTAAACCAAACGTTGCAGGTGGTTATTTCTTCATGCGCAGTGGTCAACGCGGCACTCTCTAGCTGCCAAGAGCACTTTTTACTATGCGCACCCAACCAGAGTGACGGGAGGAGCACATTTCAGAAAATGTGCTCAGCTCGTCGAGAAAATGCCATTTAAGCCGTACAATTAAAAATGCACCTAAAACCTAAACCAAACGTTGCAGGTGGTTGTTTCTTCATGCGCAGTGGTCAACGTGGCACTCTCTAGCTGCCAAGAGCACTTTTTACTATGCGCACCCAACCAGAGTGACGGGAGGAGCACATTTCAGAAAACGTGCTCAGCTCGTCGAGAAAATGCGATTTAAGCAATAAAATTAAAAATGCACCTAAAACCTATACCAAACGTTGCAGGTGGTTATTTCTTCATGCGCAGTGGTCAACGCGGCACTCTGTAGCTGCCAAGAGCACTTTTTACTATGCGCACCCACCCAGAGTGACGGGAGGAGCACATTTCAGAAAACGTGCTCACCTCGTCGAGAAAATGCGATTTAAGCAATAAAATTAAAAATGCACCTAAAACCTAAACCAAACGTTGCAGGTGGTTATTTCTTCATGCGCAGTGGTCAACGCGGCACTCTCTAGCTGCCAAGAGCTGTAAGGGAACGGACAGTACAGCCAAGTGCGTAGCGACGGACTTTATTGGAGAAGGGGATGATGGGAACAGCGGGCGCTGGAGCGGCGATCGGGCTGGAGAGGACAAACGATTCTTCGGGGGTTCCAAGTAGTCAAGCGGGTCCGTAGCTTCGGGACTGATGAGCAAGGCAGCATCAAGGGACAGACTGACACTCAGGTCTGCGCTGGCGGCGCTGATATAGTGCTGTCCATGAGCCCGTGGCAGGTGACGGCGATTCCATTGACAGGGGGGCGTGGTCCTGTCGCCGGTGGCACCAGCACGTGACAGAACCCCCCCCCCACAAGGGACGGCTCCCGACGTCCCCAGGAACCAAAAACAAAACAAAAAAAACAAAAAAGGAAGGCAATTCCCCGGGCGACCAGGTGGGGGGGTCAGCACACCGCCGAAACGTCCGACACCTCGCCAGACGCAGGATCGACGGACGCGGGAGCAGAAGACCCCGGTACCGGCGGGCAAGACCTCCCCTCGTCCCTCCTCGGGCGCCCGCGCCGAGGACCCGGTTGGTCCGGATGGCAGCGATGGAACTCCGTGATGAGCGAACGGTCGAGTATCCAGCGGCTCGGAACCCAGGAGCGGTGCGCGTCGTCATAACCCTCCCAGTCCACGAGGTATTGGAGACCACGACCGCGCCGCCGCGATCGGAGCAGGGAGCGGACAGCGTAAGCCGGGCCCCCCTCAACGAGCTGGGGCGGCGGCGGCGGAACGGGCGCCGGCGCCAACGCGCTCTCATGGATGGGGCGCACACGGGACACGTGGAACGTGGGGTGAACCTTCATGGACTCTGGAAGGAGAAGACGGACTGCGGCCGGGCCAATCACCTTCTGAATAGGGAACGGTCCAACAAAGCGGGGCGCCAGTTTGCGGGATCCTGCTCACAGCGGCAAATCCCGCGTCGAGAGCCACACACGCTGCCCCACTCTGTACTCCGGAGCCGGTGTCCGGTGCTTGTTCGCCTGGCGGGCGTAGCCTGAAACAGAGCGGAGAAGAGTGACCCGGGCCCTCGCCCAGGCGCGATGACAACGGCGGACACAAGCCTGGGCCGACGGGCACGCCGCACCACGCTCCTGGTGGGCGAACAAGGGTGGCTGGTACCCGAAGACGCAGTGGAAAGGCGAAAGTCCAGTAGCCGAGCTGGGGAGGGAATTGTGAGCGTACTCTACCCAGGGAAGCTGTTGGACCCACCCGCGCTGGTCCCCGGCGGCCATGCATCGGAGAGACCTGCCCAGTTCCTGGTTCAGGCGCTCCGCTTGACCGTTGGACTGAGGGTGAAACCCCGAGGAGAGGCTGGCCGTGGCGCCGAGGAGTCGGCAGAACTCCGTCCAGAAGGTGGAAGCGAATTGAGGTCCTCGGTCTGACACGATGTCCTGTGGGAGACCGTGGTGGCGAAACACCTCCCGCACCATGATGGACGCCGTCTGCTTCGCAGATGGGAGCTTAGGCAGAGGGATGAAATGCGTCATTTTGCTAAAACGGTCCACCACCGTGAGGACCACCGTGTTTCCCTCAGAGGGGGGGAGGCCCGTGACAAAGTCGATCGACAGGTGAGACCAGGGACGCTGGGGGACCGGCAAGGGTTGAAGCAGCCCGGCCGGAGGACGAGTAGACGTCTTGTAGCGGTTACAAATTGAGCAGGCTCTGACGTAATCGTTGGTGTCCACTTGCCAGGTGGGCCACCAGAAACGCTGTGCCACCACGTACCTCGTGCGTGCCGCGCCGGGATGACAGGCCAGGCGTGAGTCGTGCGCCCATTGCAGCACGGACGACCGCAGACCTTCAGGGACGAACAGGCGACCCTCCGGGCAGTTGCTGGGGCCGGGTTGATCGCGTGATGCGGCTTCCACTTGGCGTTCGATCTCCCATGTAAGAGCCGCCACCCGAACTGAGCTCGGGAGGATAGTGGGAGGCGGACCCTGTCCCTCCTCCCCCCCAGGAAACAAACGCGACAGGGCGTCCGCCTTCGCGTTACGGGAACCCGGTCTATAGGAAAGAGAGAACTCAAACCGGTCAAAGAACAGAGCCCACCGTGCTTGTCTTGCGTTCAGCCTCTTGGCCGATCGCAGATACTCCAAGTTGCGGTGGTCGGTCCAGACGATGAACGGAGTGGTGGCGCCCTCCAGCCAATGCCGCCACTCCTCCAAGGCCAACTTGACGGCGAGGAGCTCCCGATTCCCGATGTCATAGTTTCGTTCCGAGGCCGACAGACGGCGAGAAAAGAAGGCGCACGGGTGGAGGCGATCGTCTTGGTGGCTACGTTGAGACAGCACCGCCCCGACACCCACGTTCGAGGCGTCCACCTCTACCACGAACTGTCTGTCGGGATCGGGAACCCTGAGGATGGGAGCG
Organism: Syngnathus scovelli; assembly: GCF_024217435.2. NCBI lineage: Eukaryota > Metazoa > Chordata > Actinopteri > Syngnathiformes > Syngnathidae > Syngnathus > Syngnathus scovelli. Next base: position 11,013,534 of record NC_090861.1, read on the forward strand.
GATGTGAACCTCCTCTTAAGCTCCTGAAATGCCCGTTCTGCCCGTTCCG